>NC_058081.1:258211085-258526748 GCF_014858855.1 Bufo gargarizans | reverse complement strand
ACATCCTGCAGGACCTGTGATGTTGAAGATGAAGTCATCACAGGTCCTGGCAGATGCACTGTTTTAACCTGGGAACTACACTTTACACTGTGCAGTTCCCTTACAGGACCTGTGATGACATCATCAAAGGTCCTTTAGCTTTAGAAAGATAGACAGGAGTAATTAGGGGGCGGGGCCTCTCCTCCACTACAGGCCCCTCTTCCTCACGGGCCCCATAGCAGCTGCGTGGTCTGCCTATATGGTAGGTACGCCACTGTCTTTGCTCCATGTCCTAATCTCTGCAGCAGCCATTTTAGGTTAGATTCAGTGCGAATCGAATTTTCAATTCACTCATCTATAACTATATCATAAGGTGTCCTCCACTGAACTTGACAGTTCCTTCAATTTCTCGATCCATTAGCCCCCTTTTCCCCTCCAGACCCATTTGCACCCATCAGAGCCCAGTCTATTGACTTTTGTCTTATCACTCTAAATCATCCATTTCCAATCTTCTACTGTACACTGTTCATACTATTTTGCAAACTTGAGCTGACGTTTCTTATGATGATATTGAAGTTAAGGCCTCTTCACCTTTTTTAGGGCCACCATTCCAGAATTATGTCATGTGCATCACATGGTGTTTGCATGGACATCTGTGATATCACTATTACGAAGCATACGAGCCACCTTCACTACCGTATTTGTCGCATCAGAACTGATAGACCTTGTGATTTGTGATTGACAATTTTACTGTTGGCCAGTTAGATTACAGGCCCCAAATATTATGCATTCACAGTACATAAAAGATCAAGTGATTAGGTGGCTGGAGGTATATTAGACGGTCAATGGATATCAATGTTACTGCAGGCCAGTAGACTACAGGCCCCAAAAATTATTCATTCACCGGACAGAAAATATCAAGTGATTATGTGGCTGGAGGTATATTAGACGGTCATTGGATATTCATTTTACTGCAGGCCAGTAGACTACAGGTGTCAAAAATTAAGCATTCACCGAACATAAAAGATCAAGTGATTATGTGGCTGGAGGTATATTATACGGTCAATTGATATCAATTTTACTGCAGGCCAGTACAAATACATGTCAAATACATATGTTTAAACGAACAAAAAATATAAAATTGGATTAAAAACATGGCTAACAATATAGTTGAAATACGATAACACGTGGTCGTCACAGGTTTTGAATTCCTCCGAGATCCATGCCTCATTCATTTTTAGAAATGTGAGGTAGTCCACACTGTCGTAAGCTAGGCGAGTGCGCTTATCAGTCATGATCCCGCCTGCTGCGCTGAATGTCCTTTCGGACAGGACACTGGACGAGGGGCAAGCCAAGAGTTCCATGGCAAATTGTGCCAGCTCTGGCCACAGGTCAAGCCTGCACACCCAGTAGTCCAGGGGTTCCTAGCTTCTCATAGCGTCCACATCGGCCGTTAACCCAATATAGTCGGACACCTGTCGGTCCCTGGTGTTCCCTGAGGCTGGATCCGGAGGACTGCTATGGGCAGTAAAAGTTATATACCTTCCCTGCCCATGTTTGCTAGACCACGTGTCTGTGGTCAGATGTATCTTGGCACCGACACTGTGTGCCAGAGATCCATTCACTTGCCGCTGAACGTGGCCATATAGCTCCGGGATGCCCTTCTGGTAGAAATATTTCCTTCCCAGGACCTTCCATTGTGGTGTGCCAATGGCCACAAATTTTCTAAAGGCCTCCGAGCCACCAGTTTATATGAGTAGTTGGCCGGTTAGCAGTTCCGACAAGCTGGCGGTCAGCCGTTGGGCAAGAGGGTTATCCAGCGTCATCAACTATTTACGTTCGAACATTTGGGCCATGGAAGCCTGCCTTTTGCCAGGTGAATGCTATGACGGCACGGTGGAAGGTGGAGTGGAGGACAAATGGGAGGAGAGAGGAGAAGGAGAAGAGGCAGGACGTGGATCGCTGGCAGTGTGACTTTGCAGGTTTTGATGGTGTTGCTCCCACTGGGCTCGGTGATGGGAGGCCAGGTGCCTTCTTAAGGCGGTCGTCCCTAGGTGAGTGTTGGGCTTACCGTGACTTATAGGTTTACAGCACAGGCTACAGATGGCAACACTGTTGTCAGCAGCTGACACGTTAAAAAAAGCCCACACAGCTGAGCCCTGTGCCAGTGTCCTGGGAGCGCCAGATGTGACCGTGCATGGTAGATTGCTCGCTCCAGATACATTTGCAGTCTGCTCTTTGCATACTGTGCTTTGCAAGTTCTGCCTGCTTCTCCTCCCTATCTGCTCCTCCGTCTCTCCCTCTGCTCTCCCCTCCTTTTCCTCTCTTGTGGGCACCCACGTGACGTCCATCGACACACCATCATCGTCACTTTCACCACCACTGACATTAGAGATCTCGGAGTAGGCAGCAACAGCGGGGACCACCCTCCTTGGGCTGATCTGGGTACTGTCGTCAGACCGCTGGGTGGTGGCCGTTGCTACCTCCTCTTCCTGATACGATGCCAAAAATGGCTGCGCATCAGTAAGGTCTGGGAATAGATGGGAAAATAATTCCTCTGACTCGGGTGGATGGGCTATGGTGGTGGTGCTGGTGGTGTCTTTGCGGGTGCACACAGCAGAGATTGAGGAGGGTGCTGATACAGAGGATGAGGAGGGTGTAGAAGCGGAAGGCTGAGTGAGCCACTCAACCGACTCTGGTGCGTCCTTTGATGTAATCGCACGCACCTTCTCCAACTTCCCACTTAGGCTCCAGCCTGGTGCACCTGCCCGACCCCTACCACCCCTGTGGAATGGCCGGCCTCTTCCTCTGCCTGTCATTTTTAAAATGACCCTGTGACAAAGTCCCTATAAAAGAGCAGTGTTTGTGGAAGCAGGTATATAGAACCCCTTAATCAGTTTATTTGGGGGCAACAGGTATATCACACCAGTTGCAATTAGTTATTCCAATTGCGTTTGTCCCTTTGTATAGCTGCGGTATCGCAGCAAAACAGCACACAAATGCTGCACAATACAAATGCACTATATAGAAAGTATATTATAGGCATATCACACCCCTGACTCAATCAGTTTTTTTGGGGGGAAAACTGGTATATCACACCCGTTGCAATTAGTTGTTCCAATAGCATTTGTCCCTCTGTATAGCTGCAGTATCGCAGCAGAACCGCACACAACTGCTGCATAATACAAATGCACTAGAATATACTTTCTATGTTAGAAAGTATATTATAAGTATATCACACCTGTCAGTATGTCACACCTATCGATAGCACACCTATACCAGTCCTTAAAAGAACTTTTGTGGCCCTATTAGCTAGCATTTGGTGTCTCTAACAGTCTGTCTCTGCTCCACACAGCAACCTCTCCCTACACTGGCAAAACACTGAATGTAAAATGGTGGCCAGATCAGGATTATTTATAGGGCAGGGGGTGTGTCCATGTGCTGAAACATCTCAATTGGCTGTACTGTCCCACCTGATGGATGTGTCATGGGTCAAAGTTCGGCACAATGCAAAAGAATATGGCGCCGGCGGACATCGCCATATGTTCGTATGTTCGGCGAACCACAAACAAGCAAAGTTTGCCGCAAAACAACCACCGGTCGAACCGTAAGGCCATCTCTACTTGTGATGAGCCGACTTAGTGACTCTGATATTTTGCCTGCACATCCACCTCTTGGCTTTGGAATGGATGGACAAACTTCATTTCATATTCTTCCAACTGTCATGACACTCATATGATGCAGTTTGGCAATTTTCTTGGCCGAGATACCGCTGTTGATGAACTGGATTGTTCCACCATCAGAAGCAAAACAGTAACATGACAAGAATCTCCATAACTAATCATATGCTAAATAGTTGCAAGCCCAATTTATGTATGAGATAACCAAGATGATTGACTATAAAATGATGGTAGTATCACGTTCAAAGCTGTAGTGGATGGTGAGATATAGAGCCTGAAAGTCAAAAGTTCAAAACATTGTTACCCTTTTGCTGGCCAGTGAAAATAAATGAAAAAATATTTTTCAAAAAAAATGTGATGAAAAAAAATCATTTTTAGAATTTGATGGCAGCAACTGGTGTTGAGCGAATAGAGCCTCAGCATTAAAATAGCAATATGAAGTCGGGTTTGCTACCAAGTTACCAGCCAGTGCCAAATCCGACTTCAGATTGTTATTTTAAAATGTTTTTAAAGACGCGGATGTGATTACAGAATTCATTTACCGAAGTCTTGCATGACTTTGGGTGAAACAAATTTTGCCTACAAGGAGGCAATACATTTTAATGCTGTTCGCGGAGAGAGCATTAAAACTGAATTGTTTACATAGTAACATAGTATATAAGGCCGAAAAAAGGCATCTGTCCATTCAGTTCAGCCTGTTATCCTGCAAATTGATCCAGAGGAAGGCAAAAAAACTCCTGTGAGGTTAGTAAAATTTTCCAACTTAAGGGGAAATAAAATCCTTCCCGTCTCCAATCAGGCAATCAGAATAACTCCCCGGATCCCTAGAAGATAGCCTGTAATATTATTACACTCCAGAAATACATCCAGGCCCCTCTTTTAGTGAATTCACCATCACAACCTCCTCAGGCAGACAGTTCCATAGTCTCACTGCTCTTACCGTAAAGAATCCTCTTCTATGTTTGTATACAAACCTTTTTTCCTCCAGACGCAGAGGATGTCCCCTCGTCACAGTCACAGTCCTGGGCATAAATAGATGATAGGAGAGATCTCTGTACTGACCCCTGATATATTTATACATAGCTATTAGATCTCCCCTCAGTCGTCTTTTTTCTAAAGTGAATAAACCTAATTTTGATAATCTTTCAGGGTACTGTAGTCCATCCATTCCAGTTATTACTTTAGTTGCCCTCCTCTGAACCCTCTCCAGTCTGCTATGTCTGCCTTGTTCACAGGAGCCCAGAACTCTAAACAGTACTCTGTGTGTGTGTGTGATCTGACTAGTGATTTGTAAAGTGGTAGGACTATGTTCTCATCATGGGCATATATGACCCTTTTGATGCAACCCACTATCTTATTGGCCTTGGCAGCAGCTGCCTGACACTGGTTTCTACAGCTTAGTTTGCTGTTCACTAAAATTCCTAGGTCCTTTTCCATGTCAGTGTTACCCAGTGTTTTACTATTTAGTATGTACAGGTGTCTTTCATTATTCCTTCCCATGTGCATAACCTTACATTTGTCAGTGTTAAACCTCATCTGCCATTTGTGTCAAATGCTTTGGAGAAGTTAAGATATAAGACATCCATTGATTTGCCGCTGTCAAGTCTAGAACTTACCTCCTCATAGAAACTGATTAAATTAGTTTGACATGACCGATACCTCATGAAGCCACGCTGATGTGGCGTTATTTGCTTATTTTCATTGAGGTACTCCAAGATAGCATCTCTTACAAAACCTTCAAACAGTTTACCCACGACAGATGTCAAACCTACCGGCCTATAGTTTCCGGGCTCTGTTTTTGGACCCTTTTAGAATTTTGGCACCACATTTCCTATGCGCTAATCCTGTGGAACACTCCCTGTTAGTATAGAGTCCTTGAATATCAGAAATAAGGGTCTGGCTATGACATTACCATATTTTTCACCTTATAAGACTCATCTACATTTTAGAGGAAGACAATAAGAAAAAAATATTTTTCATTAGACCTAAGGTCAGACCAGCAATCAGACCCCCAATATTAATCAGATATAAGCTGACAGCCCCAATCAGACCCCCCAATGTTAATAAGACCTCAATAAAACCTCAGATCAGACCCCCAATCAGATCTCATCTCAGACCCCAAAGTGTACGACCCCCAATCAGACCTCAGATAGGAGCCCCAATATAAATGAACCCAAATGAGCATGCAAAGAACTGGAGGACTCACTTGCCTCAGTTAATTTCACTTTGCTCAATTCAAAAATAAGATGGACTCTGGACAAAAATGACATCCATGGTAAAGTTGCAAGGCACAAACCACTGTTGATAAAAAAAATAAAAATAATAGCACACAAGACTAGTCGAGTATCTATATGGCCTCTAAGACCTTTGGGATAATATTTTGAGGACTGATAAGAACATCATACCAACAGTCAACAGTAAATCTAATGCCAGTGTGTCATAGTCAGGGTGGGTCTAAATTGGTAGCGGGTTGAGTCAAAACAAGTAGTAGGGTTAGCAAACTGTCATGGTCCTACCTTCTTGCTGTTCTCCTTCGTTTGACATGTGCTGGCGGCCATCTTGGTTTCTGGGTTTCTTGTAGCCTCCCACCCTGCGGCTTCTCCTTCCCACTGGGAGGAGCTGGATGCCTAGCTCATATATATAGGAGGTCTGTGGCTTCAGTTCCTTGCTTGGTCCTCCTGTGTTCACATGCTTCTAAGACTGCTGCTGCTTCTGGTTCCTGATCCTGGCTTCGTCTGACTACCCCGCTGGTTCCTGATCCTGGCTTTGTCTGACTACCCTGCTGGTTCCTGATCCAGGCTTCGTCTGACTACCCTTCTGGTTCCTGACCTCTGGCTTCGCAAGACCCTGCTTCGGTTTAGCCATCCGTTTGGACTTTTGCTTACAGCTTGATTTTCAATAAAGCCTTCTATTTCCACTTATCTCTGGTTGTACGTCTGGTTCATGGTTCCATGACATTAGGACCAAGCCATGAATTCTGACGGTACAGGGCCATCCTCGCTACCTACGCTGGTTGCCAGACTTGATCAGCAGGATCACCTGTTGGGTCGGTTCGCTGTGGCGTTGCAAACCCTGCTTGAACGCACGGCTCATTTAGCTTCCGTTGCCGATGGGTCGGTTGTCGCTCCTGGACCCGCTCCTACTGCCGCTCCGGTTGTTGCGCCAGAGTCTACCCCGACACCTGTTGCTGCGCCTGCGGTGTTCCGGGGTATGACCGGTTCTGCCCCCCTTCCACAGCGCTTTGGGGGAGAGCCAACTCAGTGCCGAGGTTTCCTTAACCAGGTGGGCATTTATTTCGAGTTGCTGCCACATGCCTTTCCTACTGAGAGATCAAAGGTGGGCTTCTTGATCTCGCTGCTCTCGGACAAGGCCTTGGCCTGGGCCAGCCCTTTATGGGAGAACAACAATCCGGTGGTTGCCGAGTTTTCCGGTTTTGTTGCTTCTCTTCGGAAGGTATTCGATGTGCCGGCTCGTGCCGCCTCTGCTGCGAAGCTCCTTATGTCCATCAGACAGGGTTCACGATCCGTAGCTGAATACGCTATTGAGTTTCGTACCCTGGCAGCAGAGGTGGGCTGGAATAATGAGGCTCTGGTCGCTGCTTTCTCTCATGGTCTCTCGGATGCCTTGAAGGATGAGGTTGCAGCTAAGGACCTACCAGTGGAGCTCGAGTCTCTTATTTCTTTCCTGATTTTGATTGACACCAGACTCAGGGAGAGACCTTCCTTTAAGGAGAGCCTGCGGAGGTCTCCTAACAGATTGGCGCCTACGTTTGCTGTCCCACCCGTGCCTCCCTCTCCTCCCACGCCTCCTGGGGATGACTTGTCTGGGGGTGAACCCATGCAGCTGGGGTTTGCTCGCCTGTCCGAGGGGGAGAGGGTACTCCGGAGACGCGAGGGCCGATGCATGTACTGTGGTCTCGGTGGGCATTTTCGGTTGGCATGCCCGAACCGTCCGGGAAATGCTCGCACCTGAGATCCTGTCGCGGGGCAGATCTTGGGTGGAGTCTCCTCGTCCCCGGTTTCCCGTGTTGACAAACCACTGATTACTGTTGTCCTCTCCTGGGTCGGGGGCTCGGTGACGACCCAGGCGTTGGTGGACTCTGGTGCTGGTGGTTTGTTCATTGATAGTGTGTTCGCTGCCGCCAATTCCATTCCTCTGCAGCCTCGAGGTTCCCCACTGGCTCTTGAGGCGATAGACGGCAGACCCCTTCTGCCGCCACACGTGACTCAGGAGACCCTTCCAGTGGGGATGGCCATTGGTGCCGTTCACAGAGAGTCGGTCTGTCTCCAGGTTATTTCGTCTCCACACTACTCGGTGGTCTTGGGGTACCCCTGGCTCCAGAAGCATAATCCGACTTTCGATTGGAGATCGGCCGAGATCCTCTCGTGGTCACCGCAGTGTGGGGCTAGTTGCATCCATGGGCTTGTCAAGTTGCTGTGTACTTCCTCGGACTCTCTGTTGCCTCCTGAATACGAGGAGTACCGGGATGTATTCGATAAGGTGCGTGCGGTTTCCCTACCTCCGCACCGCCCATACGATTGTGCCATAGAGTTACAACCTGGTGCCGTTCCTCCTCGTGGCAAAGTCTATTCACTGTCGGTAGCGGAGAATGAGGCCATGGAGGAGTACGTGAGGGAGGCGCTTTCACGCGGACACATTCGCAAATCCTCGTCCCCGGCAGGGGCTGGATTTTTCTTTGTGAAAAAGAAGGGCGGTGAGTTGAGGCCTTGCATCGATTACAGGGGTCTCAATCGCATCACGATCAAGAACGCTTACCCGATACCCTTGATTTCCGAGCTGTTCGATCGCCTCAAAGGGGCCACGGTCTTTACCAAACTCGACCTGAGGGCGGCATATAACCTGGTAAGGATCAAGGCGGGCGATGAGTGGAAGACCGCGTTTAACACCAGGACCGGTCATTATGAATCCTTGGTTATGCCCTTTGGGTTGTGCAATGCGCCCGCAGTCTTCCAGGAATTCATCAACGATGTTTTCCGTGACCTGTTGCAGCAGTGTGTGGTGGTCTATTTGGATGACATCTTGGTATATTCGGAATCCATGGAGGCCCACATTCTGGATGTCAGACGAGTGTTGCAACGGTTACGAGAGAACAAACTGTTCGGTAAGCTTGAGAAATGCGAATTTCACCGATCCCAGGTAACCTTCTTAGGTTACATAATTTCCGCTGAGGGGTTCTCCATGGATCCTGAGAAGGTTTCGGCTGTCTTACAGTGGCCCCAGCCCAGTGGTCTTCGTGCCCTGCAGCGCTTTTTGGGCTTCGCCAATTATTATCGGAAGTTCATCAGGGACTTTTCCATGCTAGCCAAGCCTCTCACGGATCTGACCAGGAAGGGCAGTAATCCCCAGGTCTGGCCGCCCGAGGCCATCCGAGCTTTTGAGGCTCTAAAGACCGCCTTTGTGTCGGCTCCGATTCTGTCGCATCCCAACCCTGGGTTGCCTTTTGTCCTCGAGGTGGACGCGTCTGAGACGAGAGTAGGCGCCCTTCTGTCTCAGCGTAGAACACCAGAAGGTCCTCTGCTTCCTTGTGGGTTTTACTCCCGGAAACTGTCTGCCGCGGAGTGCAACTATCAGATTGGTGACAGGGAGTTATTGGCCATCGTGCAGGCCCTTAAAGAATGGAGGCACTTGCTCGAGGGCTCGGTGGTTCCGGTTCTCATCCTGACGGACCACAAGAATCTGATCTACCTCTCTGAGGCCAAGAGATTGACACCACGTCAGGCCGGATGGGCTCTGTTCTTGTCACGTTTTAATTACGTGGTCTCCTACCTACCCGGTTCCAAGAACATCAGAGCGGATGCCTTATCACGGCAGTACTCCGAGCTGTCCGGGGAGGAGTCGATTCCGACTTCGGTCATACCTCCGAATCAGATCCTGGCCGCCATTCGCACCAGCCTGACCTCTCCCCTAGGTGAGCAGATTTTGGCGGCTCAATCTGGTGCTCCCTCTGGGAGACCCAACGGCAGATGTTTTGTGCCTGAGGAGTTGCGCACTCGGTTGTTGCGAACCTACCATAACTCCAAGGCCGCGGGGCATCCTGGAAAGAATCAGCTGTCCTGGGCTGTTTCACGTCTGTTCTGGTGGCCTTCTCTACGTTCCGACATCGCCGCATATGTAGCGGCATGCTCCGTTTGTGCCCAGAGTAAGTCCCCTCGGCACCTTCCGTTGGGCCTTTTGCAACCCATAGCCACCGGGGAGCGTCCATGGTCACACCTGGGGATGGATTTCATTGTGGACCTCCCTGCATCCCGAGGCCATACAGTCATTCTCATGATTGTGGATCGGTTTTCCAAAATGTGCCACTGTGTTCCTCTCAAGAAGTTACCCTCTGCACAAGAGTTGGCCACGATTTTTGCCAGGGAGGTCTTCCGGTTGCACGGTTTGCCCAAGGAGATTGTGTCGGATCGGGGGAGTCAGTTTGTGTCCAGGTTCTGGCGCGCCTTTTGCTCCCAGTTGGGGATTCATCTCTCTTTCTCCTCGGCCTACCACCCTCAGTCCAATGGGGCCGCAGAACGATCCAATCAGGCCTTGGAGCAATTCCTTCGTTGCTATGTCTCCGATCACCAAGACAATTGGGTTGACCTCCTGCCTTGGGCTGAGTTTGCCAGGAACACGGCGGTGAACTCTTCCTCTGGGACGTCTCCCTTCATGGCCAATTATGGGTTCCAACCTGCCGTGTTACCGGAGGTATTCTCTCCCCAGGATATTCCGGCTGTGGAGGATCACCTTTCCGTCCTACGTGCTTCTTGGGTACAGATCCAGAGGTCCCTTGAGGTCTCTGCGCAGCGCCAGAGACTCCAGGCTGATCGCAGATGAGCGCCCGCTCCTTCCTACCAGGTCGGAGACCGCGTATGGTTGTCCACCCGCAACCTCAACCTTCGAGTGCCCACTCCCAAGCTGGCGCCTCGCTTTGTTGGTCCCTTCCGAGTGCTTCGCAGGGTAAACCCGGTAGCCTATGCCCTTGCGCTTCCTCCTGGCATGCGGATCTCCAACGTGTTTCATGTCTCCCTGTTGAAGCCTCTGGTGTGTAATCGTTTCACTTCCTCGGTTCCTCGGCCTCGTCCGGTCCAAGTGGGCAATCGTGAGGAGTATGAGGTGAGCAATATCCTGGACTCACGCCTGGTCCGCGGTCGGGTGCAGTTTTTGGTCCATTGGCGTGGTTATGGTCCAGAGGAGCGTTCCTGGGTTCCCTCCGCAGATGTCCATGCTCCTGCCTTGCTCCGAGCCTTCCACGCACGCTTCCCTCAGAAACCGTTCTTTACTCCGCGGAGGAGGGGCCCTTGAGGGGGAGGTACTGTCATGGTCCTACCTTCTTGCTGTTCTCCTTCGTTTGACATGTGCTGGCGGCCATCTTGGTTTCTGGGTTTCTTGTAGCCTTCCACCCTGCGGCTTCTCCTTCCCACTGGGAGGAGCTGGATGCCTAGCTCATATATATAGGAGGTCTGTGGCTTCAGTTCCTTGCTTGGTCCTCCTGTGTTCACATGCTTCTAAGACTGCTGCTGCTTCTGGTTCCTGATCCTGGCTTCGTCTGACTACCCCGCTGGTTCCTGATCCTGGCTTCGTCTGACTACCCTGCTGGTTCCTGATCCAGGCTTCGTCTGACTACCCTTCTGGTTCCTGACCTCTGGCTTCGCAAGACCCTGCTTCGGTTTAGCCATCCGTTTGGACTTTTGCTTACAGCTTGATTTTCAATAAAGCCTTCTATTTCCACTTATCTCTGGTTGTACGTCTGGTTCATGGTTCCATGACACAAACTATCTGTTTGAGACACATTAGTGGGGCCAATTCAAAAATAAAATGTAATATTTGTTTAAGACAATAGATCAGAGCTCTCCGACCCCTATAAACAGCTTTATGGTCAAATATGGAGCACCATAATTTTATATACAACCCTATAGTGATATGTGGAGCCCAGTCGTTACATATATTGTTCTATAGTGAAACAAAGATTACCATAACTATGTATATAGAGCCCTATAGTGATATATGGAGCACTATTATTAAACATACAACTCTACATTAATACATAGCACCCTATATAGAAACCTGTTAACCAATAGGAGGAGCCCTACTAAATTTTGTGACCAGACAGATGTTGTGTCATGTACATAGACCGTGCTTGTTTTTATTACAACTGAGCTGCTGAATGAGTTAGAACCTCATAAACTGACGAGTCCACTGGGATTTTCCCCTGTAGAGTCAATAGGCAATCCAGCCCCCATAGTAAATGGAAATCACTCCACTGGCTACTTGAAGGCATTGACAACTGACAATATTGTTGATTTGTACCAAAATCCAATCAACCTAATTCACAAAAAATGTAGGGGGGGGGAAGAAATAACCTGGGAAGAGAATAACCAAAATAAGTAATGAAATGGTATAAAACCCACTAGTGACTCAGGCCTTCTCTAAAATAACTAAATTGAATAAAATGAAATTATTTGCTTCCTCGTGCTAGTAAAATTGTATAAAGCAAAAAGTGCTTGGCAGAATATTCAACATTGCTTAGGGACATTTAGTACAGTACAGTAAATAACAGTTCCAAAATTTAGGAACATTAAAACATTCCAGGTCTTGTCTGAGAATATTCACTAGTGCCAAGTATAAAACTGGCAGACGGGTCATTCATTTATAAACTGCTACATCATTAAGATTGCTTACATTTTGAAAATGTCAAAGTAAAAATATATATTTTCCAATTATTTTTCCCTCCATTTACCGCTGTGTAATTCTCATAGCATAACTAAAATTGTACTATTGCTGTGAACAGATTATAACAATGGCTAAAACAAACAATGCAACAGCACTCTGCAAACACAAATAAAGTAAATACAATCGTGCCATACTCACAATAGAAAATGTGCTAATATTACGTTAGAAATGTAAGATTCTTGGCAAATACATTTTGTACAATGACGTGGTGCATGAGGGGCTCCGATATGTTCCTGACTGGAAGATATTGGCAAAGTTTGCAGCTTTTAACATTGGCTTGAGGAATTAGCTAGTAATGTCAGTTGCGTATCATTTTGGTGCATTTTTTTCAGTGATTTGTGTACAAAATTATTTGTGCCTGTCCACTAACGACAAGATGAACTCTAAGACCGGAACCTTCAATAAATACTGTCTATTTTGTTTGGTGCCATACTGGCCTCCATTGCATTCAGGGAATGCAGGTTCCACATGCATGCTGAGCCCACTCTGTATTATACCTCTTTTGGTGCCATAATGGCCCCCATTAAATTTGGGGGATGCAGGCTCCACATGCATGCTGAGCCCACAGGTGGAACCTGCATTTCCTGAATTTAATGTAGGCCAGTAGACCAGCAGTTCCAGTAGACCACCATATTGTACTCATGCAGCATTGCTTGATGGTGTGCTTGCAAGCTTTTGTTTCAAATATAAACACCTACAAACACTGTTATTCTAAGGGCCCATTATAGAAATGCCTATTCTTGTTTGCAAAACGGACAAGAATAGGACATGCTCTATATTGTTTGAGGAGCCGCTGAATGGAACACCGGGTGCTGGCCACATCTTTTGCAGCCCGATTGAAAAGAATGGTTCTGCGCCAATTCATACATGGTTGTGTGAATGAGCCCTAAGGGCCTTTCTTTACCATTGCAGATTTTCTGCTGTTAATCAATGTCTGTTGATAATATAGCAGGTCGATAAGTGGTCGTTTATCTCCATTTATATGGGGCAATCATTAGTACTGTATGTGACCAATGATTAGTGTGATCATTTGGGCAGCTACAGTTTCATTTATTTCCTGCAGCACATGGCTGTTTACACAGAGAGATGTGCTACCGACGACTGATGATTTTTATTCCTGCCTTAAAGGGGTTGTCCGGGTTCAGAGCTGAACCCAGACATACCTCCATTATCACCCCGGTAGCCCTCCTGACTTGAGCATCGGAGTACTTCATGCTCCGATGCTCTCCTTTGCCCTGCGCTAAATCGCGCAGGGCAAAGGCATTTTTTGGAGATCTGGTGACGTATCGGGCTCTCCATGGGGCTGCCAGGAAGCCCGGTGACGTCACCGACTCTGATGGGCGGGATTTAGCGCTGCCCTAGCCATTAAAATAGCTAGGGCAGCGCTAAAGCCTGCCCATCAGAGTCGGTGACGTCACCGAACACACTGCCGGGCGGAAGTTTCTGCCCAGCAGTGTGGTATTGAAAACAAAAGAGACCTTGCACTGCGCGATGTAGCGCAGGGTAAGGAAGCGCATCGGAGCATCAGATGCTCTAATGCTAGGCTCAGGGGGGCTGCCTGGGTGAAAATAAGGGTAGGTCCAGGTTCAGCTCTGAATCCGGACAACTCCTATAAAGATGTGATCAGTGAGAAATGAGTATTTTGGTTGATTAGTGAGATGTTTACACAAGGATTACCACGAAAGAATGTTTAAAAATGTGATTGTTTACCTGATTATCGGCAAGTAAATTGGCCCTTAAAGTCCTTTTACACTGGACCGTTATCGGGCAGAATATAATGAATATTTTTTATACAAATGTTAATTCCTTATAATTGGCCTTTTGTAAAGACGATGCCAATCACCTGACGAACAAGCAAATACTCATTCTTCGAATTAAATAATCGTTTATTTTGGCACCTAAATCTTATTTTCTAGGCAGCAGATCGGGCTGTGTAGACAGGGATCTCCTGCCAGAAACTATGACTTTGTATGGGGACGAGCAATTGCAGTAGTGATTGCTCTTCCATATACAGCAGAGGTGATTGCAATTTTCAGGAAAGAATGGTCCCTTCATGATCATTACCTGTTCATTTGGCACATGCAAATGAGCCAGTAGGATCAGTGAATGCCCCATTAGGTTCAGTGACTGAAATCCATTACGAACAGTCAGTGACATACATAGAAGAGAGAGTCTTGTAGCAAAAATTCAACTGAGCTCCCCGTTTTGTGGCCAAATTCTGCACAGTCTATGGAATCTCCCTGTGTTTTCACTCTGGTGCTGAAAGTATGCTTCCTGGCACATTTCATAGCATCACAGTGGCTGCATATTGGACTTCACTCTGTCCAACTGACTGTTATTTGGAAATATTGCAAAGTTTGTTTACAAACTTCATGTGATCACAGACTAGTATACCTGACATTTTTTCTGTGTATCATTACCATGTGTTTGTGGAGAATATACAGTGCTGCCCATAATTATTCATACCCCTGACAAATTTTGACTTAAAGTTACTTTTATTCAACCAGCAAGTAATTTTTTGACGGGAAATGACATAGGTGTCTCCCAAAAGATAATAAGACGATGTACAAGAGGCATTATTGTGGAAAAAAACACATTTCTCAGCTTTTATTTACATTTGAGCAAAAAGTGTCCAGTCCAAAATTATTCATACCCTTCTCAATAATCAATAGAAAAGCCTTTATTGGCTATTACAGCAATCAAACACTTCCTATAATTGCAGACCAGCTTTTTGCATGTCTCCACAGGTATTTTTGCCCATTCATCTTTAGGAATGAGCTCCAAATCTTTCAGGTTGGAGGGTCTTCTTGCCATCACCCTGATCTTTAGCTCCCTCCACAGATTCTCAATCGGATTCAAGTCTGGACTCTGGCTGGGCAACTCCAAAACGTTAATGTTGTTGCCTGCTAACCATTTCTTCACCACTTTTGCTGTGTGTTTTGTGTCATTGTCTTGCTGAAATGTCCACTGGTGCCCAGGGCCAAGTTTCTCTGCAGACAGCCTGATGTTGTTGTTGAGAATCCTCATGTATTGCTCTTTTTTCATGGTGCTGTTTACTGTGATTAGGTTCCCTGGTCCATTGGCTGAAAAACAGCCCCAAAGCATTAGGTTCCCACCACCATGTTTGACAATAGGGATGGTGTTCTTTGGGTTGAAGGCTTCTCCTTTTTTACGCCAAATGAAGGAAACATCATTGTGACCAAACAATTAAATTTTTGTTTCATCTGACCATAATACAGAATACCAGAAGTCTTCTTCTTTGTCCAGATGAGCTTTTGCAAAGGCCAAGCGAGCTTTTGTGTGCCTTATCAGGAGAAGTGGCGTCCTTCTTGGTCTGCATTGTGCAGTGTCCGTTGGATTGTCTGCCTTGAGACATTGCCACCAGCAGAGCCCAGATTCACCAGAATGGCCTTGGTGGTGATCCTTGGATTCTTTTTCACTATCCTCCTGGCCAGCACAGGTGTCACTTTTGGCTTCCGACCACGTCCTCTGAGATTTTCCATAGTGCGGAACATCTTGTATTTTTTGCTCAAATGTAAATAAAAGCTGAGAATTTATTTTTTCCACAATAATGCCTCTTGTACATCGTCTTATTATCTTTTGGGAGACACCTATGTAATTTCCCGTCAAAAAATTACTTGCTGGCTGAATAAAAGTAACTTTAAGTCAAAATTTGCCAGGGGTATGAATAATTATGGGCAGCACTGTATATATATATATATAATAAAGTAAGTCCGCAGCACTCCTTAAAGTAAAAAATGTGCAGTTTATTCACACATGTCAAAAAATAGACAACGTTTCGGTTCTCTCGCAGAACCTTTCTCAAGTCAGGTGGCCGCCTGACTTGAGAAAGGTTCTGCGAGAGAACCGAAACGTTGTCTATTTTTTGACATGTGTGAATAAACTGCACATTTTTTACTTTAAGGAGTGCTGCGGACTTTCTTTATTATTTATCCGTCTTGGATCGAGGGACCACCGCGGGCACCATACAATCAGCTGTGCACGTGAGGAGTGCTGCCTAACTTTTCTTATGGATATATATATATATATATATATATATATGTTGTGGGGGGGGGGGGGTTATTCACACAAGTATCTTCGCCAGACACCAAGTTTAAGGTCCAAACATCGCTTTTATTTGGCACCTCAGCAAAACAAACATAAATCATACAAAATAAACACCTGCCTGGCTGGGCTCTAACTAAGGGTGCATTCACATGACCGTAAGTGTTTTGCAGGCCGCAAATTGCGGATCCGCAAAACACGGATACCGGCCGTGTGCGTTCCGCATTTTGCGGACAGCACATGGCCGTCACTATATAGAGAATGCCTATTCTTGTCTGCAACCGCGGACAAGAATAGGACATGCTCCATATTTTTTGCGGGGCTGCGGAACGGAACAATGTGTGCTGCCCGCATCTTTTGCGGCCCATTGAAATTATTGGGTTGGCACCCGTTCCGCAAAATTGCGGAATGGATGCGGATCCATTTATATGGTCGTGTGAATGCACCCTAAAAAAGGTATCGTCCTACCGTACTTAAAGCACCAATCGCACATGGTAATTACAAGCGGCTTTCCCAGCCCAGTGTCCCACAGCTGCCTGGCTGTACAGAGCCTTGTTCACACACGGTCTCACATCCAGTACCTTTATGGGGCAGTGTGGCCCAGTAGTCTTTCTGACTCCGGTCTCGTGACCCTTGCGCCCAGGCGTGATGGCGTCACCCAATGCTCCGGCTAGCACCTAGCCCCATGGTCCCTCAGCCAGCCCAGCTGAGACCATTAATACAGGGAGTGCAGAATTATTAGGCAAGTTGTATTTTTGAGGATTAATTTTATTATTGAACAACAACCATGTTCTCAATGAACCCAAAAAACTCATTAATATCAAAGCTGAATATTTTTGGAAGAAGTTTTTAGTTTGTTTTTAGTTTTAGCTATTTTAGGGGGATATCTGTGTGTGCAGGTGACTATTACTGTGCATAATTATTAGGCAACTTAACAAAAAACAAATATATACCCATTTCAATTATTTATTTTTACCAGTGAAACCAATATAACATCTCAACATTCACAAATATACATTTCTGACATTCAAAAACAAAACAAAAACAAATCAGTGACCAGTATAGCCACCTTTCTTTGCAAGGACACTCAAAAGCCTGCCATCCATGGATTCTGTCAGTGTTTTGATCTGTTCACCATCAACATTGCGTGCAGCAGCAACCACAGCCTCCCAGACACTGTTCAGAGAGGTGTACTGTTTTCCCTCCTTGTAAATCTCACATTTGATGATGGACCACAGGTTCTCAATGGGGTTCAGATCAGGTGAACAAGGAGGCCATGTCATTAGATTTTCTTCTTTTATACCCTTTCTTGCCAGCCACACTGTGGAGTACTTGGACGCGTGTGATGGAGCATTGTCCTGCATGAAAATCATGTTTTTATTGAAGGATGCAGACTTCTTCCTGTACCACTGCTTGAAGAAGGTGTCTTCCAGAAACTGGCAGTAGGACTGGGAGTTGAGCTTGACTCCATCCTCATCCCAAAAAGGCCCCACAAGCTCATCTTTGATGATACCAGCCCAAACCAGTACTCCACCTCCACCTTGCTGGCGTCTGAGTCGGACTGGAGCTCTCTGCCCTTTACCAATCCAGCCACGGGCCCATCCATCTGGCCCATCAAGACTCACTCTCATTTCATCAGTCGATAAAACCTTAGAAAAATCAGTCTTGAGATATTTCTTGGCCCAGTCTTGACGTTTCAGCTTGTGTGTCTTGTTCAGTGGTGGTCGTCTTTCAGCCTTTCTTACCTTGGCCATGTCTCTGAGTATTGCACACCTTGTGCTTTTGGGCACTCCAGTGATGTTGCAGCTCTGAAATATGGCCAAACTGGTGGCAAGTGGTATCTTGGCAGCTGCACGCTTGACTTTTCTCAGTTCATGAGCAGTTATTTTGCGCCTTGGTTTTTCCACACGCTTCTTGCGACCCTGTTGACTATTTTGAATGAAACGCTTGATTGTTCGATGATCACGCTTCAGAAGCTTTGCAATTTTAAGAGTGCTGCATCCCTCTGCAAGATATCTCACTATTTTTGACTTTTCTGAGCCTGTCAAGTCCTTCTTTTGACCCATTTTGCCAAAGGAAAGGAAGTTGCCTAATAATTATGCACACCTGATGTAGGGTGTTGATGTCATTAGACCACACCCCTTCTCATTACAGAGATGCACATCACCTAATATGCTTAATTGGTAGTAGGCTTTCGAGTCTATACAGCTTGGAGTAAGACAACATGCATAAAGAGGATGATGTGGTCAAAATACTCATTTGCCTAATAATTCTGCACTCCCTGTACAGAGCCTCCAGCAGTACCCTGTTGCACAACAAATTTCCTTCCCCTAGACTGACACCCTGGGAGGTGCTTTATGCCAGCCCAAGCACCTCCAGCTGGTCTCACCTGTGGTGGAATAGGGGTGTGGACCGCACTATCCACCCCTTCCTTGCCTCTCACCTCTCACCTCTGTGAGATCTGTCACTATCCCTATATACAGTACAGACCAAAAGTTTGGACACACCTTCTCATTCAAAGAGTTTTCTTTATTTTCATGACTATGTAAATTGTAGATTCACACTGAAGGCATCAAAACTATGAATTAACACATGTGGAATGATATACATAACAAAAAAGTGTGAAGCAACTAAAAATATGTCATATTCTAGGTTCTTCAAAGTAGCCAACTTTTTGCTTTGATTACTGCTTTGCACACTCTTGGCATTCTCTTGATGAGCTTCAAGAGGTAGTCACCTGAAATGGTTTTCACTTCACAGGTGTGCCCTGTCAGGTTTAATAAGTAAGATTTCTTGCCTTATAAATGGGGTTGGGACCATCAGTTGCGTTGTGGAGAAGTCAGGTGGATACACAGCTGATAGTCCTACTGAATAGACTGTTAGAATTTGTATTATGGCAAGAAAAAAGCAACTAAGTAAAGAAAAACGAGTGGCCATCATTACTTTAAGAAATGAAGGTCAGTCAGTCCGAAAAATTGGGAAAACTTTAAAAGTGTCCCCAAGTGCAGTCACAAAAACCATCAAGCACTAGAAAGAAACTGGTTCACATGCAGACTGCCCCAGGAAAGGAAGACCAAGAGTCACCTCTGCTGCGGAGGATAAGTTCATCCGAGTCACAAGCCTCAGAAATCGCAGGTTAACAGCAGCTCAGATTAGGGACCAGGTCAATGCCACACAGAGTTCTAGCAGCAGACACATCTCTAGAACAACTGTTAAGAGGAGACTGTGTGAATCAGGCCTTCATGGTAGAATATCTGCTAGGAAACCATTGCTAAGGACAGGCAACAAGCAGAAGAGACTTGTTTGGGCTAAAGAACACAAGGAATGGACATTAGACCAGGGGAAATCTGTGCTTTGGTCTGATGAGTCCAAATTTGAGATCTTTGGTTCCAACCACCGTGTCTTTCTGCTACGCAGAAAAGGTGAGCGGATGGACTCTACATGCCTGGTTCCCACCGTGAAGCATGGAGGAGGAGGTGTGATGTGTGGGGGTGCTTTGCTCGTGACACTGTTGGGGATTTATTCAAAATTGATGGCATACTGAACCAGAATGGCTACAACAGCATCTTGCAGCGGCATGCTATTCCATCCGGTTTGCATTTAGTTGGACCATTATTTATTTTTCAACAGGACAATGACCCCAAACACGAACCATGAAGGAGAGTGATGGGGTGCTGCGCTAGATGACCTGGCCTCCACACTCACCGGACCTGAACCCAATCGAGATGGTTTTCGGGTGAGCTGGACCTCAGAGTGAAGGCAAAAGGGCCAACAAGTGCTAAGCATCTCTGGGAACTCCTTCAAGACTGTTGGAAGACCATTTCAGGTGACTACCTCTTGAAGCTTATCAAGAGAATACAAAGAGTGTGCAAAGCAGTAATCAAAGCAAAAAGTGGCTACTTTGAAGAACCTAGAATATTACATATTTTCAGTTGTTTCACACTTTTTGTTATGTATATCATTCCACATGTGTTAATTCATAGTTTTGATACCTTCAGTGTGAATCTACAATTTTCATAGTCATGAAAATAAAGAAAACTCTTAGAATGAGAAGTTTTGTCCAAACTGTTGGTCTGTACTGTATATATATATATATATATATATATATATATATACACATATATGTATATATATATATATATACACTCACCTAAATAATTATTAGGAACACCACACTAATACGGTGTTGAATCCCCTTTTGCCTTTAGAACTGCCTTAATTCTACGTGGCATTGATTCAACAAGGTGCTGATAGCATTATTTAGAAATGTTGGCCCATATTGATAGGATAGCATCTTGCAGTTGATGGAGATTTGAGGGATGGACATCCAGGGCACGAAGCTCCCGTTCCACCACATCCCAAAGATGCTCTATTGGGTTGAGATCTGGTGACTGTGGGGACCATTTTAGTACAGTGAACTCATTGTCATGTTCAAGAAACCAATTTGAAATGATTCGAGCTTTGTGACATGGTGCATTATCCTGCTGGAAGTAGCCATCAGAGGATGGGTACATGGTGGTCATGAAGGGATGGACATGGTCAGAAACAATGCTCAGGTAGCCCGTGGCATTTAAACGATGGTCAATTGGCTCTAAGGGGCCTAAAGTGTGCCCAGAAAACAGCCCCCACACCATTACACCACCACCACCAGCCTGCACAGTGGTAACAAGGCATGATGGATACATGTTCTCATTCTGTTTATGCCAAATTCGGACTCTACCATTTGAATGTCTCAACAGAAATTGAGACTCATCAGACCAGGCAACATTTTTCCAGTCTTCAACAGTCCAATTTTGGTGAGCTCGTGCAAATTGTAGCCTTTTTTTCCTATTTGTAGTGGAGATGAGTGGTACCCGGTGGGGTCTTCTGCTGTTGTAGCCCACCTTTCTTTCCCATTCTGACATTCAGTTTGGAGTTCAGGAGATTGTTTTGACCAGGACCACAACCCTACATGCATTGAAGCAACTGCCATGTGATTGGTTGACTAGATAATCACATTAATGAGAAATAGAACAGGTGTTCCTAATAATTCTTTAGGTGAGTGTATTTATAGTCCTGATCAAAAGTTTAAGACCACTTGGAAAATAGCAAAAAAATCATATTTAGCATGGCTGGATCTTAGCAAGGTTCCAAGTAGAGCTTCAACATGCAACAAGAAGAAATGGGAGTGAGACAAAACATTTTTTGAGCATTCAATTTAATGAAAACAACGAATAAACTGAAAAAGGCTGTTTTTCAGCTGATCAAAAGTTTAGGACCACACCTCCCAAAAAAATATGAAACCCCCCAAAACTGAAATCCAACTTCCAAACATGAACTCAGTAATGAGTAGCTCCGCCGGTATTGTTTATCACTTCCAAAATTAGTTTCGGCATGCTTGATGCAAGCATTCCATGAGGTGAGTGGGAACATTTCTCCAAGTGGTGAAGACTGCCGCACAAAAAGGCCATCTACTGTCTTGAACTGTTTCCATTTTTGTAAACTTCCCTTGCCATCCATCCCCAAAGGTTCTCAATTGGATTTAGATCAGGGGAACACGCAGGATGGGCCAAAAGAGTGATGTTATTCTCCTGGAAGAAGTCCCTTGTCCTGCGGGCATTGTGTACTGTAGCGTTGTCCTGTTGAAAAACCCAGTTGTTACCACACAGACGAGGGCCATCAGTCATGAGGAATGCTCTCTGCAACATCTGGACATAGCCAGCGGCAGTTTGACACCCCTGCACTTCCTGAAGCTCCATTGTTCCACTGAAGGAAAAAGCACCCCAGACCATTATGGCACCCCCTCCACTGTGGCGTGTAGAAAACATCTCAGGTGGGATCTGCTTATCATACCAGTAACGTTGGAAACCATCAGGACCATCAAGGTAAAAAAAAATCTCATCAGAGAATAAAACTTTCTTCCACCTTTAAATGTCCCATGTCTCTTGCAAAGTCCAAACGAGCAGTTCTGTAGCGTTTAAGGAGACGAGGTCTTTGAAGACGTTTTTTGTTTTTGAAGCCCTTCAGTCTCAGATGCCGTCTGATGGTTATGGGGCTGCAGTCAGCACCAGTAAGTGCCTTAATTTGGGTTGAGAATCGTCCAGTGTCTTGACGGACAGCCAATTGGATCCTCCGGCTCAGTGCTGATGAAATTTTTTTGGGGTCTTCCACTTTACTTTTTTGTTACATAACCCTCAGGATCATTTAAGAAATTCCAAATGATTGTCTTACTGTGTCCCACCTCAGCAGCGATGGCTCGCTGCGAGAGACTCTGCTTATGCAGTTCAACATCCCGACCACGTTCAAAAAGGGAGAGTTTTTTTGCCTTTGCCATCACAAAGTGTGACTACCTGACAGAAAATGACAATAAATCCACATCTTTGCACAGATTTGGCCTTTTAAAAGGCATGTGGTCCTAAAATTTGGATCAGCTGAAAAGCAGCCTGTTTCAGTTTAATCGTTATTTTCAATTAATTGAATGCTCAAAAAATGTTTTGTCTCACTCTCATTTCTTCTTGTTGCATGTTGAAGCTCTACTTGAAACCTTGTTAAGATCCAACAATGTAAAATATGATTTTTTGCCATTTTTCAAGTGGTCTTAAACTTTTGATCAGGACTATATATATATCCAAAAGATGAGGCAGCACTCCAATAGATAAAGTGAAAAACGGTGGACCCTTTATTGACCCCTCTGCAACATTTCAACCGCTCAATGCAGTCTTTATCAAGCATATAAAATGGTGTCTCCCAAGGGTATATATACCCAAAATACATACCGGCAAATTAAGTGACAATCAAATAATCATTTAATATAATAGTGTAAATAAAGTGTTTAAAATCCATTAAAAAAAAATTATACAATCACTTGTGTGGCGAAATACAGTATCCATAATTATGTGTAAATGTTCAAATTATTAACATCCATGATTCATACATACAATATATAATGTGTAAATTAAACTCAATAAATCACTTGTGCGTTATTTAGTATCAGCATTGCAACAGCTGTTATAGATAAATAGAACTCACACAGCCGGGACAGATATGCGGTGCCAAGATCTGCCTCCTCCAAGTCCGACTGCGCATGTCAAGAAGCCTAGAAACCACATCTCAAACAAACGGGATCAGGAGACGTCATCCAAGCCACATGATCAATCACATGACCAACCTCATTACCCGAACAACCATCGTGAGACCACGCAGAGAGGAGCGCTTGGTCACGCTTGTAGTTGTATCATATTGCATGATCATCACCATGAGCCTAAAATGGGGTAGAGGCGTAGGATACGTCCATGCCGAACGCCCTCCAACCCAAAGTCACCACCAAACCCAATTAAAGAGTAAACTTGGACCACCACTCCCTAGATCTCTATATACAAGCGGCCATGTAATTGTCATAAACATAAAATGTCATTGTGCCCTATGAATCCCCATATTCTTAGTAATTCTGTATGTAAATTGAACCAAGATCCTGAGGACGCCCTCTGTATCCACCGCTGTGGAAATGTTGATAATAATAATCTAAAAAAGGAGAGAAAGAAAATATAAATATATTTACCATAAAATAGTGACATCATTTGTACTCGCAAAACCAGAGCAGAACCCAGCAAAGAACCGCCAGACAGATAGATTACCCCCATCTACATCACATTCCATTTAAATTCAACATTTAGACCAAATGGTCTCAGAGTATGGAGGCGATGGATCCACCGAAGCTCTCTCTGTTTGAGAGCCAATGTCCGATCACCTCCCCTCATTGACAAGATGATCTATTCCAAAATCATACATTTCAGGTCCTTCTCATTGTGGCCCGCCTCCACAAAATGTTGTTGCTTTTGTGTCCATGTGGTTGCCTATATATTGGGGAGACCACATGGACATGAAGACACGTTTAAACAATCATCGGTTCACCATTAGACGAAAAAGGAAAGATTTGCCCATTTCAAAACATTTTGTGTATTATATATGGGTTCTCTCCCCTTTTTTTTTTTTTTTTATAAATCATTGAACCATGATCACTCCAATATATATCCTGAGTACAGCGTAGATATTTATGTCTTTATTTACTTGATTTAGACATGCATTATCTATGCTTATTGGTCTTTGACCATTTTCCTTGTGCCTTCTGTCTCCCCATTTCTTTCTAGATGTGACTGCTGTGTCTAGTTGCCGAATTGGTTACCGCTTCGCCTGCGTGGGGCAGTCAGCTGTTACTATGGCGACGACGCTAGTTTGTTTACTGGTGATTGTGGACCATGTGCTTTTGCTCCTCCCCGTCGGCTTGGCGTGACCAAGCGCTCATCTCTGCGTGGTCTCGCGATGGTTGTTCAGGTAATGAGGTTGGTCATGTGATCGATCATGTGGCTTGAATGTCGTCTCCTGATCCCGTTTGTTTGAGATGTGGTTGCTAGGCTTCTTGACATGCACAGTCGGACTTAGAGGACGCAGATCTTGGCGCCGCATATCTGTCCCGGCTGTGTGAGTTCTATTTATCTATAACAGCTGTTGCAATGCTGATACTAAATGACGCACAAGTGATTTACACATTAT
This sequence comes from Bufo gargarizans, assembly GCF_014858855.1. Taxonomy (NCBI): domain Eukaryota; kingdom Metazoa; phylum Chordata; class Amphibia; order Anura; family Bufonidae; genus Bufo; species Bufo gargarizans. The sequence continues at coordinate 258,501,765 of NC_058081.1, read as the reverse complement.
ATATTGTATGTATGAATCATGGATGTTAATAATTTGAACATTTAAACATAATTATGGATACTGTATTTCGCCACACAAGTGATTGTATAATTCTTTTTTAATGGATTTTAAACACTTTATTTACACTATTATATTAAATGATTATTTGATTGTCACTTAATTTGCTGCTATGTATTTTGGGTATATATACCCTTGTGAGACACCATTTTATATGCTTGATAAAGACTGCATTGAGCGGTTGAAATGTTGCAGAGGGGTCAATAAAGGGTCCACCGTTTTTCACTTTATCTATTGGAGTGCTGCCTCATCTTTTGGATATATATAATCTATTTAGCTGTTGAGCCTGTGGCTTGGAGGATTTTGCACCTGTGGTCTATTGGACTAGTGCTGCTGTCTGATTTAATTTTTTATATATATATATATATATATATATATATATATATATATATATATATACCTGTTGCTACTTTTTATTTATTTTTTAAATTTATTTTAAAATGCTTAAAAATTCAACAGTGCAGTGCATTTTTTAAACAGACTGTTATGTACCCCCAGCTTCCTTCTTTATACCATAGGCATATTGACCTTAAACAACTTGAAAGGAGTTAGATACAGTACATTTCGAAAAGACCACAGAGTATCATATACAATTTTTCGGGCATTTGGAGAACTTTGGATTTTGTAATGGCCATGTCAGTCTATAAGTCAGAAACTAAAGCCACCTCTAAGATATAAAGAAAACAGTATCTGTGGATCACTCCAGCTGGATAATATGGAACAGGTGCTCTTGGTCTGAGTGGCCCACTGTCACGGACGGTGTACAGGAAACAAGGCAAAGCAACATGCATAAATGACTCGCTGGATCCAAGAGCTAAGGAACCAAAGGGAGACCCCTGCAGAAGACCTGGCACTTTCCCTGGCTGCTCAGCCTATGCAAAGATCCGAATGGTGGAAGTTTGCATATCCACGTACCTTGACTAAATAACCCCTGAGCACCCTACAATAGTGAGGGGACACGACCACCGGCTCCCTACACAAGATACGGAGGGAGTCAGGGTCACCTGGGATCCAGCAAACAGAAAATAACAGATAAATGTTCAAACCTTAACTTTGTAGCAGACAGGAGAACAAGATCAGCATGCACACACACTCCAGGAAGAAGTATAAGCCGCCCAGAAAAGCATTCTGGGGAGGAATTTAAAGGGAAGCAATTAGTCCAACACATGACAGCTGAGAGAGGCTAACGAGATGAGGAACTGAATACCACAACAAAGAAACTCAAGGGGGAGGTTCTGAAAGGCCTCTGTCAGAGCTTCTCAGCTGTCTGGTTGTGACAGTACCCCTCCCTCTACGAGTGGACTCCGGACACTCAGAACCCACCTTCTCAGGATGGGACCTATGGAAAGCCCTGATGAGACGAGAGGCCTTAATGTCCGTCACTGGGACCCACATCCTCTCCTCAGGACCATACCCCTCCCAATGAACAAGGTACTGAAGAGAACCGCGGACAAGACGAGAATCCACAATCCTAGAGACCTGAAATTCAAGATTCCCATCAACCATAATCGGAGGAGGAGGCAAAGGCGAGGGTACAATGGGTTGAACATAAGGTTTCAATAAGGACTTATGAAAAACATTATGGATCTTCCAAGTCTGAGGAAGATCAAGACGGTATGCAACAGGATTGATGACAGACAGGATTTTGTAAGGCCCAATAAACCTAGGACCCAACTTCCAGGAGGGAACCTTCAATTTGATATTCTTGGTAGACAACCACACCAGATCACCAACATTCAGGTCCGGACCAAGCACACGTCTCTTATCTGCCACAAGCTTATATCTCTCACTCATGCTCTTTAGATTATCTTGAATCTTTTGCCAAATAGATGACAAAGACGAGGAGAATCTGTCCTCATCAGGTAAACCAGAAGACCCCTCTCCCGAGAAAGTCCCAAACTGCGGATGAAACCCATATGCACCAAAAAATGGTGACTTATCAGAGGACTCCTGACGACGGTTATTTAAAGCAAACTCAGCAAGGGACAAAAAAGAACACCAATCCTCTTGATTCTCCGCCACAAAACAGCGCAGATATGTCTCCAGATTTTGATTGACGCGCTCTGTCTGACCATTCGACTGCGGGTGGAAAGCAGAAGAGAATGACAACCGAACCCCCAAGCGAGAACAGAAAGCCTTCCAGAATCTGGAAACAAACTGCGTGCCCCTATCAGAGACTATGTCTGAAGGAATACCGTGCAATTTGACAATGTGATCAATAAATGCCTGCGCCAGCGTCTTAGCATTGGGCAAACCAGGAAAAGGGATGAAATGCACCATTTTGCTAAAACGGTCCACCACCACCAGAATCACAGTCTTCCCCGAGGAACGAGGCAGGTCCGTTATGAAGTCCATGGACAGATGTGTCCAAGGATGGGAAGGAATGGGTAAGGGAAGGAGAGGACCTGATGGCCGTGAATGAGGGACTTTGGCACGAGCGCAAGTCTCGCAGGCTGCCACAAAACCCTCAACCGACTTACGAAGCGCAGGCCACCAGAATCTCCGAGCGATGAGATCCAGTGTGGCTCTTACCCCCGGGTGCCCAGCAAGGACCGTATCGTGGTGTTCTTTAAAAATCTTGTGTCTTAAAGTGAGAGGCACAAACAACCTCCCAGGAGGACAAAGATCAGGAGCCTCTGACTGGGCTGCCTGCACCTCTGCCTCCAATTCAGGAAAAAGAGCAGAGACCACCACACCTTCAGCCAAAATGGGACCCGGGTCTTCAAAATTCCCGCCTCCCGGAAAACAACGTGACAGGGCATCTGCCTTCACATTCTTAACTCCAGGGCGGAACGTGACAACAAAATTAAACCTAGAAAAGAACAAAGACCATCTGGCCTGTCTCGGGTTCAGACGCTTGGCTGACTCCAAGTAGGCCAGATTTTTATGGTCAGTAAATACGGTAATAGGGTGTCTGGCTCCCTCTAGCCAATGGCGCTATTCCTCAAAAGCCAACTTGATGGCCAACAATTCCCTATCTCCCACATCGTAATTTCTCTCTGCGGAGGAGAGTTTTCTTGAGAAAAAGGCACATGGTCGCCAATTGGCAGGAGAGGAACCCTGAGACAAGACCACCCCCACACCCACCTCACAAGCATCAACCTCAACTATGAAGGGTAAAGAAACATCAGGTTGCACCAAGATGGGAGCGGAAGCAAAACTCTCCTTGATATCAGAAAAAGCCTTACGCGCCTCTACTGACCAAGAAGAAAAATCTACCCCCTTTCTGGTCATATCAGTGAGTGGTTTAACAATAGAAGAATAATTCAAAATGAACTTCCTGTAATAATTGGCAAAGCCCAAAAAACGCATCAGCGCCTTCTGATTCTCAGGAAGCTCCCACTCAAGCACAGCGCGGACCTTCTCGGGGTCCATGCGAAAACCAGAAGCGGAGAGAAGAAACCCCAGAAATTGAATTTCTGGAACCGCAAACACACATTTTTCCAGTTTCGCATATAATTTATTCTCCCGCAGGATGAGCAAGACCTGACGTAAATGTTCCTTATGAGTTTTGAAATCGGGAGAAAAAATCAAAATGTCATCCAAATACACCAATACAAATTTTCCCATCAAATGATAAAAAATGCTGTTCACGAAATGCTGAAAAACGGCTGGGGCATTCATCAAACCAAAAGGCATAACCAAATTTTCAAAATGGCCCTCAGGTGTATTGAAGGCGTCTTCCATTCGTCCCCTTCTCTGACCCTGACCAGGTTGTATGCCCCTCTTAGATCTAATTTGGAAAAGACTTTAGCCCCAACAACCTGGTTAAACAAGTCCGGGATCAGAGGAAGCGGATAAGGGTCACGAATTGTGATACTGTTCAGCTCCCTGAAATCCAGACAAGGTCTTAAAGAACCATCTTTTTTCTTAACAAAGAAAAATCCAGCGGCAACAGGTGACTTCGAGGGTCGTATGTGTCCTTTTCTCAGACTCTCAGAAATATAAGCACGCATAGCGATCCTCTCAGGTTGGGAAAGATTGTATAAACGAGATTTAGGCAGCTTGGCGTCTGGGATGAGATTAATAGGGCAATCGTACTCCCTGTGCGGGGGCAAATCCTGAACTCCACTCTCAGAGAAGACATCCGAAAATTCAGAGAGAAAATATGGTACAGTCTTAGTAGCAACCTCAGAAACAGATGTCATGAGGCAATTCTCTCTGCAAAAGTCACTCCAACCATTTATTTGCCTCGCTTGCCAATCAATGGTGGGGTTATGTTTAGTGAGCCAGGGTAGCCCCAACACTAGAGGGGTAGGCAAACCGCTAAGGACGAAACATGACACATCCTCAACATGAGCATCACTCACAATTAAACAGGATATTGTGAACTATGCCCTTTAATGATTTCTGAGAAAGTGGAGCGGAATCAATCGCAAAAACCGGAATATCCTTTCCCAAAGTGCACACCTGGAAACCATGAGCTATTGCGAATTGACTATCAATGAGATTGACCGCTGCTCCACTATCCACAAAAATCTCACAAAAAATGCTCTTGCTCTCTAGCGCCACCCTAGCAGGCAGGACAAAACGGGAACTACAAGCAAACGGAAAACCTTCAATTTCCGCCTCAACCCTGCCAATAGTAACAGACGGAACATTTTTAAAAGATTTTTTCCTCTTTGTTTCTTTATTATTCCCAGAGAACTGCCTGAATCTCCTAGAGGGACAAATATTTGCCAAATGATTAATACCTCCACAACAAAAACAAACCCTCCCATGCGGGCTGAATCTTCTATTATCCGAAGCAATCAACCCCAGCTTCATGGGCTCCTGCTCAGAAGGGGCTGACAGCGACTGAGACCCCTGCGCACAGAATGGGACCGCTGCACAGTCCTGGGACCGAGTATGACAGGAAGGAGAGATCTCTCCTCTCTCTCTAAGACGCCTGTCAATACGAACTGCCTGAGACATAGCAGAGTCTAAAGAAATAGGCCTTTCATGAAAGGCAAATGCATCTTTCAATCCCTCTGAAAGACCATGGCAAAATTGACTTCGGAGTGCAGCATCATTCCAACCAGTATCAGCTGCCCATCTCCGAAATTCTGAGCAGTATATTTCTGCGGATTGTTTACCCTGGCATAATAGACGTAGTCTAGACTCCGCCAGAGCAATACGATCCGGATCATCATATATCTGACCCAGGGCTAAAAAGAATTCATCCACTGAACGGAGGGGCCGTGCCCCCTCCGGCAGCGAAAAGGCCCAGGACTGAGCGTTACCCCTGAGCAGCGATATAATGATCCCCACCCTCCGTTCCTCATCACCAGAGGAATGGGGAAGAAGGCGAAAATGGAGTTTGCAAGCCTCTCTAAAACGCACAAAATTCTCACTACCCCCGGAAAACGTATCCGGGAGCGAGATCTTAGGCTCAGAACAAACTCCATAAACGCAAGCTGAACCGGTCACTTGAAGCTGAGAAAAAGTCTTACGGAGATCAGCTACCTCAAATAAAAGACCCTGGAAGCGTTCAGCCAAAAGTGAAACCGGATCCATGTTTGAGACGGTTTTGGCGGCTTATAATGTCACGGACGGTGTACAGGAAACAAGGCAAAGCAACATGCATAAATGACTCGCTGGATCCAAGAGCTCAGGAACCAAAGGGAGACCCCTGCAGAAGACCTGGCACTTTCCCTGGCTGCTCAGCCTATGCAAAGATCCGAATGGTGGAAGTTTGCATATCCACGTACCTTGACTAAATAACCCCTGAGCACCCTACAATAGTGAGGGGACACGACCACCGGCTCCCTACACAAGATACGAGGGAGTCAGGGTCACCTGGGATCCAGCAAACAGAAAATAACAGATAAATGTTCAAACCTTAACTTTGTAGCAGACAGGAGAACAAGATCAGCATGCACACACACTCCAGGAAGAAGTATAAGCCGCCCAGAAAAGCATTCTGGGGAGGAATTTAAAGGGAAGCAATTAGTCCAACACATGACAGCTGAGAGAGGCTAACGAGATGAGGAACTGAATACCACAACAAAGAAACTCAAGGGGGAGGTTCTGAAAGGCCTCTGTCAGAGCTTCTCAGCTGTCTGGTTGTGACACCCACCCAGCCACTAAAGAGATTGGAAAACTTTGTAAAGATAGACCAGGCACTCAATATATGTTACCAACAGATGAGATATTTATTATAAAATCAATTATCTAAAATAGCATAAAGTAACAGCATACAATATCAGCATAAAAAGGTATCAATAAAATGTCAGTAATGGCAATTAAACATATAAAATTTAGCAGCAATAAGTAGCAAATAGCAGCAATTAGCAGCAGTGGATGTATCAAATAACAGTGGAAGTCCGTCTATATACGCCACAGATATTACGTATATTCCTCTTTGGTTGCAGCAGAGGATATGACGCTAATTAAGGGCTAGATGTAAAAAGTATCTTTTCTCAATTTAGCTTTCCTGTATTCCGGGTCAGAGTATCTTATAGTCTTTACAGTCCCAGTCCTGGCTAATTTTATTTGCGCATATGTAGATCGCCAGTCTTTACAATATTACGGAGAGAGAAAGAGGTACAATGTAGTGAGCGAGGTGGCGTCCCACCTAATTGTATGTGCTCATTCAATGTTACCTTACTTGTGTTCCTCTCCTGTTTCTAAGTGTCGACTCGGCGTGGATGTCAGCTGACTCTGTATCCAGTATCGTCAGCGGATTTTGCGCTTGATGAAATTTAAATATTGCCAGGATCTTTCGTTCCAGAAGCTTAAGTTAGGTTCAGAGGGGACTCTCTGCCAGCATGCCGGTGCAAAGCCACCTCTAAGATATACCCTAATCAGCAGGCAAGGCAGTGAGGCTTGAGTTCCTTTTAAATAGACCACCAGGCATTATCTTAACAAGGGGTGCCTGTAGCTATGGCAAACCAATGCGACTGGTGGCAGAGAGGAGGAGAACTGCAGCTAAGACTTGCAGAAGGTATCATTAAATGGGGAGATGTGTCTAAGGTTGCACACTTGATGGTGACAACAGCAGGAACCATAGCTGCTAGTGGAGAACCATCACAGATTTCCTTTGATGGCATGCTTACACATTTGTTTACTTCAATAACAGGTGGATGTATTGAGGTGGGTGCTAAACTTGTATATTTGGGGAAAAATCCACTGTGTTCTCTACTTCTATTATTCATTTTAAGAGAGACATAATGTAGTAAAGCTATTTGTTAGTACACCATTTTGATGCTATCAGTTGATGAACTGCTAGAGGTAATGCTCATGATTATTACTATTCAAAGCATGTCTACTTCGTTAGTCGACAGTTCAAGTTGGGTTGTTTTGGCACAGAAGGCATATTTTTACTGTTGTTTGCATATATTAAAGTGTAGTCCTTGTATCATTAGGAGCACAGGGAATACATAAATCAGTCAAGGTGATGGATGAGCTGCCAACTCCATTATTTCTCAAATTACTTTATAACAGAGTGCTGGGGATGATAGACTTGTGTCTTTAGAAAATAGTTGCGCCAATAATAACTAATATGTAACTGTAACTTATTTGGTGTACTTTCATTAATCCAGTTGTACCAAACCTGATTTTTTTGTATCAATTTTTTTTTTATTAGCACAGGTTAGCACTCTTGTTTTGCAGCTTTTGGGCTAAAATCCGACAAAGACATCATCAGCATGGAGTTTGAATATTCTTCCTGTGCTTGCATGGGGTTCCTTCCACACTCCAAAGGTTAAATGGGTTGTCCCATTAAAGCAGCATATCCTCTATCCACAGAATAAGTGTCTGATCAGCTTTGGCCCCACTGGTCACACCACGAGAATGGGAGCTCATGCCCCCCTTTTAAATATAATGGTAGATATGCATATGTGTCTCTTGCTGAATTCAAGTTTATGGGACTGCCAAAGACAGACAAGTATAAGAACTCAGTTATCTCTGGCATCCCCCAGAGCTCAATGGAGCGGCAGTGCACATGCCTGACAACCACTCCATTCAAACAGGGGAACATGGGCTCCAGTTCTTGTAATTTTCAAGGGGCTAAGTGGTTGGACCCAGGCCGATCAGACACACAGGACAACCCCTTTAATTGGCTTTATATGTATGTGTTCCAAACAGAGAATTTGATTGTGGGCAAAAGTGAGGACATAAAATGATGTTAGTTTTTACAATCGTTCTTCAGTGCTACATGTGCCACATGGCATTATATAAGTGAAAATAAAATAAATGAGAAAACAAATAGGAAGACTAGACAGCAAATGTACAGTGAAGGCAAGATAAACAGCCACAAACAGCTTTAAAGGGGTTATCCAGGAAAAGATCTGTAGCTGTGTGACACCCGGGACACCTGCCAATCAGGCTACACCATCAGTAGCTTATATATAAAGACCGCCTCTTGGTAGGCATAGTAGATACCCCTGACGAAGCTTCACAAAGCGAAACCCGGGTTGGGTGAATTGATTTGTATGCACCGCATGAGATTTTATCCATCTTGTAAGTATAATAAAAACCTTGCAGTTGGAACCTCGTGTGAATGTACTTCACTATTGGTGGCACCTTGATTTCTCATAAGGTTACCTGGAGGAGAGGTGTACTTAAGTGAGCTGACCGCTTACCCATATTCAAGAAATTCCTGTGAGATCTGGAAAAGAGGATTTTTCATCTCTGTCCGGGTGCAGCACGGTCCTTTTAAAGAAAACGTGTCTATAGATGTGAACATTGCCCACTTCACTACTGGAATTCGCGACGTACCGAAAAAAAAGGCAACGTACCTAAGGCTATTTTATATATTTCATATATATTTTATTCAAATTTGTATTATGGAAAGAAAAAAGCAGCTAAGTAAAGAAAAACGAGTGGCCATCATTACTTTAAGAAATGAAGGTCAGTCAGTCCAAAAAATTGGGAAAACTTTGAAAGTGTCCCCAAGTGCAGCCACAAAAACCATCAAGCGCTACAAAGAAACTGGCTCACATGCGGACCGCCCCAGGAAAGGAAGACCAAGAGTCACCGCTGCTGTGGAGGATAAGTTCATCCGAGTCACCTGCCTCAGAAATCGCAGGTTAACAGCAGCTCAGATTAGAGACCAGGTCAATGCCACACAGAGTTCTAGCAGCAGACACATCTCTAGAACAACTGTTAAGAGGAGACTGTGTGAATCAGGCCTTCATGGTAGAATATCTGCTAGGAAATCACTGCTAAGGACAGGCAACAAGCAGAAGAGACTTGTTTGGGCTAAAGAACACAAGAAATGGACATTAGACCAGTGGAAATCTGTGCTTTGGTCTGATGAGTCCAAATTTGAGATCTTTGGTTCCAACCACCGTGTCTTTGTGCAACGCAGAAAAGGTGAACGGATGGACTCTACATGCCTGGTTCCCACCGTGAAGCATGGAGGAGGAGGTGTGATGGTGTGGGGGTGCTTTGCTCGTGACACTGTTGGGGATTTATTCAAAATTGAAGGCATACTGAACCAGAATGGCAACGACAGCATCTTGCAGCGGCATGCAATTCCATCCGGTTTGCGTTTAGTTGGACCATCATTTATTTTTCAACAGGGCAATGACCCCAAACACACCTCCAGGCTGTGTAAGGGCTATTTGACCATGAAGGAGAGTGATGGGGTGCTGCACCAGATGCCCTGGCCTCCACAGTCACCGGACCTGAACCCAATCAAGATGGTTTAGGGTGAGCTGGACCGCAGAGTGAAGGCAAAAGGGCCAACAAGTGCTAAGCATCTCTGGGAACTCCTTCAAGACTGTTGGAAGACTATTTCAGGTGACTACCTCTTGAAGCTCATCAAGAGAATGCCAAGAGTGTGCAAAGCAGTAATCAAAGCAAAAGGTGGCTACTTTGAAGAACCTAGAATATGACATATTTTCAGTTGTTTCACACTTTTTTGTTATGTATATAATTCCACATGTGTTAATTCATAGTTTTGATGCCTTCAGTGTGAATCTACAATTTAAAGAAATTGAAATAAAGAAAACTCTTTGAATAAGAAGGTGTTTCCAAACTTTTGGTCTGTACTGTATAGGTACCTCAATTGATAATGATTTCCACATATTGGGAGGTGTGATTAAACAATGGCTGATTGCTTTTTGTACACTATTTTATAGGTGGCTGTGATATACATCTACTGCTGTCCATTCTTTGATTGATTTATCGGGGTACTTGGCTCCTGTACTACAGCATCATCTGTTTTTACTTTGCTGACACGCAAGTAGATGACTGGTTTTGAGCAACTCTCCCCTTTAGAGGGAGACTGCACCATATCAATGAGCTGAAGTTGACATCTGGCACATTTATTCTTGCTATCTAAGCTGGAAACACCTATTGTATTCTCAGATCTAAGTCTTGATCTGATCCTGGTCAGGTATTAAGTTCAATATGTCCCCTGACGAGCCTAACTACAGCATGGGTGAAACGCTTTGGTACGATGACGCTAAGAACTAACATGGCATCTTTTTGCTATAATATAAATTTTCGATTTATTTGTAATCAGGATCGGATAACAGGAATGATATAAAAACCTGGATTCCTATTTTATTATAATTTTTTGTGTATGTTCTTTTGGTCACCATGTACTAGCTGGTAGCTACATCGCCTATTCAGGGGCATCCTAAGGCGCTAAGGAGGTTCCTGATATGGGATCGCCCCTATCGGGGCGGCAATTCTGTTTATAGACTGGGTACGATAGATATAGGGCCAGCTTTAGGGTCAGAGCCCATAGTAAAGTATATTTGGCCCATACCTGCCCATGCGTGTCCCGAAGTGCTGAGAATTGACTCATTTATATTAAAACTTTTTCATTTTTTCCGTTATATCACTATTTGGGTTTTTAATGATATACAATAAAGGCTATGTTTTAAGGGTGGTAGTCTGTGACTACTGATATTTCTATATACCACAGCACTATGTCTGTAGCATGTATGTATGGACAGCAGAACTTATCACACTACATAACACCCTGCACTGGAACCTACACTATATCACTATCTAACCTACACTGACTATCTCCCACTAACCATCTGTATTATATATACAGTGGGATGCGAAAGTTTGGGCAACCTTGTTAATTGTCATGATTTTCCTGTATAAATCGTTGGTTATTACGATAAAAAATGTCAGTTAAATATATCATAGAGGAGACACACACAGTGATATTTGAGAAGTTAAATGAAGTTTATGGGATTTACAGAAAGTGTGCTATAATTGTTTAAACAAAATTAGGCAGGTGCATAAATTTGGGCACCACAAAAAAGAAATGAAATAAATATTTAGTAGATCCTCCTTTTGCAGAAATGACAGCCTCTAAACGCTTCCTGTAGGTTCCAATGAGAGTCTGTATTCTGGTTGAAGGTATTTTGGACCATTCCTCTTTACAAAACATCTTTAGTTTATTCAGGTTTGATGGCTTCCGAGCATGGACAGCTCTCTTTAAGTCACACCACAGATTTTCAATTATATTCAGGTCTGGGGTCTGAGATGGCCATTGCAGAACGTTGTACTTGTTCCTCTGCATAAATGCCTTAGTGGATTGTGAGCAGTGTTTAGGGTTGTTGTCTTGTTGAAAGATCCAGCCCCGGCGTAGCTTCAGCTTTGTCACTGATTCCTGGACATTGGTCTCCAGAATCTGCTGATACTGAGTGGAATCCATGCATCCCTCAACTTTGACAAGATTCCCAGTCCCTGCACTGGCCACACAGCCCCACAGCATGATGGAACCACCACCATATTTCACTGTAGGTAGCAGGTGTTTTTCTTGGAATGCTGTGTTCTTTTTCCTCCATGCATAACGCCCCTTGTTATGGCCAAATAACTCAATTTTAGTTTCATCAGTCCACAGCACCTTATTCCAAAATGAAGCTGGCTTCTCCAAATGTGCTTTAGCCCACCTCAAGCGGCACTTTTTGTGCTGTGGGCGAAGAAAGGGCTTCCTCTGCATCACCCTTGCATACAGCATCTCCTTGTGTAAAGTGCGCCGAATGGTTGAACGATGCACAGTGACTCCATCTGCACCAAAATGATGTTGTAGGTCTTTGGTGCTGGTCCGTGGGTTGACTCTGACTGTTCTCACCATTCGTCGCTTGTCTCTATCCGAGATTTTTCTTGGTCTGCCACTTCGACCCTTAACTTGAACTGAGCCTGTGGTCTTCCATTTCCTCAATATGTTCCTAACTGTGGAAACAGACAGCTGAAATCTCTGAGACAGATTTATGTATCCTTCCCCTAAACCATGATGGTGAACAATCTTCAGGTCATTTGAGAGTTGTTTTGAGACCCCCATGTTGCTACTCTTCAGAGAAAATTAAAAGACGAGGGAAACTTACAATTGAACCCCTTAAATACTCTTTCTCATAATTTGATTCACCTGTGTATGTAGGTCAGGGATCACTGAGCTTACCAAGCCAATTTGAGTTTCAATAATTAGTTCTAAAGGTTTTGGAATCAATAAAATGACAACAGTGCCCAAATTTATGCACCTGCCTAATTTTGTTTAAACAATTATAGCGCACTTTCTGTAAATCCAATAAACTTAATTTAACTTCTCAAATATCACTGTGTGTGTCTCCTATATGATATATTTAACTGACATTTTTTATCGTAACAACCAACGATTTATACAGGAAAATCATGACGATTAACAAGGTGGCCCAAACTTTCGCATCCCACTGTATAGGCTAACTAACTAACTAGCTAATGTAATGTGACACAGCAAATCACAGAGCACAGCAATGACACTGCTGTCTCTCAGAACTGCAAAAAAATGCAGAAAATGGCTGCTGGGGATGTTCCTATATAGTAAAGTGGTAGACAACTTTCCTATTGGTTGCTAGGGATGTTGCTAAGCTCAGACAAAGACATTGTAGCTTTTTCATTGGCCCACAAGCAAGAAGCAGGCAGGGATTATGAGTTCAGATGAAAAAAAATCTAGAATATTCGTGAATACGAATATATAGCACTATATTCTAAATGTTCGCGAATTCTCAAAGGACCAATATTCGCAAAAAAAATTTGCGATTCGAATATTCGCGCCCAACTCTAGTTTAGATATACGGCATCAATTGATTCGCCGTGGTCAAGTCTAGAACTCACCTTGTCATAGAAACTGATTAAATTAGTTTGACATGACCGATCCCTCATGAAGCCATGCTGATAAGGCGTTATTTGCTTATTTTCTTTGATGTACTCCAAGATAGCATCTCTTAGAAAACCTTCAAACTGTTTACCCACTACAGATGTTAAACTTACCGGCCTATAGTTTCCGGGCTCTGTTTTTGGACCCTTTTTGAATATTGGCACCACATTTGCTATGCGCCAATCCTGTGGAACACTCCCTGTCAGTATAGAGTCCTTAAATATCAGAAATAAGGGTCTGGCTATGACATTACTTAATTCTCTTAGGATACGGGGGTGTATGCCATCTGGTTCCGGAGATTTGTCTATTTTATTCTTTTTAAGACTCCACAGTGCTTCCTCCTGGGTCAGACAGGGCACTTTTAAAGGGGAATTCACTTTAGCATTTCATCTGACCGTTTATTTTCCTCAGTGCATACAATGAAGAAAAAGTATTTAATAGCTTTGCTTTCTCCTCATCACTCTCTGCAACTCTCCCCTCATTACTCTGTAAAGGGCCGACACCTTCAGATTTAGGCCTAATGCACACGACCGTTGTGTGCATCCGTGGCCGTTGTGCCGTTTTCTGTTTTTTTTGCGAACCCATTGACTTTCAATGGGTCCGTGGAAAAATCGGAAACTGCACCGTTTGGCAGCCGCATCCGTGATCCGTTTTTCCTGGCCGTGAAAAAAATATGACCTGTCCTATTTTTTTCACGGCCAACGGTTCACGGACCCATTCAAGTCAATGGGTCCATGAAAATCACGGATGCACACAAGATTGTCATCCGTGTCCGTGATCCGTGTCCGTGATCCGTGTCCGTTTTTTCCTATCATTTCAATGGCAAACTTGACTTAGATTTTTTTTTCATTTTTCATGTCCGTGGATCCTCCAAAAAACAAGGAAGACCCACGGACGAAAAAACGGTCACGGATCACGGACCAACGGAACCCCGTTTTGCGGACAGTGAAAAAATACTGTCGTGTGCATGAGGCCTTATACTTTTTACCATTTTTATAACTGAAGAACATTTTAGGGTGAGTTTTACTCTCTTTGGCAATTACTCTCTCGGTCTCTAGTTTGGCTGCTTTTATTTGTCTTTTACATATTCTATTTTGTTCCTGACAGTTTTTCAATGCTTCCTCGCTCCCCTCCTGTTTTAGTGATTTAAAGGGTTTTTTTCAACACGCAGTTTTATACTTACCTGCTCCCGGCGCGCCGTCCACTTCCCGGTTTCGGCACGCGGCAGGGGGCGGGCTCCATCTTGATTGATGTCTTCTCCCGGCCGGGCCGTGCGCTGTACTGAACGCGCACGCCGAGTCCGCGCATGCGCCCTGGTGACTTCTTCCTGGCCAGTATAGTATACTTGCCAGGAAGAAGTCACCAGGGCGCATGCGCGGACTCAGCGTCCGCGTTCAGTACAGCGCGCGGCCAGCCGGGAGAAGAAAAGAAGTCGTCTGCGCATGCGCGGCCACCGCGATTCCTGAGAAGAGCGGTGGCCGTAACCAGGGGAGACGGAAGACAACAGTCAGGTAAGTATAGATTTATTTTTTTCTAAGGGGTGGGGATTTATTAATGAAATATATTTAGAAAAATGATCACTGTTAAATCATTAACAGAGTTAACAGTGATCATAAAGATGATAACACCCCTCTAAGGCCATTTTTTTCTAATCTGACCAGTGTCATTTTAAGTGCTGATAACTGTAAACCGCTTTGACTTATCCAGGCCATTCTGTTTTTTCGTCACATATTGTACTTCATGACACTGGTAAAATGAAGTAAAAAATTATAATTTGTATTTATAAAAAATACCAAATTTACCAATTTTTTTAAAATAAATTGCTAATTTCCAAGTTTCAATTTCTCTATTTCTATAATACATAGTAATACCTCCAAAAATAGTTATTACTTTACATTCCCCATACATCTACTTCTGTTGATGCAGCCCTGACCCCGCTTTGAACCGCCGCCTTTCCGCTGCTCGGCCATCTGATCAGAGACAGAGACCGCTCCGGCAGAAATCGAGCCGGATTTGTGGGAGCCGGATTTGGATTTGCCTGGAACATAAGTCTGTCCTTCTCAGCTATCAGCTGTCCCGCGTTACGCTGCCCGTCCACTCTTGGCTGCCAGCTAATCTCCTCTCCCGCTTGTGGTGTAAGTGTGCAAAGCGATCCCTGCCCTCCGAAACTGAGAGACGCATAGGAGACCCAGGAGCAACAGTGAGAGACTCGATTCCATGGGCATAGGCGACCCTTCCTTTGTCTCCCCCCTCCGGCAATGGTGAGAAAACAGACATCTCTTTCTATTATCTCTGGCTAACCCTGGAAAAAGTGGTCAAAATTGTAAGTAAGGGTGCGGATTGGGGAGTATAGGGGGGCCACGATAGCAGGTTCTAAAACATATAGGAGGGATCTGAGTGGTCACCCCCCCGTTTTATATATAATAGACGCCCTGAATTTAGACCACGCTGGAGGAGGAGTACGCCATTAATGGTGGGCCCAGTGTATAAGAAATTAAGAATTTATAAATTCAAAGCGATTGGTTGCAGGGGGCAGGGGGAGTCTGCGTTGGTGGGATGAAGATGAACTGACTTTTTTTGTACAAGGTGATACATCAAGAGAGCTCAGCAAAGAGAGTAATGCTATGTGTGATATAGTAAAGTACTGAAAAATCATTGTACTAATATAGACTAACATGAACTAACTCAAATATTCAACTCTGGACTGCTAGTGACTAGAGTTGAGCGAACACCTGGATGTTCGGGTTCGAGAAGTTCCGCCGAACTTCCCGGAAATGTTCGGGTTCGGGATCCGAACCCGATCCGAACTTCGTCCCGAACCCGAACCCCATTGAAGTCAATGGGGACCCGAACTTTTCGGCACTAAAACGGCTGTAAAACAGCCCAGGAAAGGGCTAGAGGGCTGCAAAAGGCAGCAACATGTAGGTAAATCCCCTGCAAACAAATTTGGATAGGGAAATGAATAAAAATAAAAATTAAATAAATAAAAATTAACCAAAATCAATTGGAGAGAGGTCCCATAGCAGAGAATCTGGCTTCCCGTCACCCACCACTGGAACAGTCCATTCTCAGATATTTAGGCCCCGGCACCCAGGCAGAGGAGAGAGGTCCCGTAACAGAGAATCTGGCTTCATGTCAGCAGAGAATCAGTCTTCATATCATAGCAGAGAATAAGGCTTCACGTCACCCACCACTGCAACAGTCCATTTTCATAAATTTAGGCCCAGCACCCAGGCAGAGGAGAGAGGTCCCGTAACAGAGGATCTGGCTTCATGTCAGCAGAGAATCAGTCTGCATGTCATAGCAGAGAATGAGGCTTCACGTCAGCCACCACTGCAACAGTCCATTGGCATATATTTAGGCCCAGCACCCAGGCAGAGGAGAGAGGTCCCGTAACAGACAATCTGGCTTCATGTCAGCAGAGAATCAGTCTGCATGTCATAGCAGAGAATCAGGCTTCACGTCACCCACCACTGCAACAGTCCATTGTCATAAATTTAGGCCTAGCACCCAGGCAGAGGAGAGAGGTCCCGTAACAGACAATCTGGCTTCATGTCAGCAGAGAATCAGTGTTCATATCATAGCAGAGAATCAGGCTTCACGTCAGCCACCAGTGCAACAGTCCATTGGCATATATTTAGGCCTAGCACACAGGCAGAGGAGAGAGGTCCCGTAACAGTGAATCTGGCTTCATGTCAGCAGAGATTCAGTCTGCATGTCATAGCAGAGAATCAGGCTTCACGTCAGCCACCACTGTAACAGTCCATTGTCATATATTTAGGCCCAGGCACCCAGGCAGAGGAGAGAGGTCCCGTAACAGAGAATCTGGCTTCATGTCAGCAGAGAATCAGTCTGCATGTCATAGCAGAGAATCAGGCTTCACGTCACCCACCACTGCAACAGTCCATTGTCATATATCTAGGCCCAGGCACCCAGGCAGAGGAGAGAGGTCCCGTAACAGAGAATCTGGCTTCATGTCAGCAGAGAATCAGTCTTCATGTCATAGCAGAGAATCAGGCTTCACGTCACCCAACATTGGAACAGTCCATTGGCATATTTTTAGGCCCCGACACCCAGACAGAGGAGAGGTTCATTCAACTTTGGGTAGCCTCGCAATATAATGGTAAAATGAAAATAAAAATAGGATTGAATGAGGAAGTGCCCTGGAGTACAATAATATATGGTTAAGGGGAGGTAGTTAATGTCTAATCTGCACAAGGGCTGGACAGGTCCTGTGGGATCCATTCCTGGTTCATTTTTATGAACGTCAGCTTGTCCACATTGGCTGTAGATAGGCGGCTGCGTTTGTAATGACGCCCCCTGCCGTGCTGAATACACGTTCAGACAAAACGCTGGTCGCCGGTCAGGCCAGCACCTCCAAGGCATAAAAGGCTAGCTCTGGCCACGTGGACAATTTAGAGACCCAGAAGTTGAATGGGGCCGATCCATCAGTCAGTACGTGGAGGGGTGTGCACACGTACTGTTCCACCATGTTAGTGAAATGTTGCCTCCTGCTAACACGTTGCGTATCAGGTGGTGGTGCAGTTAGCTGTGGCGTGTTGACAAAACTTTTCCACATCTCTGCCATGCTAACCCTGCCCTCAGAGGAGCTGGCCGTGACACAGCTGCCATGGCGACCTCTTGCTCCTCCTCTACCTTGGCCTTGGGCTTCCACTTGTTCCCCTTTGACATTTGGGAATGCTCTCAGTAGCGTGTCTACCAACGTGCGCTTGTACTCGCGCATCTTCCTATCACGCTCCAGTGCAGGAAGTAAGGTGGGCACATTTTCTTTGTACCGTGGATCCAGCAGGGTGGCAACCCAGTAGTCCGCACACGTTAAAATGTGGGCAACTCTGCTGTCGTTGCGCAGGCACTGCAGCATGTAGTCGCTCATGTGTGCCAGGCTGCCCAGGGGTAAGGACAAGCTGTCCTCTGTGGGAGGCGTATCGTCATCGTCCTGCGTTTCCCCCCAGCCACGCACCAGTGATGGGCCCGAGCTGCGTTGGGTGCCACCCCGCTGTGGCCATGCTTCATCCTCATCCTCCTCCACCTCCTCCTCATCCTCGTCCTCCTCGTCCTCCAGTAGTGGGCCCTAGCTAGCCACATTTGTACCTGGCCTCTGCTGTTGCAAAAAACCTCCCTCTGAGTCACTTCGAAGAGACTGGCCTGAAAGTGCTAAAAATGACCCCTCTTCCTCCTCCTCCTCCTCCTGGGCCACCTCCTCTTCCATCATCGCCCTAAGTGTTTTCTGAAGGAGACACAGAAGTGGTATTGTAACGCTGATAATGGCGTCATTGCCACTGGCCATGTTGGTGGAGTACTCGAAACAGCGCAACAGGGCACACAGGTCTCGCATGGAGGCCCAGTCATTGGTGGTGAAGTGGTGCTGTTCCGTAGTGCGACTGACCCGTGCGTGCTGCAGCTGAAACTCCACTATGGCCTGCTGCTGCTCGCACAGTCTGTCCAGCATGTGCAAGGTGGAGTTTCACCTGGTGGGCACGTCGCATATGAGGCGGTGAGCGGGAAAGCCGAAGTTACGCTGTAGCGCAGACAGGCGAGCAGCGGCAGGATGTGAACGGCGGAAGCGCGAACAGACGGCCCGCACTTTATGCAGCAGCTCTGACATGTCGGGGTAGTTGTGAATGAACTTCTGCACCACCAAATTCAGCACATGCGCCAAGCAAGGGATGTGCGTCAAACCAGCTAGTCCCAGAGCTGCAACGAGATTTCGCCCATTATCGCACATCACCAGGCCGGGCTTGAGGCTCACCGGCAGCAACCACTCGTCGGTCTGTTGTTCTATACCCCGCCACAACTCCTGTGCGGTGTGGGGCCTGTCCCCCAAACATATGAGTTTCAGAATGGCCTGCTGACGTTTACCCCGGGCTGTGCTGAAGTTGGTAGTGAAGGCGTGTGGCTGGCTGGATGAGCAGGTGGAAGAAGAGGAGGAGAAAGCTCAGTAGGAGGAGGTGGCAACAGGAGGCAAAGAATGTTGCCCTGCGATCCTTGGCGGCGGAAGGACGTGCGCCAAACAGCTCTCCGCCTGGGGCCCAGCTGCCACTACATTTACCCAGTGTGCAATTAGGGAGATATAGCGTCCCTGGCCGTGCTTACTGGTCCACGTATCTGTGGTTAGGTGGACCTTGCCACAGATGGCGTTGCGCAGTGCACACTTGATTTTATCGGATACTTGGTTGTGCAGGGAAGGCACGGCTCTCTTGGAGAAGTAGTGCCAGCTAGGAACAACATACTGTGGGACAGCAAGCGACATGAGCTGTTTGAAGCTGTCTGTGTCCACCAGCCTAAATGACAGCATTTCATAGGCCAGTAGTTTAGAAATGCTGGCATTCAGGGCCAGGGATCGAGGGTGGCTAGGTGGGAATTTACGCTTTCTCTCAAATGTTTGTGAGATGGAGAGCTGAACACTGCCGTGTGACATGGTTGAGATGCTTGGTGACGGAGGTGGTGGTGGTGTTGGTGGTACATCCCCTGTTTGCTGGGCGGCAGGTGCCAACGTTCCTCCAGAGGCGGAGGAAGAGGCCGAGGCGGCAGCAGCAGAAGAGGCCAAGGCGGCAGCAGCAGAAGAGGTAGCAGGGGGAGCCTGAGTGACTTCCTTGGTTTTAAGGTGTTTACTCCACTGCAGTTCATGCTTTGCATGCAGGTGCCTGGTCATGCAGGTTGTGCTAAGGTTCAGAACGTTAATGCCTCGCTTCAGGCTCTGATGGCACAGCGTGCAAACCACTCGGGTCTTGTCGTCAGCACATTGTTTGAAGAAGTGCCATGCCAGGGAACTCCTTGAAGCTGCCTTTGGGGTGCTCGGTCCCAGATGGTTCTGCTTTTGCCCACTGCTCCCTCTTTTGCTACGCTGTTGGCTCGGTCTCACCACTGCCTCTTCCTCCGAACTGTGAAAGTCAGTGGCACGACCTTCATTCCATGTGGGGTCTAGGACCTCATCGTCCCCTGCATCGTCTTCCACCCAGTCTTGATCCCTGACCTCCTGTTCAGTCTGCACACTGCAGAAAGACGCAGCAGTTGGCACCTGTGTTTCGTCATCATCAGAGACATGCTGAGGTGGTATTCCCATGTCCTCATCATCAGGAAACATAAGTGGTTGTGTGTGCATTCTATGTCTTCCACCGCTGGGGAAGGGCTGGGTGGATGCCCTTGGGAAACCCTGCCAGCGGAGTCTTCAAACAGCATAAGAGACTGCTGCATAACTTGAGGTTCAGACAGTTTCCCTGGTATGCATGGGGGTGATGTGACAGACTGATGGGCTTGGTTTTCAGGCGCCATCTGTGCGCTTTCTGCAGACGACTGGGTGGGAGATAATGTGAACGTGCTGGATCCACTGTCGGCCACCCAATTGACTAATGCCTGTACCTGCTCAGGCCTTACCATCCTTAGAACGGCATTGGGCCCCACCAAATATCGCTGTAAATTATGGCGGCTACTGGGACCTGAGGTAGTTGGTACACTAGGACGTGTGGCTGTGGCAGAACGGCCATGTCCTCTCCCAGCACCAGAGGGTCCACTAACACCACCACGACCATGTCCGCGTCCCTTACTAGATGTTTTCCTCATTGTTACCGTTCACCACAATAAGAAAAATATTATTTGGCCCAATGTATTGAATTCAAATTCAGGCCTTTTTTTACAGACACCTAACACTATCTGGCTATCTATTTAGGTACCGTATTACACTAATACAGGCACAGCAGTAACGACAGATTTAGCTGAATATAAATTTGAGGCCTAGTATTTAGGCGCTGGGTGACAGGTATAGGTTTAATTACAGAATTAGACTTGGAAATGCACAGTAGCGTGTGTGTGAAGTTATTCAGAATGACCCTATGTGCACCTTGAATCTGATATACCCTTTTAGGGATAGATTTAAAGTAGCTCTGATACAGCAGAAACCACTAAATTAGGAAATTGCTAAATTGGGAATTGTATTTCAACCCAGAACAAAAACTGTGCTTTGACGGACACTAAATAACTTGACCAGCCTCAGCAGTAATGACAGATTTAGCTGGATATAAATTTGAGGCCTATTATTTAGGCGCTGGGTGACAGGTATAGGTTTACTGACAGAATTAGACTTGGAAATGCACAGTAGCGTGTGTGTGAAGTTATTCAGAATGACCCTATGTGCACCTTGAATCTTATATACCCTTTTAGGGATAGATTTAAAATAGCTCTGATACAGCAGAAACCACTAAATTAGGAAATTGCTAAATTGGGAATTGTATTTCAACCCAGAACAAAAACTGTGCTTTGACGGACACTAAATAACTTGACCAGCCACAGCAGTAACGACAGATTTAGCTGAATATAAATTTGAGGCCTAGTATTTAGGCGCTGGGTGACAGGTATAGGTTTACTTACAGAATTAGACTTGGAAATGCACAGTAGCGTGTGTGAAGTTATTCAGAATGACCCTATGTGCACCTTGAATCTTATATACCCTTTTAGGGATAGATTTAAAATAGCTCTGATACAGCAGAAACCACTAAATTAGGAAATTGCTAAATTGGGAATTGTATTTCAACCCAGAACAAAAACTGTGCTTTGACGGACACTAAATATCTTGACCAGCCACAGCAGTAACAACAGATTTAGCTGGATATAAATTTGAGGCCTATTATTTAGGCGCTGGGTGACAGGTATACGTTTACTGACAGAATTAGACTGGGATATGGCCAAAAAATAACCACACTATTGATGATTAAATGCACTTGGTGTGACAGCTTGACCAACCACACTATTGAGTGTTAAATGCACTTGGTGACAGGCTCAGCTTGCCCCTGATGTAGTATATGGCCAAAAAATAACCAGACTATTGATGGTTAAATGCACTTGGTGTGACAGCTTGACCCTGATGTAGGATTTAGCCAAAAAACAACCACACCATTGAGGGTTAAATGCACTTGGTGACAGCTTGACCCTGATGTAGTATATGGCCAAAAAATAACCAGACTATTGATGGTTAAATGCACTTGGTGTGACAGCTTGACCCTGATGTAGGATTTAGCCAAAAAACAACCACACCATTGAGGGTTAAATGCACTTGTGACAGCTTGACCCTGATGTAGTATATGGCCAAAAAATAACCAGACTATTGATGGTTAAATGCACTTGGTGTGACAGCTTGACCCTGATGTAGGATTTAGACAAAAAAACAACCACACCATTGAGGGTTAAATGCACTTGTGACAGCTTGACCCTGATGTAGTATATGGCCAAAAAATAACCAGACTATTGATGGTTAAATGCACTTGGTGTGACAGCTTGACCCTGATGTAGGATTTAGCCAAAAAACAACCACACCATTGAGGGTTAAATGCACTTGGTGACAGCTTGACCCTGATGTAGTATATGGCCAAAAAATAACCAGACTATTGATGGTTAAATGAACTTGGTGTGACAGCTTTACCCTGATGTAGGATTTAGCCAAAAAACAACCACACTATTGCTGGTTAAATGCACTTGGTGTGACAGCTTGACCCTGATGTAGGATTTAGCCAAAAAACAACCACACCATTGAGGGTTAAATGCACTTGGTGACAGCTTGACCCTGATGTAGTATATGGCCAAAAAATAACCAGACTATTGATGGTTAAATGCACTTGGTGTGACAGCTTGACCCTGATGTAGGATTTAGCCAAAAAACAACCACACCATTGAGGGTTAAATGCACTTGTGACAGCTTGACCCTGATGTAGTATATGGCCAAAAATAACCAGACTATTGATGGTTAAATGCACTTGGTGTGACAGCTTGACCCTGATGTAGGATTTAGCCAAAAAACAACCACACTATTGAGGGTTAAATGCACTTGGTGACAGCTTCACCCTGATGTAGTATATGGCCAAAAAATAACCAGACTATTGATGGTTAAATGCACTTGGTGTGACAGCTTTACCCTGATGTAGGATTTAGCCAAAAAACAACCACACCATTGAGGGTTAAATGCACTTGGTGACAGCTTGACCCTGATGTAGTATATGGCCAAAAAATAACCACACTATTGCTGGTTAAATGCACTTGGTGTGACAGCTTGACCCTGATGTAGGATTTAGCCAAAAAACAACCACACCATTGAGGGTTAAATGCACTTGGTGACAGCTTGCCCCTGATGTAGTATATGGCCAAAAAATAACCAGACTATTGCTGGTTAAATGCACTTGGTGTGACAGCTTGACCCTGATGTAGGATTTAGCCAAAAAACAACCACACCATTGAGGGTTAAATGCACTTGGTGACAGCTTGCCCCTGATGTAGTATATGGCCAAAAAATAACCACACTATTGCTGGTTAAATGCACTTGGTGTGACAGCTTTACCCTGATGTAGGATTTAGCCAAAAAATAACCACACCATTGAGGGTTAAATGGACTTGGTGACAGCTTGCCCCTGATGTAGTATATGGCCAAAAAATAACCAGACTATTGATGGTTAAATGCTCTTGGTGTGACAGCTTGACCCTGATGTAGGATTTAGCCAAAAAACAACCACACTATTGAGGGTTAAATGCACTTGGTGGCAGCTTGTGCTGGCGCACCACAAGACACAAAATGGCCGCCGATCACCCCAGAAAAAAGTGACTGAAAAACGCTCTGGGCAGCCTAAAAACAGTGAGCAATTCAATAGCAGCAGTTCAATCATCCACAGCTGCAGATCGATCTCTGAATGAAGTCTTTTGGAGGAGTTAATCACTGCCTAATCTCGCCCTAACGTCGCAGCTGCAACCTCTCCCTATGCTGATCAGAGCAGAGTGACGGGCGGCGCTATGTGACTCCAGCTTAAATAGAGGCTGGGTCACATGCTGCACTGGCCAATCACAGCCATGCCAATAGTAGGCATGTCTGTGACGGCCTCTTGGGGCAAGTAGTATGACGCTTGTTGATTGGCTGCTTTGCAGCCTTTCAAAAAGCGCCAAGAAAGCGACGAACACCGAACCCGGACTTTTACAAAAATGTCCGGGTTCGGGTCCATGTCACGGACACCCCAAAATTCGGTACTAACCCGAACTATACAGTTTGGGTTCGCTCATCCCTAGTCAGGATATCTCGGAATATAAAAGCTTTGTGGAGGGTGCTTATAGAGTACCGGCAAAGATCCCCCCTCCAGGTACCAGACCGAGGGTAATGATTTTGAATCTGCTCTCGGTCAGGGACAGGGAGGAGATACTGTGCAGTGTAAGAAGGAAAGGGAGGTTGGAATATGCGGGCACAACAGTTATGTTATTTCCTGACTATGCAAAAGAAACAGTAAATAAAAGAAGGTTTATGGATGTGAAAAAAATATTGCGGTCAAAGAATGTTAAATACTCAATGATGTTCCCGGCCAAGTTGAGAATTGAATGGGAATGTAAATAATGTTTTTTTGAGACAGCGTAGGCGGCGGGGGAATGGGTCAAGGAAAAGATAATGGGTTGGGCTGTGGGGGGTGTTGTAGGGGGGAAGCTAGTTTAGAGAACCACGACTCAGGTTTCCTGGATCATCTGTGAAGGATGGGTAAGATTTGTCGGTTGCCCTTTTTTTTTTCTTTTTTTTTTTCTTCTTCTCTCTCTCTCTCTGTTCCCCGTTGTCCCTCCCCCTTCCCGTTGCGCCATCTCCCTGCTTTCTCAGCTTCAATATTTTCGACTCTCCTATAATAGAGAGTGCCTCTATATCCAGGCTAGGGCTAGGATAATGAATAAAAAATATGAGAATTATCTCATGGAACATTAGGGGGTTGAGTAGGGGCTCCAAGAGAGTAGCGGTCTTTGACGCAATACATACATAGATCCCTTCCCGCAATAGTTTGTTTGCAGGAAACACATCTGACGAAATAGACTAAGGACGGGATAGGTAGACCATGGATGCAATATGCTTTTCACTCAGTAAGCATATTAATACATCGGGATATAGACATAAAAATAGTGAAAGCTACTGTAGATAAGGAAGTTTGCTATGTCCTGCTGGACTGTGTATTGGAAGGTAGAGCGTTGCTAATAGCTAGTGTGTATATACCGCCTCCCTTTAAAATTGATGTCCTATTAAAAATTTATGATATTGCACTCAAGGTAGGAGATAAGTCACTGTTGGTGGTAGGGGACTTCAATAGTGTTATGTATGCAAGAGTAGATAGATGTAAATTGGTAAATAAACAGGGCCCCTGTATGGGATCCAAATTAAAAAATATCACTAAAGAAATAGGTTGGATTGACACTTGGAGGGTCATGCACCCTAATTCACAGAAATATTCGTGTTTTTCTAAGACTCATAAGAGTCTATCACGGATAGATTTAGTGTTTACAAATGAGAAAGGTTTATTGGAAATTGAAGGGGTAAAGTATGGACAACGTGGGGTTTCGGATCACAATATAATTAATATAAATTGTAAATGGAGAACATTCTGATGGCATAGCAATCAGCAGGGGGGTCAGACAGGAATGTCCCCTGTCCCCTCTGCTCTTTGCTATAGCTATTGAACCACTTGCAGATATGATTAGACAGGATCCGGGAATTGTGGGGTTCAGATATGGCACCCACGAGGACAAAATTGCCTTGTATGCGGATGACATCATGCTGTTTGTGGGTTCACATGGATCATTAAACAGGATATTTCAGGTATTCGAACAATTTGGTGGACATGCAGGACTCAGTATAAACTGGTCCAAATCAGCATGCATTCCGATTGACCCTTTGAACAACTTTAGACCGGGCCAGTTGGAAATCAAGATGATGAATGAACTGGTTAAATATTTGAGAATCCAGATTACTTTGGATCCCAATGATTACGTCAGATTAAATGTGGACCCAAAAATCCAGGAAATAAAGAGGAAGATAGGGATATGGAAAAGATTGTACATGTCGATGGCAGGACGCATCTCATTCGTCAAGATGTGTGTTCTGCCCTCCCTAAATTACATTCTGTGGAATACACCTGTGATAATTCCTAAAAGGTATTTTAAAATAATAGCTAGTTTAGTGACTGATTTAATATGGCGAGGATAAAAACCGAGGATAAAGGCACAGATATTGACTATCCCGGAGAGGGAGGGTGGATTGTCCGTACCAGACATGGAGCTCTTCTTTAGGGCAGGGATTATAAAAAATATGATAACATGGAGTAATTCGCAAAACTACAAAAATTTTATAACAGGGATAAACAAAACAATGGAGAAATATAATATTTTTCAAGTCACGAAAACGGGCATCCTTGCCTAACAGGAAGGCAAATACAGACCCCTGATCCTCTTGATGGCCAATAGCTGGAAGATGGTTAAGGAACTATGGTCCCAAACCGGGTTACATGCAGACACCATACTATGGAATAATACTAGCCGTACAGAGTAAGAATTAATCGAACAGAAGATCTGGTGGAAATATGGGATATATAAATTGGGACAGGTATGGGAGGCAGGGGATATAATACCATATGAAAAACTAAAAAGGAAATACCAACTAAAAGATATAGGGTCGGGACTTTACTAGCTACAATTAAAACATGCATTGTATAAGTTGATAGGGAGGGATACACAAATAGGTATCCTGCCGCAGCCTTTGGAAAATATCATTGGATTAAGACCGGGCAGGAAAATGATCTCAAGAATATATCAATGGCTGTCGCATCAAAAATATAATAGAAGAGCAATCCATAATCTCACTCATAAATGGTTGGGCATGCTGGAACCGGTATGGGAGGACTTTTGGGACTCAGTTATACAGGCAAAAACTGAGGTTTCAAAGAATTTTGGGCTGGAGGGGAAAAACT
Organism: Bufo gargarizans; assembly: GCF_014858855.1. Taxonomy (NCBI): domain Eukaryota; kingdom Metazoa; phylum Chordata; class Amphibia; order Anura; family Bufonidae; genus Bufo; species Bufo gargarizans. The sequence continues at coordinate 258,474,858 of NC_058081.1, read as the reverse complement.
CTTTCTTTGTTTTTATTTTTGTTGTTTTTTTATATTTGTCTTGTGGTGTTTTTTTTGTAGTGTGGCAACCGACTAGCTATGGGTGGGTAGGGGGGGAAGTATGTATATGTAATCATTTAATGCAATTATGTAGGTACAAGAGACAAGAGATTGTGTAAAATTAACTTGTGTAAATTAAGCTATGTTGATATGTTTGGTGAAAACTTTTGTAAGAATAAAAAAATTGTAATAAAGATTTATAAAAAAAATGATAATACCCCTTTAAATGCTTTCTTTTTGTCATTTATTACTTTCTTTACAGTTCTATTTATCCACATTGGTATTTTCTTGTTCCTTAACCTTGTATTCCCAAGAGGTATATACCTCTCACAATTAGATTTTAGGATGCTTTTTAAAATATCCCATTTTGTAGCTGTATTTTTATTTTTGAGGACTTTGTCCCAGTTACTTAGGCCTATGACCTCTCTTAGTTGGCTAAATTTAGCTTTTTTGAAGTTTGGTATTTTGTTCCTCCCTGAAGAAACACTCTTTTGAATGACAATTGGAAGGGTATTACTTTATGGTTACTATTTCCCAGGTGTCGCCCAACCTGCACGTCTGTTGTTCTGTCAGGTCTATTGGTTAATATTAAGTCCAGTATGGCTGTCCCTCTAGTCGGGTCCTGAACCAGTTGGGAAAGGTAATTGTCTTTGGTTATTGCCAAGAACCTGTTTCCTTTATGAGATGTACAGGTTTCAGTTTCCCAGTCTATATCTGGGTAGTTGAAGACCCCCATAATAAGATCTCATTATGATTTGCTGCCTCATCTATTTAGTTTAGTAGTACATTTTCTGTGGAAATCCTATTAGTATTTTATTATTGTTTTTGCCTCCATGTATCTCTACCCACAGTGACTCTACATGTTCATGTTCCTCACTTATATCTTCTCTGACTGTGGGCTTCAGACAGGACTTTACATAAAGGCAGACCCCTCCTCCTCTCCAGTTTTGGTGATCCTTTCTAAACAGACTGTAAACTTGTACGTTGAATGCCCAGTCATAGCTATCATCCAGCCATGTCTCAGTTATTCCCACTATGTCATAGTCCTCCTCACACATCACTAATTCCAGCTCCCCAGTTTTATTAGTCAGGCTTCTGGCATTAGTGTACATACTGTACAATTGAGAGATTTATGTATATTTTTTTAACCCTACACCTTCCTTTATGAACTGTTCTAGTCCCTCCTTTCATTCCTCCCCCAGTTCCACTACCTTGCCCCTGGTCTCTATCTGAACCATCTTTCCCTCTTATAATGTAATTCCCCTCCCCCCCAGTCCCTAGTTTAAACACTACTCCAACCTTCTAGCCATCTTCTCTCCCAAAACAGCTGCCCCTTCCCCATTGAGGTGCAGCCCATCCCTACGATAGAGCCTGTGGCCAACAGGGAAGTCGGCTCAGTTCTCCAGGAACCCAAACCCCTCCTTCCTGCATCAGTTTTTGAGCCATTTGTTTACCTTTTTGTGTGGCTTGTGGTACAGGTAGTATTTCGGAAAACATTACTAATACTGGATGGGATATATTGATGTAGCTGCTAAACTTGTATATTTGGTTTAAAATCTCCTGTGCTCTTTACTTTTATTATTCATTATAAGAGTGTCATAATGTAGTAAAGCCATTGACTATATGAGGACATTACATTTGTTAGTAAACTGTTTTGATGCTATTGTTGAACTACTAGAGGTAATGCTCATGATTATTACTATTCAAAGCATGTCTACTTCATTATTTGGCTGTTCAAGTTGGGTTGTTTTGGCAGGGAAGGCATATTTTCTACTGTTGTTTGCATTTATTAAATTGTGGGCTTTGCATCATTAGAAACACAGGGAATATAGAAATCAGTCAAGGTGATGGATCAGCTGCCAGCTCCATTACTTCTTAAATTACTTTATGACAGAGTGATGGTGATGATAGACTTGTGTCATTAGAAAATAGTTGTGCCAACAATAAATATATATGTAATTGTAAGTTCCGTTGTGTACTTTTATTACACTAGCTTTATTTACTAATAAACCAAGTCTGTTTTTTTTAAACATTATCTTTTATTAGCACATCTCAGTCATTAGCAGAATATCTCAGTGGTTAGCACTGTTGTTTTACAGATATGGGGTTCTGGGCTCAAATCCGACAAAGGCCACATCTGCGTAGAGATTGAATATTCTTCTTTCTTGTCCACCCACACGCCAAAGTTTAAAAAGGTTCCTTAACATATATAGGACATGGTAGTTCTGTCCTTCCATACTCATAGATTGTAAATGTTATTAATACAAATTATCAATTTTTCCTTAATTTCACACCAGGGCAAACTTTATTTTGGCTTTCAAATCCTCTTTCACACCTTCAAAAAACATAGTCATTAAGCTATTTATGGCAGCCAAACTTCTAATCCACTTACTTTGGATAAAGAGCCCCCACCGATTACCTCCTGGCTCTCAAAAACATATGGTTGAAGAGCTTTCCAACTGGGAAAAAAACATGTTACAACTTACTAGTTAGTTCTTCCTGGCCCTGTGGAAACCATATATTTACTTCAAAAGCAATCTATATTTATTCTACTAACCTTTCACTGCCATCCATCTTAACAGGAAAATACCAGCATTATCCTAATATTCACAAAAAAAAAAAAATTATACCAGGCTTCATTTTAGTTGCTCCTATGAATGCTCCAATATTTCTATTATGCCAGGCTGAGGCCTGTGTATACTGCTGAAGGCCTCCTGGCCTGTATTCTAGGGTGTGTGCACTCTTTCTTGGCCTCTTAAAGGGCCAGTGCATGCACATCCAAATGAGACCCCAGCCAATGGCTGGCTGGCCCTGGCTACTTAAGGTGCTCTCCTCAGTAGGTGGGTGCCTGAGATTAGAGGTTTTGTAGAGTTTAGAAGCCAGTGAAGATGTCATCTTTTGTCTGACTAGTTGTGTACCTTATCTTGCCTGACTACCAATTCTGCTCTCTTCTCCTGTCCGGACCTTGGTCTATGTCTGTCACGGCTGAGGATGGGGAAAACCCTAAGCCGTGCGATGCCAGAAGATGGATAGTCGATGCAAGGCCAGGACAGGAATCAGAGAACAGGTCACCTCCTATCAATCCCTACTTCTGACCCTGTCTCCTAGCTGTATGAGCCGACCCTGATGGTAGGAGGGCTCATACTCCGGAACCTAATATTCCTACTAGCCCTCAGGATGGCCCTGGACTAGGAGCAGGGTAAGACGACCGGTTCCTCCTAGACACGTAGGAACAGGAGTCTCGCTGGCTAAGCTACATAAAAAGGCAAACATGAACAGCTTATGGCAATGGCAGGTAAATGCAACAAGTAACACCTACCTGCCACAGACACAAAGACTGGAACCCATGCAGAAGCGCTGCTGTCCACAAGATATGGTGGACACAGCACACACAACACATCACACAGGAACCCAGGACCATAAGCTGCAATAACAAGGAGACTAAACAGACACCTTCATAACACCAAACATAACTTATGACCACAAGGGTGGCCCCCACTGGCAGATGGTATATCACAGGAGGATGACTCCAGCTAGCCATGGCTGAAGTACCCCTAAGACTACTGATCACAGCAGAGGCTAAATAGCCCATGTAGCCACACCCACACACAGACACACCCCGTGCACACACACTAGGAAGGAAGTTAACCCTTCCAACACAAGGCAAGGGAAGATGGCCACTTAAAGGGGAATACACACACACACAATAAATGCTTACTTGATTATGCATATACTCAGCTTGCTCTGAACTTAATTACTTAATTAACGTATTTAGACTATACCTTTTTCCTGATCCCTTGGTGCTTTGCACTGGTATAACGGAGAGCCAGCGACGCGCTTCCCCTCTGCAGCGCCACCAGCATCCCTCTAGTAAAGAGGAGCGAGGATGCGGCCGGCGTCCTCATCTCCATAGCAACCAGAGGGCGGGGAGCACCCGGCTGCACATGCTTCCTCGGTGTGGCCAGCGTATCCCACCCCCTATACAACGAGCATGTGGGGAAACTGAGCGCTGATATTGATGAGTCGGCTCTTAGCTGTTCTGAGTTGCGGGGGACGGGTCATGTGATGCTGGCCACGTCACATGACCCATCAGGAGGACCTATTTAAACAGGTAACCTGCTGGCCACAGGTTGCCTGTGATTGGTCTTGCTACCCTCACCAGCATTGTGTATATTGTGTATTCTGTGTGTTTTGACCTCGGCACTGTGTTTGACCTCAACCTTGTGACCTCCTTGGATTTGACGTGACCTCTTGGCTTCTGACTCCTGATTGTGTTTTGACCTTGTTATTGTTTTGCTCCTTGTGTACCCGCGTGATCTCCTGGCTTTGACTTTGACTTGCCTGACTTTGTTACAGTATACCTCTTACCTTCATAGGCCCCTGCACGTATCTAAGTGAGGGACTGCCACCAAGTTGTACGCCGTCGGTTAGGACGGGCTGTGCAAGTAGGCAGGGACAGAGGAGGGGTGGAGTTTAGGGCAGCACTTATCCCCCCTCTGTCATTACAACTGGTGTCTCTTATCACCATGGGTCAGCAGCCAACTACACCAGGACTACTCCAGGAGGTAGCAGCCTAGTTGGTTCCTTGTTGCGAAATCCAGATCCCTCTAAAGGGGTTAAAGGGTGAGTACCAGGGGGCTTGCAGGACAATACCCTTAGGAATACCCCAAAGTCAAACTGTTTAGTCCACACCCACTATACTCTACAGTTTATTTTATGACTCTGGGATCCCCCTTGCCTGAGATGCAGACCTCGTTAGTGTTGGTGCCTTATATACATTTCAGTCATCATGTCTTCGTCCTCCACCTGAACCTCCTCATCATGGCAGTACAAACTACCTGTTGTAATACAACCCATCAACTGGAATCATTCTTAACACTCGGAGTGTCTCTTAGGAGGCATCCCACTAAGAGGGGTCAGTGAAGTCAGAGGTGGCAGAAAAAAAAAATGCTTCAGTCTGGCCTCAAATAGGAGCAGGAGGAATGCGCTGAACACTGTATCAAAGACACTGTGTGAGACTCAGAGGTAACATCAATATTATCCTGCTGTGACTGAGAGGAGAAAACTATCCAGTCCACAATGTCATCCACTTCCTCCATGATAATAATCCATTGACTGCTAGAGTTGAAGGACAACTACAGCCTCTTACAACTGGCTGGACGGCTGGGGCCAACAGTGCTGCTACTTGGGCTACAGCCAACCACATTCTGACTGGCAGACAATGTGGCATAGCTGTCCCATTTTATATTACTCTGTCCATTGCCCCTCTGTTTTATCAGACATTTTATTCTGAACACTAATACTTATCAAACAATGAGAAGTCACACAATCTATCCAATAAAAGTACAATATAACTGTGACGCAGAGCAATAAGTCTCTGCTGAACTGACTTCATTATATTGAATTTTGAAAATTATTTGAAAAAAACATTAGACAGAGCCCTGAAAAGAATACAATAATTTCTGTTTCACTGTGAAACACACTAGCATGTGATCTACTGAATAGATTCTTTAAAATAAACTTTGAATCTTTTTTTTTTTTTTTTTAAAAAGGTCAATTGGACAGAGTCCACTACAATACACAGTCAGTAACTGTGACACACACATTAGTATGTCAGGTGGCATACTATCAGCTTAAGGATTAATACTGTAAAATATATGTTGTGATTTTGAAGTATATGATGAAGATTGGACTGATTCATGTTTATAATAAATTGTGTAGTATAGCTTTAAATTCTGCACAACAGCTCAAACAGCCTCCCTGAGGCAGCCCAAATAAGTTATATAATATGACACATTGACTTATGTGTCTAAACCCAATCACTCTGTGGTAAATAATTATACATCTAATTAGCTATTAACCCCTTCTAACTGAGGCTAGTTTTTACCTTCCCGACATGTGTCACTTTATGTGGGGTGGTGTTTCGCTCTGGTAGATGGTGTAAGCAGACGCAGTACAGAGGAAAAATGCAAGTTCTTAACTCAAACTTCAGTGTTTATTCACACTTACGGCAGTTGCATAAAACAGCATGTCACTTTGCAGTCTGTGGTGTTAATTCACACACAATGGAAAGTTCATATTGCTCAAGTCACCTTGTTGGCATTTCTGCCTCCAGTAGTCCACAGCAAGCTTTAGGGGGTCTGTTCCCCCTGCACACGGGTCTCAGCCCTCCAGTCCGGCACAAGACCTCAGATCCCAACATAGAGACCTCCTGAGCTTCACTGTCAGACGGAGGTAATCCTCTCCACCTGGCAGTGCTGACTGGTTTTTATGCCTGGCAAAACCCGGCCTGGAACATGGGGAGTAGTCACCCACTCAGCACTTTGACTACTCCCAGTAAGAGCCCTCCCGGATCAGCTATTTTAGCCATACTAAGTATCAAGGTGTCAAACAGCAACTGCTGCTGACACATAAAAACCGGCTCTTACTCCACCGAGGCTAGCAACCTTGGTGACACGTACCTTCTTACATATCTCCCCCTTTGTTCAACCCTGAGGGGGTGAACACATGCCATACAATATAATCAGGACAGGGCATCCGTGTTTCCCTGCAACCGGCCTGCCATGTGTTCTATGGAGAACTTAAAGTTTTCTAAGGACAGGAACCACCTGATGACTCGGCATTTCTCTCTTTGGCCTGGGTCATCCACTTGAGAGGAGAGTGGTCAGTCACCAGGCGGAATGTTCTCCCCAACAAATAATATTGGAGATACTCGAGTGCCCACTTGATAGCCAGGCACTCTCTCTCCACTATACTGTGCCTGGTCTCGGCTGGGGTGAGCTTGGGGCTTAGGAAGACAACGGGATGCTCCTCCCCGTTGACTTCCTGAGACAGTACAGCACCGTGGCATCTGTCTGTACTACTATGAATTCCCACTTGAAGTCGGGCATCACCAAAACCGGGGACCCACTTAGGTCTGATTTCAAAGCGGAGAAAGCCTCTTCTGCCCGGTCATTCCAGTGAACCATCACTGACTCGCGTCCCTTCAGTAACGCTATCAATGGCGCGGCTACAGTAGCAAAGTGGGGAATAAATCTCATGTAATAGCCTATCATTCCTAGGAATGACTTTACTTGTTTAGTGGTGACAGGTCAGGGCCAATTTCTTATCGCCTCTATTTTGTTTACTTGGGTTTTGATCACTACAGGCTCAATGACATACCCCAGGTATTTTGTCTCCTCTAACCCTATCGCACATTTTTGGGGTTTTGCGGTTAGTCCAGCTTTTCAAAGGGAGTCTACTACAGCCTGCACTTTGGGCAGCTGACTTTCCCAGTCAGTACTGTGGATGACAATATCGTCCAGGTAAGCCGAAGTGTACCGACAATGTGGTCGCAGCACAATGTCGATTAGCCTTTGGAAAGTGGCGGGGGCACCATGCAGACCAAAGGGTAACACCATATACTGGTATAGCCCCTCCGGTGTAATGAAGGCCGTTTTCTCTTTGTCAGCCTCTGTTAAGGGTACCTGCCAGTACTTTTTGGTGAGGTCCAAAACAGAAAAATACCGGGCTTGTCCTAACCTCTCAATCAGCTCATCTACCTGGGGCATAGGATGCGCATCGAACTTGGAGATATCGTTAAGTTTACGAAAGTCATTACAAAACTGCAATGTCCCGTCCGGCTTGGGTATCAATACCACTACATTTTTGACTCCTCAATGACGTCTAGCTGCAACATTAGCGGCACCTCCTCCAAGATGGCTTGTCGTCGAGCTTCGAGTACCCGGTATTCTTTGATCCAGACTATTGCCTGAGGCTCAGTGACAATGTCATGCTGGATTATGGAAGTGCATCCTGGGAGGTCTGAGAACACATCCGTGTCCCGACTAACGAACTCCCTGGCCTCTTGAGTCTGTTTAGAGGAGAGACTGTCAGCAATCTTTACTGTGGCAGCTGCCTCTCTTGCATCAAACAGAGGGGCCAGAACCTCTTCTACTAGAAAACCCTTCTGCGGGCTGTCTTGAGTACAGGTTTCCCTATCTTTCCATGGTTTGAGTAAATTCACATGGTAAACCTGCCCTGGCTTTCAATGCCCTGCCTGTGGCTGGTGTACCTTGTAGCTTACATCTCCAATTTTCTCGAGTACCCTGCCACCTAGCCAGGAATTTACTGTCCACAGCTGCCATCAGAACCAAAACCCGATCACGACAGGTTAAAGAACCGGACCCGAGCCTGCTGATTATAGACCCGACTCTGGGCTCGCTGAGTTGCCTCCATATGCTCCTTAACAAAAGGCAACACTGTCTCTATCCGATCTTGCATCTGGGTAACGTAATGGGGGTGTCTGCTATATAGGAGTTCGAAGGGCGAGAACCCAGTAGAGGCCTAGGGTACCTCTCGCACTGTGAACATAAAATAGGCCAGAAGGAGGCCCCAGTCCTCCCCATCTTTAGACACTACCCTTTTGAACATATTTTTTTATGTTTGGTTAAACCTTTCTACCAGACTGTCCGTTTGCGGATGGTAAACAAACCTCCATAGTTGTTTTATGTGCAGCAACTTACAAAGTTCCCTCATCACCTTGGACATAAAAGGGGTCCCCTGGTCTGTCAGAACCTCTTTAGGTAGTCCTACTCGGGAAAACATCTTTATTAACTCCTTAGCTATGAGTTTGTCCGAGGTATGTCACAGTCTCGTGGTCTAGGATGACTAAGATGTGTTGATGCCCTCTGGCGGACTTCGGTACTGGGCCTAAGAGATCCATAGCTATTCGGTCAAACGATATCTCAATAATCGTGAGAGGTACTATGGGACTACGGAAATGTGGCTGGGGGCTAGTTATCTGGCAGGTCGAGCAAGATTTACAAAACTCTTCCCCCTCTCTGAATATGCTGGGCCAGTAAAACCGCTGTAGAATATGATCCTGAGTTTTCTGCAGCCCCAGGTGACCCCCGGAAATGTGTTGGCGGGCTAGATCTAACACAAGTTTGCGATAAGCCTTGAGGACCACCAACTGTTCAATAGGCTCACCCTGTAGTTGGTTTACCCGATACAACATATCCTGATGAACCACAAAACGTGGAAACACGGACTCTGCCCCAGGTTGTTGTGGTTCACCATCTACTATTAACAGATTTTCCCAGGCACAGGATAGGGTTGGGTCCCGACGTTGGGCGGTACCAAAATTATCCCCGGAGACATTGAGTTTTGCCAATTCAAAACCCGGCGGCAAGTCCTCCACATCTCCCACCATCACAGTTAGCGAGGTTGTCTCCCCCTCTTCCACCGAAGTGGCGGTCATCCCTACCACTGGCCCTTCGGTCTCGGGTTCCCAGGGTTCTGGTCTCCCCCCTAAGCAGGGCAACTCTGCTAGGGTTACCCCTGTCTCATGGGTATCGGTAATTCTTGTAGCAGGCCACAGTGCCGGGAAACATATTCCTGTTATTAGTTCATAGTGTAGATTGTTGGTGACGGCCACCTTGTGGGTTCACCTGCCGGCAACTGTGGATAGAGACACCATAGCGGTGGGGTAGTCTTTTAAGTCTCAATGAATACACATTAATCCGACTTTCCTGCCAGTATACTCAGCGGGCTGTACAAGTGTAGCCCTTACCAGGGACCCCAGACTCCCTGAGTCCAGCAACGCCACCGCCAGAATGTTTCCTACTTCTACCTGGCACAAGTGGTTGTTGTTTATAGTCTTTGGGGTATCGGAGGCACACAGATTCCTGGCATATAATGAGTTGCGGTAGCCATAGTGTCCACGGGCTCACCCTTACGGGGACAATCAGCCCTTATGTGACCAGGCTCTTGGTACCACCAGCAGACTGGTCCATAGGGGTACATCCTGGGCGGGTTTTGTTGGCACAAGTCGCCGGGCCTGAGGTGGAGATTTTCAGGGTTTGACAGCCCCCTCCCAAAAGAACCCCCCTGTAGATTCCTGGTAGCCTCATAGCGTTCCACCAGGTCCACCATCTGAAGAGCATTACCAGGAGACAGCTGGCCGATCCAGTGCTGGAGAGGGTATGGCAAAGCCCTCCAGAATACATCAGCCAACAGACGGTCCAGCATAGCAGTGGAACTCAGCGCGTTAGACTGCAGCCATTTTTGCAACAGGTGTAATAGATCATAATACTGAGGTCTCGCGGGTTCAGCCGGGTTAAACTCCCACTGCACGGACCGCTTTCCGGGAAACGTGGACGCTCTGGGATGCTCCTGCCGCCTGTAAAAGAAGGTGTAGGAAGGAACTGCAGCACTCCAATCTTTAAATCAATATTGTGTTTATTGACACCGAATCAAAGCAACATTTCGACTTTACAAGTCTTTTTCAAGCTATACATGAATAGTGCAAGTGAATAAAATTTATACACCCATCTATACAGGGATTGGTTAAGCAATTACCACAAAAGAAGGTCAACCCCTCCCCCTCTTCAGTGTTATCATAGTGACATCATCGAATAATCATCACATCGTATAACTATCACCTTAGTGCATACCTATATAATTATCAGACACTTGCGTCAGAGCTGTGCTGAATAGTAAACAGGACCTCGCGGGAAAGATGGAGTCTCCAGCACTCTATCGCGCATGCGCGGCTTCTATGCATTGACAAGCGGCCGAGACGACAGCCACTTCCCCTCACCTGACTGGAAACAGAGTTCGTTGTCAGGACGCTGTGGCCCGCATCGGTCAACTGATCCGTCACGTGCTAACAAGCTTCCTGGTAACATTGCTACCCCCTGGTCTTCCTCCGAACAACTGCAGATTCATTCCAAATACATTGGAAAACCATTTAATCACATGTCTACACCTATAGAAGTGTTCCGGCACTGGAAGTTCCCCCTCTAGGTCCCCTGTCTGCGTCTGTCTCTTAGCCAGAAGTTTTCCGAATCAAGTACCGGTGCTGATTTAACCTCAATTTATAGGCCTGTGTAGTTTCTCCTATGTACAGCTGTCTACAAGGACACTGTAACATGTATATAACATAATCAGAGGAACAGGTGTAAAAGTCCCTGATTTTGTACTGCTTACCAGTGTGTGGATGAGAAAAAACATCCCCTTTCAGCATACTGTTGCAATTGCAACAGTTAAGACAAGGGTAACAGCCCTTCCTAAGCCTCTGTGTCATCTTTGGGCTCTGCACCTCGGAGTGTATAAGGCTGCCACCCATATTCTTAGACCTCCTATAAGACATCAGGAGTGGAGACTGGAACTTCTCTATGTCTGCAAAGGACCACGCCAAAATCTGCCAATTACGTTTGAGGTTGTGATTGTGGGGACCCTGAGGCTGGGGCCTGACACCGTGAGCACCGCCGCCTAGTATGGACTATCAATAGTCAGTAAGTGGTGCTATCCTACTTTTTTTTTTTTTTTTTCCCTGCCGCCTGTAAAGCCATCACATGTTGCAACAGCAGCTGGCTTGTTCTTGCTGCTGCTTATTAGCCTCCCACTGCTGCAGGTTAGCCTCCACAAGGGCTTTCACGACAGCTTCCATTTTGTCGAGAAACACGGGTTGTAATCTCGCTGGTTTGATGTAAGTCATACAACCGTGCCCGGAAAAAAAGCTAACATTTTTCGGCCTTTACGCCAGCCTCACTGCGCTTGCCCACATTCTCCACCAATTATGGGGTAACAGTACAGAGGCAAAATACAATTTCTTAACTCAAACTTCAGTGATTATTTACACTTGCGGCAGTTGCATAAAACAACACGTCACTTTGCAGTCTTTGATGTTAATTTACACACAAATGTAAAGTTCAATTTGCACAGAACCACATGTCACTTTGCAGTCTGTGGTGTTAATTCACACACAATGGAAAGTTCATATTGCACAAGTCACCTTGTCAGCAGTTCTGCCTCCAGTAGTCCACAGCAGGCTTAAGGGGCCTGTTCCCCCTGCACACGGGTCTCAGCCAGCCAGTTCGGCACAAGACCTCAGATCCCAACACAGAGACCTCCTGAGCTCCACTGTCATAGGGAGGTAATCCTCTCCACTTGGCCGTGCTGGCTGGTTTTTATGCCTGGCAAAACCCGACCTGGAACATGGCGAGTAGTCACCCACCCAGCACTTTGATTACTCCCAGTAAGAGCCGTCACAGATCAGCTATTTTAGCCATACTAAGTATCAAGGTGTCCAAAAGCAACTGCTGCTGACAGGAGCCTCGGTGACATGTACCTATCATCCACGATGATTCCTTGTACCTTCTTACAGTGGTAATAACTTCAGAATGATTTTACTTGTCTAATCAGTTATGAGATTGATTTCTGTGACAAACTGTCCTTCCTGTTAGTGTAAATTTAGGACAATTTTTTTCCCCTTTTTTATAAAAGAAATTCCAAATTTACCGAAAATTTGGAAAAATTCATAATTTTCTACATTTGAACATCTCTACTTTTAAGACAGATAGTGATAAAATAGTTATCAATAAATAGTCCCCATATGTCTACTTTATGTTGTCATATTTTTGTAAATGTCATTTTATTTTTTAGTATGTTATAAGGCTTAGAGTTTTACAAGCAATTTTTTTTTAAAATTTCCAAAACCATTTTTTAAGCACCAATTCAGTTATAAAGTGATTTTAGGGGATTACTTAATAAAACTACATCCCTCAAAATTAAAACCGATGTTACAAACTTTGTTAACTCTTGAGGTGTTCCACAAGAATTAAATGAAAATGGTGGTGATGTTTCAAAATGTATTTATTTTTTGCAGATTTTTTACGTTAATCAATTTTTTCTTGCAACATAGCAAGGGTTAACAGGAAAATAAACCTCAATATGTATTACTCTGATTCTGCAGTTTACAGAACTACTCCATATGTGGTCATAAACTGCTGTATAGACACATGGCAGTGGTCAGAAGAGAAGGAGCGCTATATGGCTTTTGGGGGGCATATTTTGTTGAAATTGTTTTTGGGTGCTATGTTGTATTTAAAGAGACCCTGAGGTACTCCTACAGTGGAATCCCCTAAAAGTGACCCCATTTTGGAAACTACACTCCTGAAAGAATTTAGTAAGGCGTGTACTGAGCACTTTGACCACACAGTCGTATTACGGAATTTTGAAACACTTTTCCATCCATTGTACTAATTATGAATTTTTGACAGTTTTCTCAATATTTATAGTTTTTTCACCAATCACTTAGACAACCAACACAAAGTTACAGCAAAAATAATATGAAGTACGACCTCCAAAGCCCTCATATCCCCACCACACTAAACCACAAATGGAGGAGAGGAGAGTTAAAAAATAGAGGAAAATAAAATTTTACTCATGTATTAGAAGAAGTATTTTTTTTAAATCATTTGCTTCAAGGTAGTAGGAGTTTTAGCAGACATTTAAAGCCACAGAATACAAAGTTTAGCCACAAAAACTGCCCTAGTAATCGCTCTATGGAACAGCCCCCTTCAATGAATAGAGTGGCCAGTTGGGCATGTATTCTGCTGTTCTATTTATTTCTATGGGAGTTCCAGAGATAGCTGAGCTCTGTACTTTGCTACCACCAGAACTTCCATAGAAATGAATGGAGCGGCAGCACGCATGCCTGACCGGCCTCTCTGTTCATTTCAGGAGGCTGCAGGGGTTACAGGGCCCCAGTTTTTGTGATCAGTGGGGGCCCCAGCGGTAGGACCACCACTGAACTAATAGTTATCATCTATCCTGTAGATAGGGAACAACTTAATGTAACCGGAATACCCCTTTAAGCGCTCATAACAGGACCTCTAAACCAAATTCACGTACCCAAAACCAAAATAAAGTAGTCAAGAGAGATTAGTCAATAGAGTAGTCAGGTCAGAATAAGGAAACTGAGAGGATATTATGTAAGTACTATAAGTCATGGTACATTCCGTAGAGAGGTTCATTGACCTCATATTTTTTAAAAAAAAGCCATGTTTTCTCTTTGTCCAACTAGACAATTCCTCAAGATTACATATCTGGTCGACCTTAGCCTGACAATTTGTGAATAGCGGAGGTTGTGATTGCAGCCAATGAAGTGGTATTAGGCCTTTGGCTGCTGCTAAAAGGGGAGCAATTCAGTTTGTTTTAGAGGGTTGTTATGTACTGCTAGGTCTCGTGAGTAAAATCATATCTGGTGCGAGAGTAAATGCTGAGTAGAGAGTGTTCTCAGTATTCTCAATTTCTCCAAAAGGCTTAATTTGTATGCATTTTCACCAGATATGTAAGTATGTACCAATTTGAGATTGGAATCTCCAACATGTCAGAATCAGACAAATTGTGCGTGAACAAGTATTTAGAGTTTTATACCATCTACACAGTAACTTATAATGGTTTTTTTGAAGACGCACACATCTGGAAAATCCATATGCATGCTGGAGAATAAACCTTGTCTCATTAACTAAAAAGGTGATGTTCTTTCTCGCACGTGAGCAGAAAGGTAAGTTTTGCCATACAGGTTATCATTATACTGTATAATTTTGATAGAGAAAGGATATCTAATAGTTTGAAATAACTTAATGGGTATGTTTTTAATAAAAGTTATAAGTAATGCAATACAAGATAAGAAATGAAACTTTGCAAAATAATAACACACCATCATTTATCATAAAATACATTTTATTGTGCACACATTATGTTATATTCCAAGGGTCATATGGACCCCAGAACATCTCACAGGCATACAGAGACGAACAACAGGCCAGAGACAAAACAGAATACTTTATTAAGGAGGACATGACTAAACATGGTCAGTAAGACCTGGACTTACAGGCAATGGTACCATGGCTAATGGAACACCACTGGACCAAGTCCACTGGTTTGACTTGGGCCAAACCCAAAAGGCAGAGTCTAAGTGAGCCCTGTTCTTCACAATACCCCTGGTGATGGGGATACACTTTACCAAGGGCTTACTAGGTTGCACCTCCGGGATAGTCCCAGTGCACTTGGCCACTTACCTGCAAGGGACAAATGTTGGTGCAAGCACCAGTGGTTCAGGCAAACACAAACAAGATCTGGAACCCAGGCAACAAACCAGAACCCAAACATGGCTGAAACATAGGACACTGTTCAGACCAGACAAAACCAAGAACACAGGAAAAACTGAAATGGAACATAGCGGTCACAGGCAGAGCTGCAAAACGAGACAGACAAGCAGATGCCTGCACCCCATGTGGAGTTGATCCATGGGCAGAAAGACAGAGCTACATAGACAAGAGATTGGCAGACGTCTAAACCACATGCTGAACTGATGGCAGTCATAGACCGAGCTGCACACAGACTGTACCACTATGCAGAGTTGATCCATGAGCAATACCAGACAGAGCTACAAGGACGTGACAGTGACACTGGAACCCATGCAAGACGATGCATGGCATTTCCAAACAGGCATCAATCACAGATACATAGTACAATGAGAAGTCTACAAAGTGACATAGATACAAAGACATAGCTCAGGGTGAAATCGAAGGTGATATAGCTCAGGTTGACCTCAATACAGGGAGACACCATAGTATGGAGACATTGATGTTTTACCAGGCAACCATACAGAAAGGGCAGATGGCAAAGATCCTGCAAAGCTGAAGAAAGAATATCCTCAGGCCCAGAGCTCACAGGTATTAAAAAGTTGAGTACTGAAAGCACCTGACCACCTGGTAAACCACACCCAGACCAGGGAACACTACCCCACACGAACCAAGACAAACAAGAACACAGAGCGTCCATATACACTGGTCCACATTCACACACATAAGGTCGCAGCCAGCATGAATCACATACTGTATTAGGTAACCACAAGACTATAATTTATTTATCAGACTATTTAGTGTCAAACATGACTGGTATAAAAAAAAAAAAAAAAAAACAACTACAAAAATCCCTTTTCTATATTTCTGACTGCCAAACAGCACCAAAAATAATATTTCTCCCACCAAAAACAAAGCCCCAGACAGTCACAACCATAAAACAATATAACAATTATAGCTGCTGAAAGGCAGAGAGAGTGAAAAAAATGCTGGTCATGTCCAAACAGTAACAATGGCGTTGCATGAAAATAATCTGCATAACTAATAATATGCTAAATAGTTTCAAGTCCAATTTATGTATGAGATAGCTATCTGATTGTCTAAAAAATGTTGGTGGTCTCACGTTCGAAGCTGTTGGTGGATGGTGAGGTATGGAGCCTAAAAGTTGAAAACATTGTTACCCTTTTGCTTGTCAGTGTATATACGTGATTACTGCAGCAATATCTGTGGTGTGGTCAGGGCCAGTTTTGGACAATGTGGCCCTGGGCAAAATCAAAAGTGGGGCCCCAAATCTTGTAATAATGAACCAACAACACAGTCACATTCAGTTGACTCCATAAATGAAAACAAATATGCGAACAGATGTGTTTATTTAACTATATTAAAACACACCAAATTGAAAGGAAATACAAAACTACAACTTTCAATTTTGCATCCTATGTTTATTCTACACATAATCATGGTCGGCCTTAGGCTATATAGCTCCCTGTGCAGAACTCTCTTTTAGGGCTCATGCACACTGTAGCTGGCCAGCTGGGTCCTGTCCTGGGTTGCTAGTGTAGCTTGTATGTGTATACAGCTAGACCTGCCAATAGCCTTAGTGCAGTTCATATGTTTATGTGTAAAAGACAAAAGCAGAGTTATTTACAGTGACGCGTGAAAATCACCGCTTATCTGAACATTGAAGTGAATGGGTCCGGATTCAGTGCGAGTGCAATGCATTCACCTCACGCATTGCACCTGCACGGAATTCTTGCCCATGTGAAAGGGGCCATAGACTTTGGTGGGCATGTTTGGTCCACATCACAGTGCAAAGTAATGCATATCCCCATGATTTTTCCACTGACCCACAGTCATTAAAAAAATACTGATGTGTGAGCAAACATATTAAAATCAATGGGTGCGTGTGCTGTCCATTGAAAATAAGGACACCGCACGTCAGTGAAAAATGGAATTGTGAATGAGTCTTTTTGTCACAGGGCATCCTAATTGTTTATGGGGCTTCACTGCACCTCTGTATGCCTCAGACTTCAAACCATGATTAGCATGCTCCTTGTTGTGTCAAGTAATTTATATATTATCTAGAGAACAGTACCAGAAACTAACCCTTTATTGATCTTGAAATTTTCTGTTTTTGCGTTTTGTGTTTTTTATTTTTCCGTTCACATTCTTTGTGGGATAAGTTGTACCTTCTAAGGCCCTTTTTACACTAGCGAGTTTTCCGTGCGAGTGCAATGCTTGACGTGAATGCATAGCACCCGCACTGAATCCTGATACATTCATTTCAATGGGTCTGTGTACATGAGCGTTTTTTTTTCACGCATCAGTTCTGTGTTGCTTGAAAAATCAGCATGTTCTATATTCTGCGTTTTTCACGCAGCCCTGGTCCCATAGAAGTGAATGGGGCTTCAGTGAAAAACGCATTGCATCTGGAAGTGCGGATGCAATGCGTTTTTCACTGATGGTTGCTAGGAGATGTTGTTTGTAAACCTTCAGTTTTTAGCACGTAAAAAACGCATCAAAACGCATTGTATAAAAAACTGAACGCAATCGCAGACAAAACTGACTGAACTTGCTTGCAAAATGGTGGGAGTTTCACTGAGCATTTGGAGCCAATCCGTCACACTCATGTGAAAAAGGCCTTATAGCACCATTTGTGGTCGGATCGGCTATCAGAAAGGTGAACCTAACCTATCTAACCATATCTACAACAAGCAGTAGAATTGTGCCATAACTGCTGTGGTAGGGCAGCCTAAAGGGGGCCACCCTAATGTGAAGTGACTGTAAGATGGTGTGGGTGTGTGGGTGAAATCAGCTGAATCGGCGTCAGCCTGGGTCCACAGATGCCTATAAATAGCCTAGTAATCAGCCAGCCTGGGCCCACAGGTACATATAAATTGCCTTGTAATCAGCTTCCCCTCCCACAAATGCAGCAATATATTTGCTTAATACTTGTGGTTGGATCGGCTATCAGAAAGGTGAACCTAACCTATCTACAACAAGCAGTGGAATTATGCCATAACTGCTGTGGTGAGGGCAGCCTAAAGGGGCCAAAAAGAGCAGACCTTAGTTTAGAGTAAATATATACATACCGTTAACGACACCCACTGGATGGATTGATGGTCCATTAAAAACCTCCTGGCAGGTTGACTGACTCCCCCTACTAATAAATGGCTGCAGGTTTAACTGGCCCGGTGTGCCAGATGACATGGAGTGCTCCGTTTTCATTATGGAGCGTCCCTGTCGCCCTGACGACCGGAGCTAGCTGTCCTGCATTGAGCAATCTCCCCTCCACACAGCAACAGCTGAGGTCACGATAAACCCATTTTTCCTATTGGCTTCAGTCACCTAGCAGAGGAATATTCTTATTTGCTCTGGGAATCGGCAACTAGTGATGTCATCAACAGCCTTTTTTCTTATTGGCCGATGCTGGGGAACGCCTCCGTTGCCTAGGTGCTGTGGCAGGTGCTTGAGCATGCGCATTGTGAAGGAGGGGACGCCAGTATCTGGCATGTTACAGAGACTAGCGTGGAGTGCAGGGATAGCGTGGAGATCCTCATACACAGGTAATACAGTCATGTGAAAAAATTAGGACACCCTTTGAAAGCATGTGTTTTTTTGTAACATTTTTAATAAAAGGTTATTTCATCTCCGTTTCAACAATACAGAGAGATTAAAGTAATCCAACTAAACAAAGAAAACTGAAGAAAAGTCTTTTCAAGATCTTCTGTAAATGTCATTCTACAAAAATGCCTATTCTAACTGAGGAAAAAGATAGGACACCCTCACATGTATTCCCTCTTAAATTGGCTCAGATCTCACACAGGTATATCACACCAGGTGCACATAATTAGTAGATCGTTACTCTGCATGTTGAATGAGGCTTGCCCTATTTAAACCTCAGACATTTAGTTTGGTGTGCTCCTGACTGTTGAAGTGAGAGTGAGCACCATGGTGAGAGCAAAAGAGCTGTCAGAGGACTTCAGAAAAAAGATTGTAGCAGCCTATGAGTCTGGGAAGGGATTTAAAAAGATCTCAAAAGATTTTGAAATCAGCCATTCCACTGTCCGGAAGATAGTCTACAAGTGGAGGGCTTTCAAAACAACTGCCAACATGCCCAGGACTGGTCGCCCCAGCAAGTTCACCCCAAGAGCAGACCGCAAGATGCTAAAAGAGGTCTCCAAAAACCCTAAAGTGTCATCTCGAGAACTACAGCAGGCTCTGGCTACTGTTGATGTAGAAGTACATGCCTCTACAATCAGAAAGAGACTGTACAAGTTTAACTTGCATGGGAGGTGTGCAAGGAGGAAACCTTTGCTTTCCAAGAGAAACATCGAGGCCAGACTGACATTTGCCAGAGATAAAGTTGACAAAGACCAGGACTTCTGGAATAATGTTCTTTGGACAGATGAGTCCAAAATTGAATTATTTGGACACAACAGCAGAGGACATGTTTGGCGTAAACCAAACACAGCATTCCAAGAAAAGAACCTCATACCAACTGTGAAGCATGGAGGTGGAAGTGTCATGGTTTGGGGCTGCTTTGCTGCAGCAGGACCTGGTCAGCTCACCATCATAGAATCCACGATGAATTCTACTGTGTATCAGAAGGTGCTTGAAGAACATGTGAGACCATCAGTTAGAAAATTAAAGCTGAAGCGGAACTGGACCATGCAACATGACAATGACCCAAAACATACTAGTAAATCAACCAAAGATTGGCTGAAAAAGAAGAAATGGAGAGTCCTGGAATGGCCAAGTCAAAGTCCAGATTTGAATCCCATTGAGATGCTGTGGGGTGACTTGAAAAGGGCTGTACGTGCAAGAAACCCCTCAAACATCTCACAGCTGAAAAAGTTCTGCATTGAGGAGTGGGGTAAAATTTCCTCAGACCGATGTCGAAGACTGGTAGATGGCTACAAGAACCGTCTCACTGCAGTTATTTCAGCCAAAGGAGGTAACACTCGCTATTAGGGGCAAGGGTGTCCTATCTTTTTCCTCAGTTAGAATAGGCATTTTTGTAGAATGACATTTACAGAAGATCTTGAAAAGACTTTTCTTCAGTTTTCTTTGTTTAGTCGGATTACTTTAATCTCTCTGTATTGTTGAAACGGAGATGAAATAACCTTTTATTAAAAATGTTACAAAAAACCACATGCTTTCAAAGGGTGTCCTAATTTTTTCACATGACTGTATATAGGGGAATATGTCGACTTCATCACTTTATTTGCTGTTTAATTACTTTGATGATAATTAATTATTTGTTGAATGTTCAGTTAATTGAATCATGTTTTGTGTAAATGAAAGTATACTCCCACTGGGGGGCGGAATTATGTACATCCATTATTGTATCCACCCATACACACTATTTAAAGCACACTGGGATATGGTCACTCACTGCTTGATAAAGACCAACTGAGGTCGAAACGTCGCTGTATACTGGCTGCTTGAGTGAATAAATCACCACTATTTTCATCATTTACCGGCGAGTGTTATTGAATTGTCTTAACAAGAAATTGAGCGTCAAGCCCCAATTGTCCATTTCCATGAATTCTAGTTCCACAAGGTTGGAATTGAAATGTTTGTTTATTTTAATTAAACCAGCATATAGGTAATCAACACCAATACACAGGTCAGCACACAAAAGTATCTGTGAGGGATAACAAATGTAGGCCTCCAATAATTTTTTTTATTGGGGACTGATTATATTTAAACTAGCAGCATATATATGTGATTACTACACCAATAGATAGGGTAGCATGCAAAAGTATCTGGGAGTGATAATGAATTTAGATCCAAATCTATTTCCCTATTTCACACGTTTTTAATAAATAAATAAATTGTGGTGAGAGCTATTGATTATAGTCAAGCTAGCAGCATATATACATGTTTACTACACAGACACAGGGAAGTTGTCATGGAACCATGAACCAGACGTACAACAAGAGATAAGTGGAAAATAAGAAGGTTTTATTGAAGAGCAAGCCGTAAGCAAAGTCCGAACGGATGGCTAAACCGAAGCAGGGTCTTGCGGAGACAGAGGTCAGGAACCAGAAGGGTAGTCAGACGAAGCCAGGAACAGGAACCAACGGGGTAGTCAGACGAAGCCGGAATCAGGAACCAACGGGGTAGTCAGACGAAGCCGGAATCAGGAACCAACGGGGTAGTCAGACGAGGCCAGGATCAGAAACCAGAAGCAGCAGCAGTCTTGGAAGCATGTGAACACAGGAGGACCAAGCAAGGAACTGAAGCCACAGACCTCCTATATATATGAGCTGGGCATCCAGCTCCTCCCAGTGGGAAGGAGGAGCCGCAGGGTGGGAGGCTACAAGAAAACCCAGAAACCAAGATGGCCGCCAGCACATGTCAAACGAAGGGAACAGCAAGGAGGTAAGACCATGACAGTACCTCCCCCTCAAGGGCCCCTCCTCCGCGGAGTAAGGAACGGTTTCTGAGGGAAGCGTGCGTGGAAGGCTCGGAGCAAAGCAGGAGCATGGACATCTGCGGAGGGAACCCAGGAACGCTCCTCTGGACCATAACCACGCCAATGGACCAAAAACTGCACCCGGCCGCGGACCAGGCGTGAGTCCAGGATATTGCTCACCTCATACTCCTCACGATTGCCCACTTGGACCGGACGAGGCCGAGGAATCGAGGAAGTGAAACGATTACACACCAGTGGCTTCAACAGGGAGACATGAAACACGTTGGAGATCCGCATGCCAGGAGGAAGCGCAAGGGCATAGGCTACCGGGTTTACCCTGCGAAGCACTCGGAAGGGACCAACAAAGCGAGGCGCCAGCTTGGGAGTGGGCACTCGAAGGTTGAGGTTGCGGGTGGACAACCATACGCGGTCTCCGACCTGGTAGGAAGGAGCGGGCGCTCGTCTGCGATCAGCCTGGAGTTTCTGGCGCTGCGCAGAGACCTCAAGGGACCTCTGGATCTGTACCCAAGAAGCACGTAGGACGGAAAGGTGATCCTCCACAGCCGGAATATCCTGGGGAGAGAATACCTCCGGTAACACGGCAGGTTGGAACCCATAATTGGCCATGAAGGGAGACGTCCCAGAGGAAGAGTTCACCGCCGTGTTCCTGGCAAACTCAGCCCAAGGCAGGAGGTCAACCCAATTGTCTTGGTGATCGGAGACATAGCAACGAAGGAATTGCTCCAAGGCCTGATTGGATCGTTCTGCGGCCCCATTGGACTGAGGGTGGTAGGCCGAGGAGAAAGAGAGATGAATCCCCAACTGGGAGCAAAAGGCGCGCCAGAACCTGGACACAAACTGACTCCCCCGATCCGACACAATCTCCTTGGGCAAACCGTGCAACCGGAAGACCTCCCTGGCAAAAATCGAGGCCAACTCTTGTGCAGAGGGTAACTTCTTGAGAGGAACACAGTGGCACATTTTGGAAAACCGATCCACAATCATGAGAATGACCGTATGGCCTCGGGATGCAGGGAGGTCCACAATGAAATCCATCCCCAGGTGTGACCATGGACGCTCCCCGGTGGCTATGGGTTGCAAAAGGCCCAACGGAAGGTGCCGAGGGGACTTACTCTGGGCACAAACGGAGCATGCCGCTACATATGCGGCGATGTCGGAACGTAGAGAAGGCCACCAGAACAGACGTGAAACCGCCCAGGACAGCTGATTCTTTCCAGGGTGCCCCGCGGCCTTGGAGTTATGGTAGGTTCGCAACAACCGAGTGCGCAACTCCTCAGGCACAAAACATCTGCCGTTGGGTCTCCCAGAGGGAGCACCAGATTGAGCCGCCAAAATCTGCTCACCCAGAGGAGAAGTCAGGCTGGTGCGAATAGCGGCCAGGATCTGATTCGGGGGTATGACCGTAGTCGGAATCGACTCCTCCCCGGACAGCTCGGAGTACTGCCGTGATAAGGCATCCGCTCTGATGTTCTTGGAGCCGGGTAGGTAGGAGACCACGTAATTAAAACGTGACAAGAACAGAGCCCATCTGGCCTGACGTGGTGTCAATCTCTTGGCCTCAGAGAGGTAGGTCAGATTCTTGTGGTCCGTCAGGATGAGAACCGGAACCACCGAGCCCTCGAGCAAGTGCCTCCATTCTTTAAGGGCCTGCACGATGGCCAATAACTCCCTGTCACCAATCTGATAGTTGCACTCCGCGGAAGACAGTTTCCGGGAGTAAAACCCACAAGGAAGCAGAGGACCCTCTGGTGTTCTACGCTGAGACAGGAGGGCGCCTACTCCCGTCTCAGACGCGTCCACCTCGAGGACAAAAGGCAACCCAGGGTTGGGATGCGACAGAATCGGAGCCGACACAAAGGCGGACTTTAGAGCCTCAAAAGCTCGGATGGCCTCGAGCGGCCAGACCTGAGGATTACTGCCCTTCCTGGTCAGATCCGTGAGAGGCTTGGCTAGCATGGAAAAGTCCCTGATGAACTTCCGATAATAATTGGCGAAGCCCAAAAAGCGCTGCAGGGCACGAAGCCCACTGGGCTGGGGCCACTGTAAGACAGCCGAAACCTTCTCAGGATCCATGGAGAACCCCTCAGCGGAAATGATGTAACCTAAGAAGGTTACCTGGGATCGGTGAAATTCGCATTTCTCAAGCTTACCGAACAGCTTGTTCTCTCGTAAGCGTTGCAACACTCGTCTGACATCCAGAATGTGGGCCTCCATGGATGCAGAATATACCAAGATGTCATCCAAATAGACCACCACACACTGCTGCAACAGGTCACGGAAAACATCGTTGATGAATTCCTGGAAGACTGCGGGCGCATTGCACAACCCAAAGGGCATAACCAAGGATTCATAATGACCGGTCCTGGTGTTAAACGCGGTCTTCCACTCATCGCCCGCCTTGATCCTTACCAGGTTATATGCCGCCCTCAGGTCGAGTTTGGTAAAGACCGTGGCCCCTTTGAGGCGATCGAACAGCTTGGAAATCAAGGGTATCGGGTAAGCGTTCTTGATCGTGATGCGATTGAGACCCCTGTAATCGATGCAAGGCCTCAACTCGCCGCCCTTCTTTTTCACAAAGAAAAATCCAGCCCCTGCCGGGGACGAGGATTTGCGAATGTGTCCGCGTGAAAGCGCCTCCCTCACGTACTCCTCCATGGCCTCATTCTCCGCTACCGACAGTGGATAGACTTTGCCACGAGGAGGAACGGCACCGGATTGTAACTCTATGGCACAATCGTATGGGCGGTGCGGAGGTAGGGCAACCGCGCGCACCTTATCGAATACATCCCGGTACTCTTCGTATTCAGGAGGCAACAGAGAGTCCGAGGAAGTACACAGCAACTTGACAGGCCCATGGATGCAACTAGCCCCACACTGCGGTGACCACGAGAGGATCTCGACCGATCTCCAATCGAAAGTCGGATTATGCTTCTGGAGCCAGGGGTACCCCAAGACCACCGAGTAGTGTGGAGACGAAATAACCTGGAGACAGACCGACTCTCTGTGAACGGCACCAATGGCTATCCCCACTGGAAGGGTCTCATGAGTCACGTGTGGCGGCAGAAGGGGTCTGCCGTCTATCGCCTCAAGAGCCAGTGGGGAACCTCGAGGCTGCAGAGGAATGGAATTGGCGGCAACGAACACTCTATCAATGAACAAACCACCAGCACCAGAGTCCACCAACGCCTGGGTCGTCACCGAGCCCCCGACCCAGGAGAGGACAACCGTGATCAGTGGTTTGTCAACACGGGAAACCGGGGACGAGGAGACTCCACCCAAGATCTGCCCCCGACAGGACCTCAGGTGCGAGCGTTCTCCCGGACGGTTCGGACATGCCAACCGAAAATGCCCACCGAGACCACAGTACATGCATCGGCCCTCGCGTCTCCGGAGTACCCTCTCCCCCTCAGACAGGCGAGCAAACCCCCGCTGCATGGGTTCACCCCCAGACAAGTCATCCCCAGGAGGCGTGGGAGGAGAGGGAGGCACGGGTGGGACAGCAAACGTAGGCGCCAATCTGTTAGGAGACCTCCGCAGGCTCTCCTTAAAGGAAGGTCTCTCCCTGAGTCTGGTGTCAATCAAAATCAGGAAAGAAATAAGAGACTCGAGCTCCACTGGTAGGTCCTTAGCTGCAACCTCATCCTTCAAGGCATCCGAGAGACCATGAGAGAAAGCAGCGACCAGAGCCTCATTATTCCAGCCCACCTCTGCTGCCAGGGTACGAAACTCAATGGCGTATTCAGCTACGGATCGTGAACCCTGTCTGATGGACATAAGGAGCTTCGCAGCAGAGGCAGCACGAGCCGGCACATCGAATACCTTCCGAAGAGAAGCAACAAAACCGGAAAACTCGGCAACCACCGGATTGTTGTTCTCCCATAAAGGGCTGGCCCAGGCCAAGGCCTTGTCCGAGAGCAGCGAGATCAAGAAGCCCACCCTTGATCTCTCAGTAGGAAAGGCATGTGGCAGCAACTCGAAGTAAATGCCCACCTGGTTAAGGAAACCTCGGCACTGAGTTGGCTCTCCCCCAAAGCGCTGTGGAAGGGGGGCAGAACCGGTCATACCCTGAAACACCACAGGCGCAGCAACAGGTGTCAGGGTAGACTCTGGCGCAACAACCGGAGCGGCAGTAGGAGCGGGACCCAGGAGCGACAACCGACCCATCGGCAACGGAAGCTAAATGAGCCGTGCGTTCAAGCAGGGTTTGCAACGCCACAGCGAACCGACCCAACAGGTGATCCTGCTGATCAAGTCTGGCAACCAGCGTAGGTAGCGAGGGTGGCCCTGTACCGTCAGAATTCATGGCTTGGTCCTAATGTCATGGAACCATGAACCAGACGTACAACAAGAGATAAGTGGAAAATAAGAAGGTTTTATTGAAGAGCAAGCCGTAAGCAAAGTCCGAACGGATGGCTAAACCGAAGCAGGGTCTTGCGGAGACAGAGGTCAGGAACCAGAAGGGTAGTCAGACGAAGCCAGGAACAGGAACCAACGGGGTAGTCAGACGAAGCCGGAATCAGGAACCAACGGGGTAGTCAGACGAAGCCGGAATCAGGAACCAACGGGGTAGTCAGACGAGGCCAGGATCAGAAACCAGAAGCAGCAGCAGTCTTGGAAGCATGTGAACACAGGAGGACCAAGCAAGGAACTGAAGCCACAGACCTCCTATATATATGAGCTGGGCATCCAGCTCCTCCCAGTGGGAAGGAGGAGCCGCAGGGTGGGAGGCTACAAGAAAACCCAGAAACCAAGATGGCCGCCAGCACATGTCAAACGAAGGGAACAGCAAGGAGGTAAGACCATGACAGAAGTGCACACCATTATCTGAGAGGCCCAAAAATGCCCAGGCTACCGAAGGGTTCCAAATGAAAGACCCAGTGCCACGCTCGTGTGTGGGAGGAAAAGACCACACCAAGCATAGGAGGGAAAGGGGATACTGGAATAGGGCCGGGAAGCTAGGTAAGGACGATAAACAGCTCCTATAGAAAACGCTAAATCCAGTCCTGACAGACTACCAGTAGATAGAAAAGTTCATACACCGGATACCTAGAATCCTATCTCACCCTATAGGACCCTGGAACTAATGTCAGGACTGAGTCTACCTGTTCCTCCAAAGGGAAGGACGAACAGGAGTTTCCCTCAGGCCTAATGACAAACAACAGGGAAAGGCAACACACACATATATATAAACAAAATACCAAAGGGACTTATCTTCAATGAGGCTTTGGTAGCATCAGGAACTCGCCCAAGAACCAAACACAAGCTAACCACAAGTCCAACAGATGCTATAAACCGCAAAGCATAGTGGGAGAAACAACAATAAATAGAGAAGGTAAAATGACCACAATAGCCACACCTGGGGAAAGAAGGTGTGGCAAGCACCAGAAACAACACAGACATCATTTGATCCAAAAGGAAAACATTTCAGATCAAACCACGTGTTGTCAGTCTCACAGATCTCCTGCCACCTGTCATGGAAACGTCCATATGTCTCAATACATCTGTGACATCCAGACCCAGAACATAGGTAGTAGCAGCACCATCTATCCAGCCAGAAGTAGTGGTAGTAGTAGTAGGCCACAGTTGTCTGACACCATGCCTTGCAGCCCCAAAGAAGGCTTTCAGTGGATTTCTCCCAGTCTTTACTGTCCCTTCCTAGAGGGGCACCTATCTTTTCCCTAAGAAGTTGCAAAAAAAAAACTCCACCATGCCCTACAGTCTCACTGTTGATGACTTGTGTGAGAGCTGTCAGCATTTGTAGTGCCTTGAGGAGGAGGCTGTAGACCCCAGGCATGGCCATTTTGGTGGCGGTAATAAGAGTGGCCCCAGTAACCTCGCTATTGGCATCGGGGCACATACCTCCCAACAGCCAGGGCCACGTCTGCTTTAAGATCTGGTGATGCTGCTGATGCAGTAAGTGGGTTAGGCCCAAAACAATGCCAGTACTATACCCAGCTCGGCTGCCTCTACTCCTGTGCAAATATCTCCCATCTGGCAGTTTTTCTCCATGCTGCTAGAGACAAAAGCATTGCCTTGTGCAAACTGTGCAAGAACAAAATAAAACGTGGGCTTGCAAACACAAACATAGGCACTACAGCTCTATTAAACCACATAAAGCGGGATTACCCCATCCCGTAGGCAAACAGAGGTGGCAGCCAGCCACCACGGAGGAGTTCCCTCATTCTCTCGATCCAGTCAGGTCACATCCACAAGCAGTACGGTGTCTTTCACATCGTCACATCGCTTCTCCTGCTCAGACTCCTCCTCCTCTGCTTCATCGTCAGTCATCAATAACAGAATGTGTGGCCAGGAAACAACTCTGCGCGCCCAGCAATCCGATGGTACGCAAGCTTAATTCCCACCTGGTCAAGTTGTTGGTGGTGCAGTTGCTGCCATGGTCGTGCACTCAGCCTTACTGCAAGATTCCTAGCCCGCATTATTTCTCCTAAAAAGCCGTCCCTACCTTGTACTATCATGTGGCGGACAACTTGGGTCACTTGTTACGATTCTCGCTGTGTGGCAAGGTTCACGCCACAGTAGTCACCTGGAGCAGCTTTTACTGGCAGGGACAGTACATATCTTTCACGGCCCACTGGGTCAATGTTTTTTCTGGTATCAGAGAGGCAGCACCCCGGCAACAAGGACAATGAGGACAGGTCCTTTTGACCCCCCCACCGATTAAGTTGGCCTGGCTCCCACACCCCCACATCAAGCACTTATCCCCCTCCTCCTCCATGGACACGTTCCTGTCCCCAGCAACAGCTGGGCACAGGGTCGCTCGAACTACCCCTCCTTCCTATTACATGTATCAGGTCAAGTGTTGCCACGCTATGTTGGAGCTGATCAGCCTGGGAGAGCGTAGCCACACCAGCAAGCAGTTGCTCAAGTACATCAAGCAGCAAACATCCCGCTGGCTGTCACCCCGCCAACTACAACTGGGCAAGGTGGTTAGCGACAATGCTCGCAACATCATGGGGGGTTCAATTCCCAATAGAGACATGTAAGATCATTTCTTTAGTTATATATTTAATATTATTGCTATTTACTTAATATTATGCCTTTGAAGAAAATAGTAATACTGTTTAGTAGGTTTTTGGGCAGAGAAAATCCTGTTGTTTAAGCATTGTGGTTCTATGGTGTAGTGTTAACTTGCTGCCTGCCATGGAGAAGGTCTAGGATTCAATTCCCAACAGCAACCTGTAAAATAATTTCTTTAGTAAATGTCTGTGCGCTGATGGGCCACATCACTTCATTAGCATTCACTGCACTGAATAGGTAGTAAGTGCTCATGCACACAAACATTTTTTTTTCCTTTTTTGTTTGCTGCCTGTATTCAAAATCATTCCCTTCATGGGGCCTCTGTGTGTGCATTTCAAGTCTGTATGTTCGCATTGCCGTTCCACAAAAAATAGAACATGTCTTATTATTGTCCGGCAGTTAGGATAGGACAGTTCTATTATTGGCTGGATGTTCTATCCCACAAAATGTAGAATGCAGTATCCGTGTTTTGCAGATTCGCAATTTGCAGACCTTCCAAACACCCAATGGTCATGTGCATAAGCCCTATGACACAGACCCAAATTCGCTAGGCTCAGGCCTTTCACTGCAGTACCACCAGTACTGCCCTGATTCAGGTAAGTCGATTTGTCAGAGCATCTAGGGGATAGGACTACTGCTCTTCTCTGGCACTAATACAGAAATTGGAGAATATTGTGTAATATGTGCACAAAAAATAGTAAGAGATATTCCAGGAAGCATTTTAAGTGATATTACTAATACTAGAAAGTAGTGATAGGTTCTCTTTAGGCCTCTTGCACACTATCGTATGTATTTTTCGGTCCGCAAAAAAATGATCCGCAAAAAATATGGATGACATCCGTGTGCATTCCGTATTTTGCGGAATGAAACAGCTGGCCCCTAATAGAACAGTACTATCCTTGTCCGTAAGGCGGACAATAATAGGACATGTTCTATTTATTTGTGGAACGGAAATAGGGAAACGGAATGCACATGGAGTACCTTCAATTTTTTTGCAGACCCATTGAAATGAATGGTTCCGTATACGGAACGGAAACGGAATATGTTCGTGTGCAAGTGGCCTTAATGTAAAATTACCCAGTAGTTCTCCTTCTAACAACTGAGAGATTTAAGTCAATCCTCAAAGTACACATCCTTTGAATGTACAGGTTGGTCCCACCAGTGTCCCAGAGGATATATTTAATTTGCCCTGTCAGACAGTGGCAGATCCAGAGCCTGGTCTCGGGAGGGGCACTTTCAGATTATTTTCTGTCCGCCGCCACAAAACAATGGTGCTTATAGAACAGACTACACAGTGTATGCTATATGTGTATAACAATCATATTTCACATGAACACTCACAGTTACTTGGCTTGGCCCTTCGGGATCTCGGACGCCACTTCCACACTTGGCCGGGGGCTCGGCGGAGCTGATGTGTTTTATCCTAATGAGAAAGATTTCATAATAAGTATTTGGAGAAGGGGCAGAGGGATAGCAGAGCAGGGAGAGGATGGTGCTGCTACTAGGGGGTCATACCATGTGGGAGTAATAAAGCCCACCATAATGCCCCCCCCAGTAGTAATAATTCTCCTTATAATGTGACAGTGCAAAAAATACCCCCTTGTAATGCCCCCAGTTGAGCTAATGTCCCCATAGTGCCCCCATAATGTGCCAGTATTAAATACCCCTATATAGTGCCCCTAGTAAATGACCCCATAGTCCTCCACACCCTCCTTCCTCCTAGTGCCCCCCATAATGTACCAGTATAAAATGCTCCAGTAGATGCCCTCAGTGTCCCCCATAATTTGCAAGTATAAAATACCCCTTCTTAGTGCCCCCCGTAGATGACCCCATAGTACTCCTCTCCCCCCTTCCCCATAGTACCCACCATAATGTGTCCCAGTATAAAATTACAGACAGTACAGAGAGCCCATATAAAATACCCCTTCTTTGTGGCCTCAGTAGATGCCCCTATAGTGCCCCCAATCATGTGCCAGTATAAATAGCCCCCCTGTGCCAGTAATAGCAGCCCCCCTGTGCCAGTAATAGCAGCCCCCAGTAATAACAGCCCCCCCCCCCCCGGTGCCAGTAATAAGAGCCCCTCTGTGCCAGTAATAACAGCCCCAGTAATAAGAGCCCCTCTGTGCCAGTAATAACAGCCCCCAGTGATAAGAGCCCCTCTGTGCCAGTAATAAGAGCCCCCAGTAATAAGAGCCCCTCTGTGCCAGTAATAACAGCCCCTCTGAGCCAGTAATAAGAGCCTCCAGTAATAACAGCCCCCAGTAATAAGAGCCCCCCTTTGCCAGTAATAACAGCCCCCCTTTGCCAGTAATAACAGCCCCCCCTTTGCCAGTAATAAGAGAACCCCCTTTGCCAGTAATAAGAGAACCCCCTTTGCCAGAAATAAGAGACCCCCCCTTTGCCAGTAATAAGAGCCCCCCTTTGCCAGTAATAGCCCCCCCTTTGCCAGTAATAGCCCCCCTTTGCCAGTAATAGCCCCCCTTTGCCAGTAATAGCCCCCCTTTGCCAGTAATAGCCCCCCCTTTGCCAGTAATAGCCCCCCCTTTGCCAGTTATAGCCCCCCCTTTGCCAGTAATAACCGCCCCCAGGTGCCAGTAAAAGTATTGTATATAATGAAGAAAAAAAAAACACACATACTTACCTCCATGTCAGCGATGCGATGCAGGCCTCTTCAGGCCTGTGTCCCACGCTGTATGGCTCAGGCGGCGTGATGACGTCATCACGCCGCCTGCGCCGGCCTCTGATAGGCTGCCGGCCTAGTGCCTGCAGCCTATCAGAGGAAGGGAAAGGGACACGCCTCTCCCTTCCCTGCCGCAGCACAGGCAGGCATCTGTATCGCTGTCCTGAGGACGGCGATACAGATGACTGGAGATGAGCACTTCCACAATGGAAGCGCTCATCTCCCTGTGCCCCGCTGCCGCCGCCGCTAGCTCGGGGGGGCAATTGCCCCGTTGCCCCCCCCCCCTGGATCCGCCACTGCTGTCAGATAATAAAGAGATTGGGTGCACCTAGTCCCCCCGCCTCCCCATCTTTAGGATATTGTAAATTAATAAGACTTGTTCTATACCTCCTCCCTTTCCAGATCAATTCAGTCAACAATGCAAAAATAATGTGTGGCAATAACAATACTTTTACAAGTGCTATCCTATACACTATTGAAATTGGTAACCGTACCCACATTTTGATCCTAGCTCTTAATTTGTATTATTATGCCTTGTTTACATTTCCATTTTTCACTAAGATGTGCTATTCACATTTTCTCCGACAGCAGACGTACCCATGGATTTGAATATTTCTTAATGTTTGTTTGTTGTATTTTCTTACTGATTGTGAGTCTGTGAAGAAATCACAGAGACATGCACTACTTTGGTCTGTGATGTGGACAAAACATGCCCATTGAAGTCTATGGGTCTGTAAAAATCACAAAGACAACACAGATGGCAAACCGTGTTTGGTCCATGTTAGGTTCGCTTTTTACTGACCACAGATTTTCAGCTGAGCAGTGTCCATAGAATAAGGATGATGCACAAAGGGCAAAAAACTGAGACACGGACCAAACACTGATCCTTCATGGTGATCTTCACGGATGAAACACAGACTGATTTTTTTCACAGACGTCAAACAGACACAGAAATGCGAATGAGGCCTTAATCTAGGGAAGGGCATCAGTAGTTCCTATAAGGGTCCATACACCCGGCCGGCACCCCCATAGAAATGCCTATTCTTGTCCGCAATTGTGGACAAGAATAGGACATGCTCTATTTTTTTCCAGAGCTGTGGACCGGAAGATTGGGGCCACGCTCCGGAAATGCGGATGTGGAAAGCACATAGAATGAATGGGTCCGCACCCGTTCCGCACAATTGCGGAACGGGTGTGGACAACACTTGTGGACGTGTGAATGAAGCCTAAATGGTGATGAGCTCTCCTCAATAATCATCACCCTGGCCATGGAGATGAACCTACAACCAAAGCCAAACCTACTCAAAACTTGCCAAAGATATTCTCACCTTAGTAAGTCAAATGCTTTAGAAGCATCTAAACATTTTATAAATGGATCTCCAACATTACTGGTATGTCACTTGAAGTTTTAAGAAAAAATTCCTTAATCCCCTCCTGACATATGATTTAATAGTATGTCATGCCAGCAAGTGACTGCCATGATGTACTATTATGTGATGGTGATCGGGCTGGCATCAGAGCTGTGCGCGCCCGATCACTGCTTGACCGCGGCAAAGAAGGTGCATGCGGCGCGTGAGGGAGCCCATCGGGTCTCCGCGCTGCTGTGGCGGAGTCCCAATGGGTGACAAGGCAGCCTAAAGCCATGCACAGGCTGTCCAATCGGGACCTGCCTTCTACGGAGGCTGAGGAGATCCAGCTCCAGCCTGGGTCTCCTAGGCAACCTATTAGTGTATTACTCAGTGTAATACACTAACAGGCAATGCATTACAATACAGATGAATGGGACAGAAATAAAGTTTAAAAAAAAGAAAAAAAAACATGTTTTTAATAAAAAAAATCAAGTAAAATAAAGAAAAAAAATGCCCCTTTCCCCAGATTTTATAATAAAAAATTGAAAAAAAAAGAAAAAAACGCACATATTAGGTATCACCGTGTCCGTAACGACCGGCTCTATAAATATATCCCATGATCCACCCCGTCCGATATTTTTTTTAAACTGTGTAAAAACAAGACATTTTCATCACCTTACATCACAAAAGGTGCAACACCAAGTAATCAAAATGGTACCAATAAAACCGTCACTTCATCCCGCAGAAAATGAGCACTACATAAGAAAATCGCTCAAAAATAAAATAAAAACGATATCAGAACATGGAGACATTAAAACTTTATTTTTGGTTTCAAAAATGCAATTATTGTGTTATGGTGAAATAAATAAATAAAAATTATACATATTAGGTATAACCGCGTCTATAACAATCGGCTTTTTAAAAATATCACATGACCTAACCTAAAAAAAAAAGAAATTGCCAAAAAGCAATTTTTTGGGTCAACTAACACCACATAAAGTGCAACACCAAGTGATCAAAAAGGCATATGTGGCCCAAAATGGTACCAATCAAACCGTCATCTTATTTTGCAAACAATGACACCCTAACTAAGACAATCAGTCAAAAAATAATAAAGCTATGGCTCTCATACTATGGACAAATATTTTTGGGGTTTAAAAAATGCTTTAATTGTGTAAAACTTAAATAAATTTAAAAAGTAATACATATTCGGTATTGTCACCTTTGCAACGATCTGCTCTATACAAATGTCACATGACCTAAACTGTGCCATAAAGTGTAATAATGAATGATCAAAAAATCATATGTACCCAAAAATGGTACCAATAAAAACGTCAACTCTTCCTGCAATAAAAAAGACCCTGCTCAAGATGATCGGCAGAAAAATAAAAAAAAGGCGTTTAGAAAATGGAGGCACAAACTTTTTTTTTTCAAAAATTCTTTATTATGTAAAACTGAAACAAACAAAGAAAGTAGAAATATTTGATATCCTTGTGTGCGTAACAACCTGCTCTATAAAAATAGCACATGATCTATCCTGTCAGATGAATGTTGTAAAAAATTAAAACGGTGCGAAAACAGCAATTTATTTGGTTACTTTGTCTCACAAAAAACGTAATATAGAGCAATTAAAAATGATATGTACCTCAAAATAGTACCAATAAAACCGGCACCTTATTCAAAATGTGGTCACTTTTTGGGAGTTTTACTGTAATGGTCCACATACCCCACATCCCCTGACGAAGCCACCGAGCGTGGCGAAACATGTCGGGAGGGGTGGTATGACGTCCTGTATTTTAAACAGTGCCTGAAATGTTAGGGACTAGTAATAAAAGAGTACGCTGCAGAGACAGCACCAGACATTGAGGAGTGGAATTGAGCATGCCACATGAGCGGTTTAGCGCGAACAGTGACTTCTATGGATGAAATAGAGCAGTCAGTAGCACAAAAGTGTACAGTGTAGCCTAGAGACAAGTGAATTGAGCAGACTAGTGGCAGCTTCAAAAGTACACATAAACCTAGCAACATTGTTTCACTGTTGTCCAGCCTGAATTTAAAGGCCGAACGATAAAAGGATCTTAATAGGAGCGCCCAATCTGCCATCACATTGTATGAATGCACAAATAAAGTATTAGCAGAGGCTTGTAAGTGCAGCTATACCCCATATAAATGAATGGGAGGCACTGCACTCCATAGTGGCTACATGTGACAAAGGCAAATACATTCATACACTCCAATTGTACCCTCCATCAGACACTGATAATTTTAATAGTTTTCTATAGTTGTTTGGTTCATTTATTTTAAAATAATAACTAATAAAGAAATATTTTTATTTTCAGTTAGGGACCCCTACAGGGAATTTAGGGTCTGAATAGACCATAGATGTGTTATTACTAATAATATCCCGAGGGTTCCTAAAAGGGACTTTATCTAATAAACTTACTGTAAGGGTGCATCAGGGGGGCTTCAAATGGGACATGGCATCTAAAAGCCAGTCCAGCAAAATTTGCCTTTCAAAAACCATATGGCGCTTCTTTTCTTCTGCACCCTGCCGTGTAACCTTACATCAGTTTACAACCACATATGGGTGTTTCTGTAATCCGCAGAATCAGGGTAATAAATATTAAGTTTTGTTTGGCTGTTAACCCTTGATATGTTAAAGACAACAATTAATTAAAATGGAAAATCTGCCAAAAAAGTGAAATTTAGAAATTTCATCTCCATTTTCCTTTAATTCTTGTGGAACACCTAAAGGGTTAACAAAGTTTGTAAAATCAGTTTTGAGTAACCTAAGGGGTTTAGTTTCTATAATAGAGTCATTTATGGGGGGTTTCCACTATGTAAGCCCCACAAAGTGACTTCAGACCTGAACTGGTCCTTAAAAAGTGAGCTTTTGAAATTTTCTTAAAAATTTTAGGTTTGCTTCTAAAATTCTAAGCCTTCTAACATCCCAAAAAAATAAAAATGACTTTTACAAAATTATGCCAACATAAAGTAGACATTTGGGGAATGTTAAGTAATAAATATTTTCTGAGGTATCACTTTCTGTTTTAAAAGCAGAGAAAAAGACATTTTGAAAATTGCGAATTTTTTAAATTTTTGGGTAAATTTAGCATTTTTTCATAAATAAAGGTGAAATATATTGACTCAAATTTATGACTATCATGAAGTACAATGTGTCACGAGAAAAAACTATCTCAGAATGGCTTGGATAAGTAAGTGTTCCAAAGTTATTACCACATGAAGTGACACATGTCAGATTTGCAAAAAATGGCCTGGACAGGAGGGTGAAAACTGGCCCGGGGTAGAAATAGTCGTTAACACGTTTACCAGACATAAACCCACATTAGTTATGATGAACCACTGGATTAATAACCATTTTTAGTCAGCACATGACTAAAGCGCAGGAGCACGTTGCTATGGCTGGGAACAAGACTGTTAAACAAGACATACAATGCAAGAGCACACTGCAAACCAAATAAAGTAAAAAATTGCATCACAATTGCAAATGCTATACTAATAAGTTAGAGATGTTTGGCAAATCATTTTGTACAAAATTATTTGAGCCCGTCTGCCGCACGTCAAGGCGATCTCTAGTTAGACAGGTTCCTAACACTAAACTCTATCTATGTGCCATAACAGCTATCATATAATTCAGCAAGTGTAGGTTCCACATGCATGCTGGGCCCACTTTAATTTCCGTCATTTTTTGGTGCCAAAATGGCCTCCATTATATCCCAGGAAAGCAGGTACCAACATGCCTGCCGGGCCCACTCCGCACCACTCCCGGCGCCAAACGGACACCAAGGACTGCAATGAGAGTCCACACACTATCTCTCTCCCTGTGCCGGATGGCTTCAGTGAGTGAGGGGGAGCAGGCCAAGCTATATACTCACACTAGTTAAAATCAGCCTATGGGGCAGACGAGCTGATCAGGAGTGCACGGCTGGGGAGCAATAGTAACACAACCGATTATAGTGGGTCAGACTACAGTTACTAACTAGTGGGCTAAACCCTGTAAATCCAAAATCTATTCACAAGTAATGGGTAGCTTATTTAATTTAAAACTTAACATTTAATAATGTATTTAAGGATAAAATGATGGGCCCTTTAATGCTAAACACTCAAATTTGTAACCACCGGTTACACTAATCTCCTAAAAAAAATAGGCGGTCCCCATGGGTCTGAATGAGCAACTGTCATTCAGCTGCTACATAGAACCTTAATGCATCACCCGGTTCTCCACGTCAGGGGACCAGTCCCAGCCACCACCCCAGGTGGACGTTAAGCATTGACATACCTATGGAGCAGTAGAGCAAGCTGCCCCACTCCAAGTCTGGTTAGGATACCTATAGAGGATGAGCGCTAATCTAGGGTGCGTTTTAGCGATTGTTTAGGAACGACAGTTATCTGAGGAACTACCTTATAAACTCTGACATTCCACTAGGTTAGCTGCAAGACCAGGCAGACCATTGGAAAATACTTTGCACTAAAGTGGTAGCAAGGGCTGAGCAAACTGGCCCTCTGATTTTACCTTTGCACCACTATACACCCGACTCACACATGCGTAGTAGAGAGCGCTCGCCGCTCGACACACATTAGGTAAAGACGGCCGGTTGCTTGGCTACCTGAATTGCTCGGACCTTGGCTTCACTGTGAAGACTGAGTGCTCCGAGGGTTACCTGGCAATAGGAAACACGCCTCTACACTATGCGTCATAGTAAGAAGCTTGGTCACGTGACTATAGGCTGAACAGCTGACGTATCACATGAGAATGACGCCGCATGACGGTGAGGGGGTGTTCGATGGGGGTGGGGCCACACGGCTTTTTAAATGACCCGCAAATGCGGCTCCATTGCCACTGCTACATGCGGGACGCCGAGGAGCACCCTCCACCCATCTTTATCTGGAAACAGTTGCCATCTAAGACTGGACGGATAAGTAGACGATGCTTATATGCCTGCATATCAAAATGATTTAGCATTATTAAGCATAAGACATTGGAGAGACCTTTAACCCTCGCTGTTATCATTATCAGTGGGAGGTCTGCTACAATGTATAGCAATTAGACACTTTGAATCAATGCGATTTGCTTTGTGACCTGACCTGAGGTTTGTGCACTTTGATTTGGACTGGAGTCTCACTGAGGTATTGAAGGCATAGGGTTACTCCTGGTTAATTATCCGGGCTGTGATACTTTTACCCGGACAATAATATAAATGTAATTTAACTTATAGCATTTGAATCTCCATATGACTAGAGATCAAACACCAGGAATTACTCTATCTCACGCTATTAAGAGGTTAACTTGACCATATATCTGGGTCTTTGAAAGGCCTAGTTGGCTTGACCTCATATCATAACCTATCCGTGATGATTGTACACTATAACCAGTGATCACTCTAGGCTATGTGATTAAGAGGTCGACTTGACCATAGATCTGTGTCATTGAAACACTTGGTCGGTTTGATCTAATATCACAACCCACCTGTGATGATTACACATTATAATCTATCTGTGGTTTAATAACTTTTGTGCAGTCGCCTATAGTAAAATAGAATGTGACATCAGATCAGATAGGGTACAATACCATACTCTCTGTGACTACTTATTTTTGGCTGGAGAATTTACTACTTATTTTTGGCTTGAGAAGGGACCTCCTACAATCTTGTCCCCGGAGAAGTCATCCCATGGTAAGGGACCTCCAGGATACAATTTTGTCCCCTGATGAATCAGACATCATTGAGGAAACACGTCGGGACACTGTGATTATCTGATAATATATATATATATATATATATATATATACATCCCTTTGCAACCAACCGTCCATATATAGATATATATATTTATTTGTATGTGTGCGAGTCAGACTAGGTGTTGTGGGCGGCCTACAGAGATACGGCGCCTACACTTGACCTTACTCACCACACATTCCATGCCAGTTTATATGCCCTCCTTGTTACCTTTATCGGTCTACCACCAACGGGACCTATTTCTGTCTATCGGGCAAAGCTGGGCAGTCCATATTTAGGGAGGGTGATAATAGGGTCATTGCATTAGCTAGGGGGAAGGAGAGGTAGTGACAGGGCTGCTTAGGGTTTTGACCCAGCACTGTGTCTTTCTGCCTTGGTACTTAGGTACCCTTCATCCTGTCTGCATATATTTTTGCTGTCCCTGCATCTGGTCCTCTCCCATCTCCGCCTATTTTTTTAGGAG
This sequence comes from Bufo gargarizans, assembly GCF_014858855.1. Taxonomy (NCBI): domain Eukaryota; kingdom Metazoa; phylum Chordata; class Amphibia; order Anura; family Bufonidae; genus Bufo; species Bufo gargarizans. The sequence goes on along the minus strand of NC_058081.1, from coordinate 258,436,170 downwards.
ATTAGTGTAACCGGTGGTTACAAATTTGAGTGTTTAGCATTAAAGGGCCCATCATTTTATCCTTAAATACATTATTAAATGTTAAGTTTTAAATTAAATATGCTACCCATTACTTGTGAATAAATCACGGCTGGGGAGGCAGCCACACCTCCAGTGCAAACTGGGTCAGTCAGCACATCCTAAACCATCTGCCGCACGTAGAGATCGCCTTGACGTGCGGCAGACGGGCTCAAATAATTTTGTACAAAATGATTTGCCAAGCATCTCTAACTTATTAGTATAGCATTTGCAATTGTGACGCAATTTTGTACTTTATTTGGTTTGCAGTGAGCTGTTGCATTGTATGTCTTGTTTAACAGTCTTGTTTCCAGCCATAGCAATGTGCTCCTGCGCTTTAGGATGTGCTGACTGACCCCCTTTTTCCTTTGCAGTTTGCGCTGAAGGTGTGGCTGCCTTTTTAACCTTAAAGGGTTTGGCGGCTTTCTGGTTACCAACGTGGTTATGAGATGACTCTTACTAATATAGGGGAATACAAACAGCAAATGAATAATGGCTAGATTTTATTAATCCTATTATAAAAAGCCAATGCATCAAACAATCACAATGTTAAAAACATCCATAAAATATTATAAAAATGCATACAATAAAATGAATACCCAATGGAGAAGGGCCCTGAAAAAATTCGCCAGACAATCGTGAAAGTCCAAAAATTCGTATTCGCGAATAATCAGAATACGAATTTTTGGACTTTCACTGTTGTCTGGCGAATTTTTTCAGGGCCCTTCTCCATTGGGTATTCATTTTATTGTATGCATTTTATTAAATTTTATGGATTTTTTAACATTGTGATTGTTTGATGCATTGGCTTTTTATAATAGGATTAATAAAATCTAGCCATTATTCATTTGCTGTTTCTATTCCCTTATACAGAGTGCCCCTCATTTATCTACTATTTTCTCTGGTCTATTCGTGCGGTCTGGGTGGACCGAGAGGTGAGCACCCTTATCCATTCGGTCCATAGGTTGAGTCACTGGTTCACACTGCTTCTTCAATTTCGTCTTACTAATATAGCCTTTGTTGAAACTCTGCACCATTTTCTATATTTCTTAATGTATACTACCTTGTTTTCAAAGTCTTTTGTGCTGTTCACACAGAGGCCAATGTGATGTCTCCTCCATTCAAACACACCTGTACTGAACTCCCAACAGAACAAGTACAGAGGGCAGGTGCAGTGTGTTTGAATGAAAGAGACATTGCATGGAGGTGATTTGCCTAGTCACTTGACCTTCCATCTGCGACCATCTTATGGACAGGACTTTTTGTGGACAGCACAAGATACTTTGTAAACAAGGGAGTATACCTGATAAAATATAACAAATGGTGCAGAATTTCAAAAAAGGCTATATTAGTAAGTGCTATACAATCACCTCACAAACACATTGGTCAACAATTACCAAAAAGTGGCCCTTTAACCAACAACTTAATAGGTCTATATGAATTCACAAAGTGAGGCTTTTTTCTTTGGCTTTCAGTATAAAAAGAATTAAGCATAGAAAGAAGAAAAGGGCAGATCGAGGAGCACTCATATTCCAATATTTATTGATTTAAAAATACATAAAATGCTAGTGGATCATGCAATGTGTTTCACTGGTGGGCTGACAGCTTCATTAGGTATATACAGATTTGACCTCCTCGTGGTGGGGGGCACACCCTTTCTTTCCCCAGAGACACCCAGATGCTGGGGCTCCTGCCTGGTTGTTGTGGCGCCCGTGATGTTGAGTGTTTGTATGGGTGCAAGACAGGGCATATAGAGTGCAATTGCCGGAGTATGGAGTCAATAACTGGGCCAGTGGTAACAAAATAAACATCTCTCTTTGTGGTAGTGCAAAATAAGAGTTGTAGTACATGCAACAATAGCAAAACACAGTTCCAAATATACATAGTGCAATTCTTCCCAGGTAGCAATGTATGGATTTAGGTAAGGATGGCCCTCTTCCCTCTCTAGCTGTCTCAAGTTTCTTCCAGCAGAATCAATGGCGAGCAATCGTATTCTTGCAATGGTGGCTTTAATGTCCACTGAGGGATAACAGGGTTTTAGACATATGACTGGCCAGGTTATATCCAGGTGTCCCTCATTGCAGTAAAGTCTTAACAGGTTTTGGTAGCAGTTCACCTCCCTGTCTCCAATGCTCAGCCATGTAGAATCTAGGTTCTCTAGTTCTCTCCTTTGCCTTACTCCTTCTCTCCTTCTGTAGATCAGTGTTTCCTAACCAGTGTTCCTCCAGCTGTTACAAAACGACAACTCCCAGCATGCCCAGACAGCCAAAGGCTGTCTGGGCATGCTGGGAGTTGTAGTTTTGCAACAGCTGGAGGCACGCTGGTTGGGACACACTGCTGTAGATCATGCAAAGACTGGTGAGTCCCTGTTGCTTTTTGGGCCTAAGAAGAGGGAGCAGAAATCACAGCCTCTTCTCCCTTCCAAACTCTTCGTATCACCGACTAAAACTAGAAGTGGAGTCAGTCCACACTTAACCTCTTACAAGGGTTAACCCAAGCTTGTTAACCCTGGTTTTACCATCCATACATTGTTATACTTGGTGCAATACATAGCATGACATAACAATATATTACATAGAGAAATGAACAATTTGCAAAATCCCCCTTTGATCTGAAGTACTGGAAATGCTCCTTGGTTTCAGGGTTCACCTGCTTGTCTAATACGCTTATCAGCCTTGCTTTATATTTTGTGTGGTGTGTCTGTTCCACCCTGGCTTAAGCAACACTGTCTGGTCATTCTAGTCTGCTGGATCCTGTGAAGGAACTTTAATCCATTTGTCTTTCCTAACTCCCTAGTCTTTCTGTCTGACCTGACCTGTGCCTGTTACCCTGTTGCTTGGATCCTGACCCTTTGCTGCCTACCCTGATCCTGGGACTTTTTCTCCGATTCGCAGACTCAGTCTGCTTGACCTCAGCCTAGTTCTAATTATATGTATTATCTGATACCTTGGTGCTTTGCACCGGTGTCTCTGACCCCCCATTGGTCATCTGCCAACTACACTGGAACTATTCCAAGAGGTAGTGGCCTAGTTGGTCCCCAGCAGTGAAGTTCAGATCCTTTTACAGTGGTTAAAAAGGTAAAAACAAGGGCCCGCAGGACAATGCCCTCAGGAATAGGTCAAAGTCAAATCGATGAGTTGGCACAGTGGTTCCACAACCATTGTCTGTAACACTTCTCATCTCTGCTTTACCAGCTTTTACTAGGTCCAGCAGGCTTGAGTAGTTCAGTTTATTTCTATCTGCTAGGCTTCAAATGAATAGCAGTGCTGGAGCCAACAGGCAGCAGTCCCAGGCAAATGCTACTCCCAGACAGCTCCAAATGGGACCCTCAACAATCCTAGGCTCCTCTGCAGAAAACAGTCCTGCACAGGTAAAACCCCTAGATCCTGCTAGTTATTCTATGTGGACAGACCATGCACAAACTAGTTTGGATCTCCTGCAGGCACAGCAAAAGAGACACCCAAGCCAGGAACTGAGAAAACAGGTGAGTAATCCCCACTGCAACGCCCACAAGCATTCATGGTTCCTGAGGATTAACAACAGTGCCTGAATAGGGGTCAGCAGGTGGGCATCTAACCCATAAGACACCAGTCAGCAGCAAGACATGAAGAATGATTGGGAGCAGAAATACCACTTAATGGATTTTTAAATTTTGGAGCAGACAGCTGCGAAGAAATTCCACCTAGAACCAAGCTGATGCAAGTAATTAATCCCAGCAGCTGTGTCTTTTGTAAAGTAAACTTCTTTTTATTTCATGAAAGCAAAAAGTCCTACAACCAGGATGCGTTTCGGCATGCAAGCCTTTCTTAACAGGTACATCCCAAAAAATAAATTCAACTATATATAGGGTCTAGTACCGCCCATTAGGGACGTCTCCACCCTTTTAAGTGGGTGGTGTTTTGAACAATTGTCAATCAATTAATAAAACAAAGTAACATCAAGTGAAACAAAGTAACATATGGCAGAGATTATATTCTACCTTGTTGAAGAATCTAAGTCCTTTTCATCACAAGGCAGAGGTCTAAAGAGAATACATAAAAAGTATATTAAACATGTATATATGTTTTAACATATTAACAAAAAATCTCACAAATATGTGACCTGATAATTGCAGCGTAACTTCCTGTATATATTTAATTTTATCCATTATTACAATGGAGCCACCCTTATCAGCATGCTTTATTACCAAATTCACACCCTCAATTAGAGATTTAATGGCTCTCTTTTCACTCACTGAAACATTGTGTCTTAGGTGTAATTCACCCCTCTTTATGGAGTCCAATTGTTCCCATACCTCCCTAGTGACTAATTGTATATAGGTTTCGACAGGGTGATAGGTCTTGGGAGGCATAAACGTGGATTTATTTTTCAGACCTAGATCTACCAAACGTAAACCAGATTGAGTCTCTATAGGCTCCGTACTCCACTGTTCTCCAACGGGTCCAGAGAAATGAGCCTTAAGTCTTAGTTTTCTGAAAAAATTCTGTAGATCGACATCCAATTGAAAAGTGTCAAAGTCCGCTGTGGGGCAGAATGATAAGCCCCTCTGGAGTCCAGACACCGAGACGACAGGTTTATAACTAAAGACGGAGTCTTACCTGGGACCTGGTTTGTATCGTCTTGCTCTGCGTCGCCCCTGATGTCCCGCCGGTGGTGCTTCCGCCCGCTCACCTCCTCCTCCACGCGGACGCCGGCCGCCTCTCCGGAAAAAAGGACGAATATCGCGAGAGCCGACTGACTCGCCGGAACTTGAACTTTGAGAGCCATATCTCGTAGGTTTTCGATATCCGGACTGTGATCGCAGACCCGTATCTTGCCATCTGTACACTCGATTAAGGTAGTAATCTTCGCTGTCGCGTAGAAATTTAGATATTTTCTTCTCCTCAGTTTCTTGTTTGTAAGCTGCAATCTGAGTATCAACAGCTTCTTTCAACTTTTTAAATTTGTCAGAGGAAATGGCAGCGTCCTTTCTTCCTTTAATACATCTCAATGGGAGGCAGTACTGAGGATCGCAGAGCATCCTATAGCTGCGGAAGCACAGAGAAAAGACACGTCCCTTATATGCTCGGCCGTGACGTAGAAACTTTTCTCTGCAATCCTCAGTGCTGCCTCTCATTGAAATGAATGGGAGGTAGAAAGGATGCGGCCGCTGGTTGGCATTCTGCAAAGTTTAAGTGTGGCTGTCCATGTCAAAATTCTGCTGTAAAAATCAGTTTAATATTTGGCTGATATTAAGCAAACCAATGTGCTTAAAAATGACTCAACAATTTGTGTAACTGTTAAAGGGAACCTGTCACCTCTACTATGCTACTCTCACTGAGCATTTCTAAATGTTCATTGTGTTACCCTAAACATATAAATACACTTTTAATTTCATTTGCAGACGAATTCAATAAGTATTACGCATTTTTGTACTTCCCGCCTTTTATGCAAATTAACATAAAAGAGTCATATCTTACTTGTGTGACCAGAGAAGAGTCATATTTTCAAGCTCTGACTCGTCTCAGATTAATTTGCATATGAATCAAATCTTTTTTTTACACAATAAAAGCACACAGAGCTATGGGGACTGGGTATTGCCGATGTGCTAGCGGCCATCTAGCAACCCATGTCCTCAGCTCTGTACCCAAAATCCAGGTGACAGGTTCCCTTTAAGTGTTGTACATTGCTTAAAAGAGTAATGTTGCATGTACTAAATCACTTCTATGTTTTCTAGAACAGAGTAAGACCCGCAAACTGCAGAAAAAAACATGCACTAAAGATGTAACTTCATGAGTTAGAATTAGAGATGAGCGAAACTCAAAAATAATCGATTTGGCTGGTTCGACGAATTTTTCGACAAAATTTGGTTCGATACGAATTTATTTGTGGCGAATCAAGTTAAAAAACGGCTATTTCCTGGCTGCAGAGAGCCTTTATAGTGGTGTAGAACACTGTGCCCTACAGTAGCACGCATAGGGAGTCTGCTGTGGTAGGGAAACAATACAGTGAGTCAGTATGACATGTATATTACAGCCGTCGCCAAAATTGACCAAATAACTCAAGTGTGAACTCAGCCTTACAGTTCAATGTTCGCGTCAAGAAGAAGCGCACTCGTTTTACACTGTCGGCAGCTAATTCTACATAGATGTCTACAGAACCTGTTCTATTAAATGCTTATACAAGTAGAGCCCCCCTGACAGAGTGGGTGGGTGTAAGCAGTAAATTTGTGTTGACGTCACTGATTATTTTACCCTTCCTCTGATCTGTCACAACAATAACCCCCCAAAAAACGGATCCTGTCTGTGGAGCATCCGCCTTCACTCAGTCAGCATTTGGTCAGTAATCCATCAGTATTTCTAAAGCCCCAAAAAACAGGAGTGGATCCAAAACAGATGACACGTGAATGGAATATTTGCATGTCTTCTGTGTTTTGTATCCACTCCTGCTTTTGGCTACCAAATGATAAGCCAATCTGATGCAAAATAGGGACCATGTCATGCAGGCCTTACAGCTGTTACATAGACAGGATCTGTTGTTCGTCTCATTTTTCCTTCCTTCTGACAGATCAGAAGAAGGGTCAAATAAATGATGATGTCAACCAGGCAGAAAGGCAAAATAGTGACCCGGTCATGAAGTGAGGAGGGTGGGAACAGCAATAGAAGTCCACAGAGTGGCCCTATCACAAAGTGGTGTGGTGGAAGCAGCATGAGGAGACCACAGAGTGGCCCAATGACAGAGTCTGGAGGTGGCAGCAGCATCAGGAGGAGGCCACAGGGTGGCATAATGACAGTGTGGAGGTGCATCATGTCTTGCAGATGGGTGGAAGACTTCAGGAACCACTTAACAACCAGATTGAACATGTGTGCCATGCAGGGCACATGGCTCAGCCCTCCCTGACACAGCGCTGACACCATGTTCTTCCCATTGTCGGTCACCATGGTTCTGATTTTGAGTTGTCGCGGAGAAAGCCAGGATTCGATTTCTTGATGAAGGACACGGTGCAGTTCCTCCCCTGTGTGACTTCGTTCCCCCAGGCAAACGAGGTGCAGAACAGTGTGACACCACCATGCCCTGCACATGTGTTATTCTGGAGGGGCGCTGTGAATTGTCCCTGCAGTGAAGGCTGAGGACACTGTGGAGGATGAGGAGGCAGAGGCGGACATTGTCGCAGGACCAATGGAGTGAGAATGTAGAGGCGGAACCAGTGTCATCTGGCCAAGTTGCTGGTGTGGCATTGCAGGAACCACATTCAACCAGTGGACCGTAAGGACATGTCTTGTCCCTGACCATAGTTACAGCTCCACACTTCTCCACCTCGGATCGGCACAAGCCATAAATTCTCTGAAAGGTGCAGAGTCCGCCACTTGGAAAGGGAGGGATTGCAGCACTAGCAACTTGGCCAGGAGAACATTCAGCTTCTGCGCCGTTGGATGAGTGCACGCATACTGTTATCTCTTGGCAATCGCTTCGGTGATCGATTGCTGACGGAATGACTGACGAGGAGTAGGAGGAGGAGCAGGAGCATCAGGACAAGGAGATGATAGGAAGGACAGACAGCTCCCTTCGGCTTAGGTGGTGGAGCCTTGACTGCCTGAAATCAGGTGCCTGCCACTAGGTGATGCAGCGGTTGTTGCGCAGGCTGGACCACCACATCGGAGCCACGGTTCTCCCAGGCCACTTTATGGTGATGCTGCATTTGGTGATGCAGAGCCATGGTGTCAACATTGGCACCCTTGCCACGCTTTACTTTCTGCCCACAGATTCTACAAATGGCCATGTTCACCACCTCTGGAAGCTTAACAAAAAACTGCCACACCTCCGAGTAGGCGATTTTACCCCCAACACTACGCACTGACTGACTGCTACCGCCGCTGCTTCCGTGAACCCCTGAACCACTACTTTATGGGCAGGTAGGCTCCAGCAAAGTGGGTGGTCTACCCTGGGCACATTTTGCTCCCAACCTCCCACTGCTGCCACCCTGCTGACTCCCGGCTACGCTAGCGACTTGCTGGCTCCACCACTGCCTCATGGGCAAGCTGACACCCTCTTCTCCCAATGATGAAGCCCCTAATTCACCCGGATTCCAAGTGCAATCAGCTACATCATCATCAACGAATTCTGTCTGCATGTCACTGATGTCCTCCTCAATGGTCTCTGGGTCAGGAGCCTGACTGTTTGCAACACCAGCTCCCACACCACTCTCCTCATCACTACTTGCCCGCCTACCGGTGTCACCACCAGACATCTGAGAAGCTCTGACAGACGTCCTTCAGAATCTCCTGCTTGAGGTTCCTTTTGTTTTGCTTTCGTTTTCTCATCTCGTTATCCTCTCTCAGCTGTCATGTAGTTGCACTGATTGCATCCCTTTAAATCCCTTCCCATACTGCATCACTTTGCGGTTTATACAACTTCCTGGAGTGTGTGCATGCTGGATGCTACTACTGAGTCTTCTACAGATAAGTTTTGTTCATTCATTTGTGTTTTCCTGTTTGCTGGATCAAAGGTGACCCTGACTCCCTCCGTATCAAGTGTAGGGAGCCGGTGGTCGTGTCCCCTCACTATTATAGGGTGTTCAGGTGTTATACAGTTGAGGAACGAGGATATGCGATCATCTACCATTGAGATTTTTGCATAGGCTGAGCAGTTAGGGAGAGAGCCAGGTCTGTTGCAGGGCTTTCCCTTTGGTTCCTTAGTTTTGGATCCAGTCAGTCGGATCTTCATTTTGTGTCTTCTAGTTTTCTGTACACCTTCTGTGACAACCGGAGGAAGCAGCGGATGTCTCCTCTACATCTTGGCTGGCCAGTAGCTGCTGACTGTCCTCTAGTAGCTCGTTCTTGATGTATAGTGGAGCTGAGCCCACAGCATATAATACTTCTATGGCTGAGGGAAAAGAAAAAGACAGAGGAAGGTTGAGGACAGGTGAATGCACAGGGTCTGCGCCATGCCAACTAAGGGTTGTGTCTGATGAACCCACCGACCATTGGCTGGGGGTGTCTGATGTCACTTGGGACGAAGTGGATTACCGAGTCAACCATTCAAGAATCGCTGGGTTGCTAGTCAAGACACGACCACTGGATGACACCAGGTGCTCTGGCCTCTTGCTGCGACTCCTTTTGCCATGCCCCCTTACTCTCCTGTGACCTGAAACATTTAGGCCTCTACCACTCCCCTGTGCAGGGCCTGGCACTTCTCTGTCTGATATACTGTTATATCAAATAAATAAATAAAAAGGAAATTAAAACACCCCAAAAAAGTCTGTCATTTTCTCACTTCACCACACAACAGCTAATAAGCCCTTTTTTCCCACTAATACACGCCAAAGAAGGCTTTAGAACATACAACTTCACCGCTGAACGGCAAATAGGCCCTTAATTTTTTCCACTTATATACTACACAAAAGGCTTTAGAACATATAACTGCACTGCAGAATGGCAAATATATATTTTGTGGCACTAATACATGCCAAAAAGGGCTTTAGAACATATAACTGTACTGCTGAATGGTAAATATATATATTTTTTGCCACTAATACACGCCAAAAAGGGCTGTCATTTTCTTCCTACACTACACAACAGCAAATACTTTCTTTGTGCCACTAATACATACAAAAAAGTGCTTTAGAACATATTACTACACCACAGAACGGCAAATAGTATATATTTTTTTGCCACTAATACACACCAAAAAGGGCTTTAGAACATATAACTGCACCGCTAAACAGCAAATATATTTTTTTTTCCACTAATACAAGCCAAAGAAGGTTTTAGAACACATAACTGCATCGCTGAATGGCAAATAGGCCCTTACTTTTTTCCACTTATACACGCCACAAAAGGCTTTAGAACATATAACTGTACCTCAGAACGGCAAACAATATATATTTTTTGCCACTAATACATGGCAAAAAGGGCTTTAGAACATATAACTGCACCGCTGAACAGCAAATAGGCCCTTACCTTTTTCCACTTATATGTAATCCGTGTACCAGGGTGAGCTCCCCAGGATACAGTGATACGAAGAAAGCAACCCCAACACCAGCTTTTGCCAAAACAGAATTTTACTTAAATGTGGCAATAAACATAACCACAAGTGCTGAGAACATACAATCAATTTACATACACCAAGCCCGAAGGCTGAGACACTTGTGCTGCACAGCACGGCTCCTTCCGATGGATTCAGGCGGGCACAACTAAACTGCCACACCTTACCTGTTATTACCCTAAAAGAAGAAGAATCACTGTATAGGTGTGTGGTATGGGCGGGCCTGCGGTGCAGCACAACAGCTTACAATCTTACACAGATCTACAGTATTCCCTCTCCCATAACAGGTCCTGTAGCACGAGCCTGAGTATTCCTTCTGAGCAAAACGCCAGCCTGGTTTGAGTTTGTGAGGATCTATCAGCTCTTCAAGGTGAAATGTTCCTTTTAGTCCTTGCAATGGAAAGTATTGTGGTCTGACACAAACAGAAACTCGAACTAACTACAGGCCTGGTCTCAGTATCTAGGCACCAACACTATGATGAGGTGCGTGCACGATCTTACCCACCCGGGTCCGCTTTGCATCCGCTGGTGACTCTGAAAAGTACAAAAGTCTCTCCAACAAGCATGTGGTACCGCAGTGTATGTTTCTTTGTTCCTCTGCTCTCATCAGCTTTCCTGGCAGCAATCTTACTGCCTCTGGACAGCATCAGGGTCTTGAGCACAATCAGCTTCACTCTGGTCACTCTTACACCTGGATACCGTCACACAGTCTCTCAGTGTTTCTCACATCCTCCTTCTAAGATGGCTGCCGACTTCCTCTCCAGACTTGTAACTCCACGCCTCTCACGAATATGGAGATATATGTACAGTATGTAGCTGTGTTAGGAAACAGCAGCATCTTTTGGCCAAACAGCAGAATGTCAGTCCAGAACATTTAATTTATTCACACAAACAGTGTTCAGACAAGGAGAGCTGTTTCCCCATCTCACATATAAACGCCACAAAAGGCTTTAGATCATATAACTGCATCGCTGAACGGCAAAGAATATATATTTTTCTGCCACTTATACACACCACAAAAGTCTTTAGAACATATAACAGCACCACTGAATGGCAAATAATATATACTTTTGTGCCATTAATACACACCAAAAAGGGCTTTAGACTATGTAACTGCACCACTGAAACGGCAAATAATATTTTTTTTGCCACTAATTCATACCAAAAAGGGCTGTAATTTTCTCACTTTACCACACAACGGCTAAAAAGCCCTTTTTTCCCACTAATACAAGCCAATGCTTTAGAACATTTGACTGCACCGCATAAGGGCAAATAAGATGTAGAAATATTTCCTTATAATAAACCCTGTTAATGGCTGTATCAAACAGCACTTCCACCCCAATAACAAGAACAGTTTGCTGTATAATAGCAATGTGGATCCCCAGTCAGTGCAGCAAGTTGTAATAGGATTGTGCTTATTACCCAGGCTGTAAACGTCACTACTGAACCCTGTTCTGCTTCAATACTGTGGAAGGATTCCTCCCTATCCTTTCCCTGAACTTCTATACAGCAAAATATAAGTTTTCAAGTCTTTCCTAGCACCGTCCCTAGTGCCTGCTGACATCTCTCTCTGCACTAAGTACACTGTAAAATGGCTGAATCCAAGATGGCTGAGGATATTTATATGGCTGTGACATCACAGGGCTGGCTGGCTGCTGATTGGCTTCATGCATGGCATTGTGGGTGATCCCTCGTTCCCAGAGTTCCTTGTTCCATGTCCTAACATGTGCAGCAGCCATTTTAGGGAAAAAAATTATTCGTTACCACGAAGCGTAAGGAAATTCGGATTCGGTGCGAATCAAATTTTTCCTGAAATTGAGATCCAATTAAACGTTGTCAACTTTTGATTCGCTCATCTCTAGTTAGAATTTAAAAATAAAACACATTTTAATTCTGCTTTGTTTTCCTTCTAAATAATTATGGAAAATAGACTATTTGAAAACAGAACATTCTGTGATTTACGAAATGCTGCTTACATTAATTTACTCATGCTTCAATGTGGCATAGAAATCATGTCCTACAAACAGTATAGTCTCAAAAAAGCACGTTAAAAAAAATATCACAGACAGACTCAATCACTTATTCCTTGCTTGTCTGACTGCTCATGTCTATCTACATGAATGATGAATTTTCCAGTTTTTGGCAAGATTCGTGTAAAGGCTACAGACACCTTTTGGGTGCAATTTTTGTTATTATTGAGATCTACTTATTTTGCGCTAGAATCCGTTTTTCAATTGATCGTAATTAATAATTTTCTGACTTTTGGTCAGATCTGCAGAATGTTGGTTCTCCTTCTCAGTGAATCCATCAGAGAGCTAATCTGTCAGCTTGATCTGTAGCCCTATCTCTACTTCCATACCAGCTCATAAACACTCATTTAAGATACATTTTTACCGATTTGATAAGAATTTAGCTCAATTGTGTGTTTATGAACTGTCATGGTATTAGAGATAAGGGCTACAGATCAAGCCATCAGAGCATCTCTCTGACTGATTCACATTATTGATTCCAATAAAGACCAATTAAAAATATTTTATTCCAAAATAAGTTGAATTCAATAATAAAAAATGGCCCCAAAAAGTCTCCATAGACTTTAAATTTACTTATTTCCTCTAACAAATACACATAGAGTGGTGTATATGTTCCCCAGACAATTCTAGGAGTTAGACTACTTTCACACTAGCATTTACATTTTCTAGTATTGAGATCCAGCAGAGGATCTCAATACTGAAAAAAAAAAACGCTTCCGTTTTGTCCCCATTAATTGTCAGTGGGGACAAAATGGAAGTGAACATAACGGAATACTCCAAAATGCATTCTGTTTTGTTGCGTTCCCATACCGGAGAGCAAACTGCAGCAAGCTGTAGTTTTCTTTCAGTCATGGGATGTGGAGCAAAACTGATTCAGCATGACCCACAATGCCTCAGAAAATGGTATCGAATTGACTTTTAGTGGTGTTCATGACGGATCCGTCATTGCTATGTTAAATGCAAGTGTGAAAGTAGCCTTATGTGTTTTCAATCCAGAGGAAAAAAAAGCTGTCTGGTTTGAAGTTGTCTGGGAGCAGCATTTATACAAGCAGTCAAACGACGCAAGTTTGTGAGCGTTCGCGTGTTTGATTTCCAGTGTGTGTTTGTATTAAGTCTGTAACCTTAGATTAAGCGACTTGAGATTCAGGGACTTTTGGAGGGGACTACACTAAATCAGTTGCTTATCACTGCACTGTATTGTATATTTTTTTCTCTTTTCTTGCGTAATCCCCATGAGTATGTGTTCCATTACTGATAGCGCAGTCCAGTGCACATCTTGTCTAATGTATGCAGTCCTGGGACAGCCGTTTAAGGATGCATATCTTAAAAATGTGAACAAATTACTTGTTTGTAATCGCACATCGTGTATCTAAACGAGCGAGTTTCAGCGCTTACAAGCGTTGGCAATTTGGAACTGAGTTTGCTGCTCACTGAGCAGGCACTCTATGGGGTAGATGCGGGGGAGAGTGGTAGCATTGAGGCTCAGAAAAGTGACACACTGGATCTGAGGGGGATGTCAATTCAGGGAGAGCACTGCTGCAGCTGGAGACTTCCTCTGCCAGTCAGGGGAATGTCGGCTCCAGTAAGCAGGAGCCCAGGAGAGCAGGGCATGCCAGATAGGTGCTGGTAGTGGATACAGATAGGGTGATCTGTCACAAAGACCAGGATCGTCGAACGGTGTGTCTTCCTGGCGCTCGAGTTGAACACATCGCAGATCGGGTTGACAGATTACTGGGAGGGGCCGATGAAGATCCAGCAGTCATGGTCCATATTGGAACCAATGACAGAGTTAGAGGTAGCTGGAGCGTCCTTAAAAATGATTTTAGTGATTTAGGTCACAAGCTATGACTGGGCAGTCAATGCATAGCGTAAGGCATCATGCACACAACCATTCATTTTTTTGCGGTCCGAAAACTGCAGATCCACAAAAAACGGAAGGCACCTGTGTGCCTTCCACAATTTGCGGAACGGGTGGCCAATTGTAGACAAGAATAGGACATTGAAGTGAATGGGTCCGCACCCGAGCCGCAAAAACTGCGGCTCGGATGCGGACCCGAAAAACGGTCGTGTGCATGAGGCCTTACAGTCTGTTTAGAAAGGATCGCAAAACCCGGAGAGGGGGAGTGGTCTGCCTTTATGTAAAGTCCTGTCTAAAGCCCACAGTCCGAGAAGATATAAGTGAGGGACATGAACATGTGGAGTCACTGTGGGTAGAAATACATGGAGGCAAAAAAAAAAAAAAAAATACTAATATGAGTTTATTATAAGCCACCTAATAACCTAATATACCACAGAAATTCTACTACTAAGTTTTTCTTACAAGTGCGGGGCGCATCGATGGGGGCTACATTTTCAGCTTCGTTAGCTAACCTTTTTGTGGCGTGGTGGGAGGAGTCTTATATTTTTGAATGTCAGAGAATTTCTAGCCTTTTTTGGCTAGGAAATATCCCACCTGGTCTTTGGAACAAGAAATAAAATATGCCTCTGATACCAGGAGGAAAGATTTACTAGCTCCATTTTCCAGGACTAGTGATAGACGAACATCGGTCAGGACGATTCGTGAACGCAATTAGCGCACTTTAATGGCAGGCGAACCTGAAAAACCTTCAGGTCATATTTGAAGCCACCAAATACTTACTAGAAGTGCACAAATCGTCCCACAACATGGACAGTGACATACCAGAGGGGGGTCAATGGCAAAAATTCCTGCAAAAAAGATGTATTTTAATCAGGGGCCATTTTTATGCGTCTTAAAGGAAAATTCTCAAAAATGTGCCCTGCTGGAGGCTAGAAAATGTTTATTTTAGGCCACGGGAGTTTAGGCATTCACCGGACATAAAACATCAAGTGATAATGTGGCTGGAGGTATAGTAGACGGTTATTGGATATCAATTTTGGTTGAGGCCAGTGGACTACAGGCCCCAAAAATTATCCATTCACTGTACAGAAAATAACAATTGATAATGTGGCTGGAGGTACATTAGCCAGTCACCATATAACAATTTTACTGTTGGCCAGTTAGATTACAGGCCCCAAAAATTATGCATTCACCGTACATAAAAGAACGGGTGGCCCATTGTAGACAAGAATAGGACATGCTATATTTTTTTGTGGGGCCTCGGAACGGAGCAACAGATGCGGACATTGAAGTGAATGGGTCCGCACCAGAGCCGCAAAAACTGCGGCTCGGATGCGGACCCGAAAAACGGTTGTGTGCATGAGGCCTTACAGTCTGTTTAGAAAGGATCGCAAAACCCGGAGAGGGGGAGTGGTCTGCCTTTATGTAAAGTCCTGTCTAAAGCCCACAGTCCGAGAAGATATAAGTGAGGGACATGAACATGTGGAGTCACTGTGGGTAGAAATACATGGAGGCAAAAAAAAATAATAAAATACTAATATGAGTTTATTATAAGCCACCTAATAACCTAATATACCACAGAAATTCTACTACTAAGTTTTTCTTACAAGTGCGGGGCGCATCGATGGGGGCTAAATTTTCAGCTTCGTTAGCTAACCTTTTTGTGGCGTGGTGGGAGGAGTCTTATATTTTTTCGGAAGAAAATCCCTTTTCATCGCACCTAATATGATATGGTAGATTTATAGATGACCTCCTCATTATTTGGGAAGGTCGTCAGAAGGATATCATTGCTTTCGGAACATTTATCAGCAACGATTGTAATTTAAGTTTCACTTTAATATTTGACACAATGAGTATATATTTTTGGGATCTATTGCTCACTAAATGCAATCATGACATTGTCTCTGCCACTTACATTAAACCTACTGTGGGCAATTCTTTATTGCATGAGATATCATGTCATCCATTACTCTTCATTAAAAATATTCCAAGGGGAGAGTTTATAAGGTCTAGACGTAACTGCTCAGATGATGCGACTTTTCAAAGTGAATGTCAGAGAATTTCTAGCCATTTTTTGGCTAGGAAATATCCCACCTGGTCTTTGGAACGAGGCATAAAATATGCCTCTAATACCAGGAGGAAAGATTTACTAGCTCCATTTTCCAGGAATATGCATGAAAATCAGTCCAAAAAGAAGGGCATTGTTTTGTCCACAGTGTATAGCCAGGAGTACAAACAGGTTAAAAATATCATAAATAAATATATTCCTATTTTGTACAAAGACATGGTTTTCTCAGATATTTTACAAGGGGGAGTTAAATGTGTTGCAAAAAGAGATCGTACGGTTGGCTCTATACTATCCCTCAGCTTGTTTATTTCTGAAAAACCATCATGTACTTGGCTGGAAACAAAAGGCTTTTATAGGTGTGGGCATAAGATCAGTCGCTGTTGCAACTTTGTTACAACAACAAAAACCTTTACATCATACAAAACCAATATTACCTTCAAAATGTCATCCCATATTAATTGCAACACTAAGTATGTTGTGTATCTCATTTGCTGCACTTCTTGTAAATCCCAGTACGTGGGATGCACTACTAATACTTTAAAAACAAATTAAAAACTAATTTTAATACAATGAGTATAAATTTTGGGGATCTGTTGCTCACTGCATGCAATCATGACACTGTCTCTGCCACCCACTTACATTAAACCTACTGCGGGCAATTCTTTATTGCATGCGACATCATGTCTTCCATTAGTCATCATTAAAAATATTCCAAGAGGCGAGTTTATAAGGTCTAGACGTAACTGCTCAGATGATGCGACTTTTCAAAGTGAATGTCAGAGAATTTCTAGCCTTTTTTGGCTAGGAAATATCCCACCTGGTCTTTGGAACAAGAAATAAAATATGCCTCTGATACCAGGAGGAAAGATTTACTAGCTCCATTTTCCAGGACTAGTGATAGACTAACATCGGTCAGGACGATTCGTTAACGCAATTAGCGCACTTTAATGGCAGGCGAACCTGAAAAACCTTCAGGTCATATTTGAAGCCACCAAATACTTACTAGAAGTGCACAAATCGTCCCACAACATGGACAGTGACATACCAGAGGGGGGTCAATGGCAAAAATTCCTGCAAAAAATATGTATTTTAATCAAGGGCCATTTTTATGCGTCTTAAAGGAAAACTCTCAAAAATGTGCCCTGCTGGAGGCTAGAAAATGTTTATTTTAGGCCACGGGAGTTTAGGCATTCACCGGACATAAAACATTAAGTGATTATGTGGCTGGAGGTATATTAGACGGTCATTGGATATAAATTTTGCTTGAGGCCAGTGGACTACAGGCCCCAAAAATTATTCATTCACTGTACAGAAAATAACAATTGATAATGTGGCTGGAGGTACATTAGCCAGTCACGTATAACAATTTTACTGTTGGCCAGTTAGATTACAGCCCCAAAAATTATGCATTCACCGTACATAAAAGACCAAGTGATTATGTGGCTGGAGGTATATTAGACGGTCAATGGATATCAATTTTGCTTGAGGCCAGTGGACTACAGGCCCCAAAAATTATTCATTCACCGTGATTATGTGGCTGTAGGTATATTAGATGGTCATTGGATAACAATTTTACTGCAGGCCAGTGGAGTACAGGCCCCAAACATTAGGCATTCACCAGACAGAAAACATCAAGTGATTATGTGGCTGGAGGTATATTAGACGGTCATTGGATATCAATTTTACTGCAGGCCAGTACAAATATAAATCACAGAAAAAAATGCACCAAACGGATATGCCACTGACTATACTAGCTAGTCTGCATGATGGGCTCCGATATGTTCCTGACAGGAATATATTGGCAAAAGTCTCAGCTTTTAATATCTGCTTGTATGACTAGCTAGTATAGTCAGTGGCATATCCGTTTGGTGCATTTTTTTCTGTGATTTATATAATTATATTTTCATCCGCACAATGCTCCGTTTTGTGTAGGATGCCTTTGTGGTGCATGTGGACCGCGACGGCATCCTCCAATGTACGCATTTTTTGCTGGGAATGGTCGTTTGCTGCGGTCCACATGCAGTGGGACTGCTCCTCCAATGAAAAACAGGCTACAGTGTTTGGGGTTTGAGCAGTTCCCCCATATTTGCCACTATATTTCAGTGATTTTGTTTTACCAGTGCAAATATATGTCAAATACATATGTTTAAAAGAACTAAAAATATTAAATTGGATTAAAAACATGGTTAACAAAATCCCCCCTCTTGAATAAACCCCAAATGATAATAGGTGAAATTCGATAACACGTGGTCCGAGGCCCCAACAATTAGGCATTCACCATACAGGAAAGATCAAGTGATTATGTGGCTGGAGGTATATTAGACGTCAATGGATATCAATTTTACTGCAGGCCAGTGGACTACAGGCCCCAAAAGTTATTCATTCACGGTACAGAAAAGAACAAGTGATTATGTTGCTGGAGGTACATTAGGCGGTCACCGTATAACAATTTTACTGTTGGCCAGTTAGCTTACAGACCCCAAAAATGATGCATTCACCGTACAGAAAAGATCAAGTCATTATGTGGCTGGAGGTATATTAGACAGTAATTGTATATCAATTTTACTGCAGGCCAGTGAAGTACAGGCCCCAAGCATTAGGCATTCACCAGACAGAAAACATCAAGTGATTATGTGGCTGGAGATATATTAGACGGTCACTGGTTATCAATTTTACTGCAGGCCAGTAACAATACATGTCAAATACATATATTTAAAAGAACTAAAAATATTATATTGGATTAAAAACATGGCTAACGAAATCCTCCCTCTTGAAAAAAAAAAACGATGGTGAAATTGAATTAAACGTGATCGTCATAGGTGTTGAATTCCTCCGAGATCCATGCCTCATTCATTTTTAGAAATGTGAGGTAGTCCACACTGTTGTGAGCTAGGTGAGTCGGCAGCGCTGAATGTCCTTTTGGACAGGACACTCGACGAGGGGCAAGCCAAGAGTTCCATGACAAATTGTGCCAGGTCTGGCCACAGGTCAAGCCTGCACACTCAGTAGTCAAGGGGTTCCTCACTTCTCAGAGCGTCCACATCGGCCGTTAACCTGATGTAGTCAGACACCTGTCGGTCTAGGCGTTCCCTGAGGCTGGATCCGGAGGGCATCTGTTGATGGGTCGGTTGCCCTCTTCTTGCATGCATGGTAGGATTGGTACCCGCAACTGTTTCTCTGTGGGTGGAAACAGCAGAATGCAGTATATCTCGAAGCAAGGCCTGGAAATGCTGCATTCTGACAGCCCTCTGTGATGCTGATAACATGTCTGCCATTTTGTGTTTGTACCGGAGGTCTAAGTACGTTACCACCCAGTACTGGTCCTTTCCCTTTATGCTTTTTATACGGGGGTGCCTCTTCAAACACTGGAGCATGAAGGCCCCCATTTGCACTAAATTGGAAGCGACGGAGCAGCCTGACTCCTGCTCATCTCCCAGGATAATGTCGTCCTCGGTCTCCTCCCCCATCCACGATCAACACCAGGGATTCCAGAAAAGTTTAAAGCCTGCTCTTCTTGCTCCTCCTCCTACCCCCAGGCACCATCCTCCTCTGACTCCTCTTAGGACTCCTGCTGACTTGTCTTAGATGGAGTAGCCCCCCTGAGAATTCATTCAGCATTGCAACTTCCTCATCTTCCTGCTCACTGATGGCTTGATCAATGACATGACGCAATGCACTCTCCAGAAAGAAGGCGTAAAGTACGATGTCACTGATAGCGCCCTGACTGCGACCGACCAGTTTGGTGATCTCATCAAATGGCCGCAGAAGTCTGCATGCGTCGCGCATGACCAGCCAATGGCGCGGTGGAAAAAAAACAAGTTCCCCAAAACCTGTTCTGCTGCAGAATTCGTACAGGCAGTCGTTAACGGCACGTTTCTGCTGGAGCTGCCTATCAAGCATATACAAGGTGGAGTTCCAGCCTTTCGGGCAGTCACAGATCAGACGTCTGACAGGCAAGTGGTGTCGCCGCTGAACGTCAGCAAGGTGAGCCATGGCTGTGTAAGATCTTCTAAAATGCTCACAGATTTTCCTGGCCTGGCGCAAGACGTCCTGAAACCCGGGATATTTGGCAAGGAATCACTGCACGACTAAATTCAGGATGTCATTTTGCCCTGTTTCAGCGTACTCAGCAGATTGGCACCATTGTCGCACACCATTTTACCAACTGTCAAATTGAGCAGGGTTAGCCACTGATTGGCCTGTGACCGCAGAGCTGAAAGGAGTGCAGGACCGGTGTGGCTCTTGGCTTCCAGGCACAACAGCCACAGCACAGCATGGCAATGTCTCACCTGGCATGTCGAATAGGTTCTGGGGAGCTGGGGGGGTGCAGCAGAAGAGAGGAGTCAGCTGAGGAGGAGACAGAGGATGGAGTAGGAGGAGGAGAATAAGAGGCAGGCCTGCATGCAGGGGTGCCACGGGTTGCATGCTTGACAGCCGTCAGAAGGTTCACCCAGTGGGAAGTAAAAATTATGTACCTTCCCTGCCCTTGTTTGCTAGACCACCTGTCTGTCGTCAGATGTATCTTGGCACCGATACTGGGTGCCAGAGATACATTCACTTGCTGCTGAAAGTGGCCATATAGCTCTGGTATGCCCTTCTGGGAGAAATATTTCCTTCCAGGGACATTCCAATGCGGTGTGCTGATGGCCGCAAATTTTCTAAAGGCCTCTGAGTCCACCAGTTTATATGGCAGTAGTTGGCGGGCTAGCAGTTCCGACAAGTCGGCGGTCAGCCTTTCAGGCAAGAGGGTTATCCATCAACACGTTATCATCGTCACCTTCACCACCACTGACATTAGGGATCTCGGAGTAGGCAGCAACAGTGGGGACCTCCGTCCTTGGGCTGATCTGGGTACTGTCGTCAGACTGCTGGGTGGCGGCCTTTGCTACCTACTCTTCCTCACCCAATGCCAAGAATGGCTGCACATCGGTAAGGTCTGGGAATGGATGGGAAAAGATTTCCTCTGAATCGAGTGGAGGGGCTATGGTGGTGTCTTTGGGGGTGCACAAAGCAGAGAGTAAAGAGGGTGCAGATACAGAGGATGAGGAGGGTGCAGAAGCAGAAGGCTGAGTGAGCCACTCAACCAACTCTGGTGCGTCCTTTGACATAATGGCATGCACCTTTCCAACTTCCCACTTAGGCTCCGGCCTGGTGCACCTGCCCAACCCCTACCACCCCTGCGGAATGGCCTGCCTATTCCTCTGCATGTCATTTTCAAAATGACCCCTTGACAAAGTCCCTATAGAATAGCAGTATTTGTGGAAGCAGGTACATATATAGAACCCCTTAATGATTATTTGCTGGAAGCACGTATATCAAACCCCTGAATCCGTTTTTTGGGGGGGCAACAGGTATATCGCACCAGTTGCAATTAGTTTTTCCAATAGCGTTTGTCCCTCTGTATAGCTGCGATAACGCAGCAGAACTGCACACAACTGCTGCACAGTACAAATGTACTTTATAGAAAGTATATTATAGGTATATCACACCCCTGCCTCAATCAGTTTTTTTGGGGGGCAACTGGTATATCACACCCATTGCAATTAGTTGTTCCAATAGCATTTGTCCCTCTGTATAGCTGCGGTATCTCAGCAGAACCGCACACAACTGCTGCACAATACAAATGCATTATATAGAAAGAATATTATAGATATATCAACCTCTGCCTCAATCAGTTTTTTTGGGGGCGCAACTGGTATATCAAACCAGTTGCAATTAGCTGTTCCAATAGCACTTGTCTCTCTGTATAGCTGCGGTAACGCAGCAGAACCACACACAACTCCTGCACAATACAAATGCACTTTATAGAAAGTATATTATAAGTATATCACACCCCTGCCTCAATCAATTTTTTTGGGGGGGGCAACTGGTATATCACACCAGTTGCAATTAGTTGTTCCAATAGCTTTTGTCCCATTGAATAGCTGCGGTATCGCAGCAGAACCGCACACAACTGCTGTACAATACAAATGCACTATATGGAAAGTATATTATAGGTATATCGCACCCCTGCCTCAACCAGTTTTTTGGGGGGGCAACTGGTATATCACACCAGTTGCAATTAGTTATTCCAATAGTGTTTGTCCCTCTGTATAGCTGCAGGATCGCAGCAGAACCGCACACAATTGCTGCACAATACAAATGCACTATAATATACTTAATATGTTAGAAAGCATATTATAAGCATATCACACCCCTCTTTATGTCACACCTATCGATAGCACATACTAGTCCGTAAAACGACTTTTATGGCCCCATTAGCTAGCGTTTGATGTCTCTAACAGTCTGTCCCTGATCCACACAGCAACCTCTCCCTACATTGGCAAAAGACTGAATGTAAAATGTCTGCCAGATCAGGTTTATTTATAGGGCAGGGGGTGTGCCCATATACTGAAACCTCTAAATTGGCTGTCCTGTCCCACCTGATGGATGTGTCATGGGTCAAAGTTCTGCACAATGCAAAATAATATGGCACCGGCGGACATCGCCATATGTTCACCTGTTCGGCGAATTGTGAACAAGCATAGTTCGCTGCCAAACGACCGCCGGGCAAACCTCAAGGCCATCTCTATCCAGGAGTATGCATGAGAACCAGTCCAAAAAGAAGGGCATTGTTTTTTCCACAGTGTTGTTGTGGAAATTTTATTAGGATGTGTATTTAATATATTGTATATTGTCATCATGTCTCTCAGTGTCAGGGTAAACCATTGGAGTGGATATCTTTCCGTGTATGTCCTGTCACAGCTGCTGGGCGCAGAGGTCTCTGTCGGCGAATGGTCCATGTGCTAAGCACTGGGCTGTGGGCCAGGGGAGACTGATGTGTTCAGCAGAGCAGTGTTTTGTTGGCTGATGTATGGACGCCGGCTAGGACCCCCGCGCAAGACGCAAATTTATTGGTTTGGCGTGGATGCATTTGTTAAGTGAACAATATATGAAAGGAACGTTGTCCTATAAATAAACATGCATGAGGATCATAGTAACTTTATCTGGCATTGATCACTGAGCAAGGCTGGATAAAGTTCACTCCAGTGGTAATGGTAGGTTATAGTATACATGTTAAGATAACAATGAAAAGTCAGTCCTGTGTCCCAACACGGACAATTACTTGCGCTGCTGCTGGTTCCGGAGTAGTGTGGTAGGTAATTCACACTGGAGATGCAGATATTGAAAGTTTTGGAACCGCGCTGCTTGAGACTATGTTCCCCGGTCAACAGTGAATAGCACAGGGCACCGGCCCCTCTCCTCTTCACCCAAAAAGATCCGATCTTCCACAGACCTTCTCCTCTACAGGGTTTAAGAAGATTGGCAGAATAGTGAAGCACCCTTTTGCAAGATGGTTTAAAAAGTTTTATTCTACTCACAAGAGTTGGTAGACAAAAGACATATAGTAATATTAAGACCGTCACGTTCCTACCACACTACTCTGGAACCAGCAGCAGCGCAAGTAATCGTCCGTGTTGGGACACAGGACTGACTTTTCATTGTTATCTTAAGCTGTATTTGTAGGTTGTCAAGTCTTGTTACTAACATGGACATTTTTGATTTTAGAGCTAATTTTAAGTGCGATCTTGATGCTTTTTGCGAGACTCCTATTGAGATTGATAAGGGGTCCGATGATATGAGAACATTGTTTGTGAAATTGGAAAGGGAATTCATTAGGGAAATAAGAACCACCTGGGACATTGCCTCCTTGGAGCGATTCCTAATGGAAGGCAGGATCCCGGAGGGTCTGAGATGGCAACTCCCTCTAATTACTGAGGAGGAGGAGGACTTAGTAGGTTGGGAAAAAGTACTAAATGAATGCGCATGGAAAGTTATGCAGTATATTATCATCGTTCGAAAAAATAAGTTAAAAAAGATTAACAAGGTTATTGATGAACTGCAAGAAGTGATCAAACCTATAAAAAGCGCAAATAGAGAGGTATATGAAAAATGTAGCAAACAATGTCAGGAAGCAGTACTTAAATCTGAAAAGGAAATAAGGAGTAAAAAACAGAAGAAATATGTTAAGATCTGTAATGAATATAAAATAGATATGGTATACAAATGGAAGAATAAGCAAAAGAATACTGAGGAGACTATGTTAGAAACGGGAAATGTGGATGAGCTCAGTGCCAGTAATCCCAATCAAGGACACTGCACTGAAGGTTTTTCCAAAAAATCAGAATAATGAGTGCGTGGAGGCATTTAAAACAGGCCTATTGAAAGAGCTAGAAGAGATGGATACGAGTAAGGTGACACAAAATCTTAATTATAAAGAAAGAAAGGCCCTGAAAGACCTGGAAAAAAATCCAGACATAATAATTAAGCCAGCCGATAAAGGAGGAGGGGGGGGGGTTGTAATGAATAAAGAAAAATATGAAGCAGAAATGGCGAGATTGGTATCCGATGTAACAACCTACAGAAAACTGAGAACCCCACCCAGGAGTATAAAAATATTCTTGATGGCATACTGGGGGAGGGCTTTAAAAAAGGGATATTAAACAAAAAAGAGTATGAGTACCTTACCGTTCCGTTTCCCTTAGTGCCAGTGATATATCACCTGCCAAAGGTCCATAAAAACCTGACTGACCCTCCAGGGAGGCCGATAATCTCGGGTCTGAATTCGCTAACTTGCAGGATTACTGAATATATCGATTTTTACCTACAGGGATATGTGTTGCAAAATCCCTCTCATTTGAAGGACACAGGAGCTGTGTTACATCTTATCAAAGATCTAAGCCCCCCAACTGTGAACACATGGATGGCCACAATTGATGTGGCATCCCTGTATACAGTCATTCCAAAGAAATTAGGTATGGAAGCTGTAGAGAACAGGATTAAAAAAGATGCAAAAATAGGAGATCAACAGGGAACCTTTATCCTGGAATGCCTCAGCTATTGTCTTGACCACAACTACTTTTGGTTTAGGGGCTCGCACTATGTACAGTGCATTGGGACGGCGATGGGGGCGAAATTCGCCCCCAGTTTTGCTAATATTTTTATGGGGGCATGGGAGGAGAGTTCCATCCTTCCCACACTGGGAGTGGACACCCCAGGGGGTAAGTTGACCTTCTGGAGGAGGTATATCGATGACTGTCTCCTAGTGTGGGAAGGAGGGAGAGAGGGACTTGAGTCTTTCATCTGCCAGTTGAACAATAATGACTGGAACCTGCGATTTGTGGGGGAGATCAGTAATGTCTCTGTCAATTTTCTGGATTTGTGCATACGGATAGAAGATGGCCGCTTCATAACCAGTTCATATTTTAAGGAGACAGATGTTAACTCCTACATCGACATGAAGAGTTGCCACTACGGGCCATGGCTCAAGAATATACCGAAGGGACAATTTAAGAGAATGTCCCGTAATTGCACAACAGTGGAAGATTACAGAACACAAAGCAAAGTGTTAAAAGGTAGATTTGTTGAAAGGGGTTATGATGAGGCAAATCTGGATGTGTGTATAAAAACTGTGGAGGTGGAAAAAAGGGAAGGGAATGAACATATGAGAGAAAAAGTGAAAAAGGATGATAGGGACTATAAGTTCTCGTTCGTGACAAAATACTGCTCGATGTCTGACAATATTAAAAAAATGGTGAAAAAGAACTGGGGGATACTAAAGAACGATCCTGTATTAGGAAAAATTATACCAGATAATCCCTCCTTTATTTTCAGGAAAGCGGCTAGTATTAGAACAAAGCTTGTACACAGCGCTATCCCCCCAGCGAATATTAAGCCAAGCAAGGAAGGAGGAAAATTCACCTGGTGTGGGTTCTGCGCAGGGTGCAAGAATCGGAATACAACAGAACGGCAGAGAAATACTTACTGTATATTATCCAAAAAGAATGGAGTGGAGTTCCGTATAAGAGGAAACTGCTCTTGTGAGAATGAGAGTATCATATACGTGCTGGAGTGCCCCTGTGGGCTCCAGTACGTGGGTAGGACGGTAAGGAAGCTGAAAATTAGAATACAAGAACATCTACGGAACATCAGAAAAGGTCTGATGACCCATAGTGTATCAGCCCATTTCAAGCTCACGCATGGAAAAAATCCGCGGGGCTTGAAATTTGTTGGAGTAGAAATTATTAAGCCACACTGGCGAGGGGGGGACTCGTTGGCACAAATTAATAAAAAAGAGGTAGAGTGGATCTACCAGCTAGGGACCCTACAACCAGGCGGGCTGAACATAGAATTTGATTTGAAACCATGCATATTGTAAAGTATCTCTACTGGTAGCGCTATTCAGGTTTTCTATATCTTACTTCTTGAGGACCTATGAGCGACGTCATGAGGGTTGGACCGCTCAATAGGGCGGTGGTACAGTGTGATGTGGGCGTCGGAGGGGGGAGGCGAGGTCAAGAATACCTGAATGACACCCAGGAGTGGGCGGAGCCTAAATGACGGCCCTATGAACATTACAGGTAGAGCAGGAGGAATTTATGATATTGACTGTTAATACTATGATGTGAGATAGAAATGTGTAGTAGGGGGTCGGAGAACTACACTTATTAAACAGGACTGCGGTAAACCGAAAGGGTGAATATGTGAACAAGTGTTTATGCGGTTTATGCTGTTCATAACAGCAAGAGACTTTTAATTTGAAGGTATAATAAGATCACGGCTGTATTTGTAATATGTATGATTTGAAAACATTGCTTTGTATTTTTGGGATATGATCCGGATAAATATCGGCTCATATAATGAGATAAGCTGGGCTATTTAAAGGGCCCCACTGCGGACATGCGCAGTTGTCGCCCCTGAAGAAGCGAGGCAGTGAAACCCGGGTCGGGCAGGAACGTGACGGTCTTAATATTACTATATGCCTTTTGTCTACCAACTCTTGTGCGTAGAATAAAACTTTTTAAACCATCTTGCAAAAGGGTGCTTCACTATTCTGCCAATATTCTTAAACCCTGTAGAGGAGAAGGTCTGTGGAAGATCGGATCTTTTTGGGTGAAGAGGAGAGGGGCCGGTGCCCTGTGCTATTCACTGTTGACCGGGGAACATAGTCTCAAGCAGCGCGGTTCCAAAACTTTCATTATAGTATACATGTGTTTGTTAGCTGGCTAGGTTATTCTTGTCTTCCTAAGTCATCACTTCCTGGATGTCCCTTGTTAGATTGTTTTTCTCAATCTAACAAGGGAGATAGATGAGGCGGAAAATCATAATGAGGTCATTATTATGGGGGACTTCCACTATCCAGATATAGACTGGGAAACTGAACCTGTACAACTCATAAAGGAGACAGGTTCTTAGCAATAATCAAAGACAATTACCTTTCTCAACTAGTTCAGGACCCGACTAGAGGGACGGCCATACTGGACATAGTATTAACCAATACTGACAGAACAACAGCTGCGCAGTTGGGGGACAACTGGGAAATAGTAGCCATAAAATATTAACCTTCCAATTCTCATTCAAAAGAGTGTTTCTACAGGGAGGAACAAAAAAACCAAACTTCAAAAAACCTAAATTTTGCCAACTAAGAGAGGACATAGACCTAACTAACTGACAAAGTCCTCAAAAATAAATATAAAGCCACAATATGGGATATTTTTAAAAGCATCCTAAAATCTAATTGTGAGAGGTACATACCGTATGGGAATATAAGGGTAAGGTAGAAGAAAAAAGCAATGTGGATAAATAGAATTGTAAAGAAAGAAAGAAATGACAAAAATAAAGCATTTAAATCACTAAAACAGAAAGATAGCGAGGAAACATTGGAAAACCATAAGGAAAAATTAGAATATGTAAAAGACAAATAAAAGCAGCCAAACTAGAGAGATTCATTGGCAATTATATAAATGGTAAAAAATATAAATCCGAAGGTGTCGGCCATTCACATAATGATGATGCAGACAGCTATGAGGAGAAAGTAAAGCTATTAAATATTTTTTTCTCCACTGTATTCACTGAGGAAAATAAACTGTCAGATGAAATGCAGAATGTAAAGTAAATTCTCCATTAAAAGTGCCCTGTCTGGAAGAAGTACAGCGGCGTCTTAAAAAGATTAAAATAGACAAATCGCTGGGACCAGGTGGCATACACCCCCGTATCTTAAGAGAATTAAGTAATTTCATAGCCAGACCCTTATTTCTGATATTTAAGGACTCTATACTGACAGGGAGTGTTCCACATGATTGTGGGCAGAGAAGTGGCAGATGAGATTTAACACTGACAAATGTAAGGTTATGCACATGGGAAGGAATAATGCAAGTCACCAGTACATACTAAATGGTAAAACACTGGGTAACACTGACATGGAAAAGGACTTAAGAATTTTAGTGAACAGCAAACTAAGCTGTAGAAACCAGTGTCAGGCAGCTGCTGCCAAGGCCAATAAGATAATGGGTTGCATCAAAAGGGGCATAGATGCCAGTGATGAGAACATACTGTTAAATTTGGAGTACCGCACACCGTTATTGCTGGTGCCTGCAAGGACTTGTTTAGTCGTGATCAAGTAGTAGAAAATTGCAGCACACAGTATTTTTCTTTGCTTGTTAGATTTTAATCTTGTATCATCATATGATCATCATGATCCAGTGCAATTACAGGGTACGGTATATAGAGCAGGCATGTGCAAATCAGTATGGCGACAGGACGTTTCGGCCTGTCAGGGCCTTCTACAGCAGTCTTAATCTGTAGCTGTGTCCCTGTAGTGCGTGGCGCTGGATGCAGGGCCACGCACTACAGGGACACAGCTACAGATTAAGACCGCTGAAGAAGGCCCTGACAGGCCGAAACGTCCGGTCGCCATAATGATTTGCACATGCCTGCTCTATATACCCTGTAATTGCACTGGATCATGATGGTCATATGGTGATACAAGATTAAAATCTAACAAGCAAAGAAAAATACTGTGTGCTGCAATTTTCTACTACTAAGTGATGAGAACATAGTCCTGCCACTTTACAGATCGCTAGTCAGACCACACATGGAGTACTGTGTACAGTTCTGGGCTCCTGTGAACAAGGCAGACATAGCAGAGCTGGAGAGGGTCCAGAGGAGGGCAACTAAAGTAATTACTGGGATGGGGCAACTACAGTACCCTGAAAGATTATCAAAATTAGGGTTATTCACTTTAGAAAAAAGATGACTGAGGGGAGATCTAATAACTATGTATAAATATATCAGGGGTCAGTACAGAGATCTCTCCCATCATCTATTTATCCCCAGGACTGTGACGAGGGGACATCCTCTGCGTCTGGAGGAAAGAAGGTTTGTACACAAACATAGAAGAGGATTCTTTACGTTAAGGGCAGTGAGACTATGGAACTCTCTGCCTGAGGAGGTGGTGATGGTGAGTACAATAAAGGAATTCAAGAGGGGCCTGGATGTATTTCTGGAGTGTAATAATATTACAGGCTATAGTTACTAGAGATGGGTTGTTGATCCAGTGAGTTATTCTGATTGCCTGACTGTAGTCAGTAAGGATTTTTTTTCCCTAAAGTGAGGAAAATTAGCTTCTACCTCCCAGGGATTTTTTTGCCTTCCTCTGGATCAACTTGCAGGATAACAGGCTGAACTGCATGGACAGATGTCTTTTTTTCAGCCTTATAAACTGTTACTGTTACTAAGTTTTAAATCGCGGCATAGAAGAGAATTAAGTTCTTTTTCTGCTGCAAGGTAAATTATGCATGAAGGAATGCTCTGCAAACAGTGCCAAAAATTGTCATGTGGTGCTTCTTAACCAATCATAAATAAGGCCAGATTCACAATTTGCTTTGTAGTATGACACAAAAACATACTGGAAAGAAGCAGCAGGAAAACCAAAATTGTATTTTCTTTTGTTTTTAGACATTTTCCTAGAACAGCCTCTATGGAAAACCAAGATCAGATCATACTTTTTACATGTGGCTTTCCCTTAACCCTTTCACGGCAGTTTATTATTTTTTTTTGCTTTTTTGCTTTTTTATTTTCTTCCCTATTTTCCTTGAGCCATAACTTTTTTATATTTCCATTCACATAGCTGTATGAGGGCTTATTTTTTGCGGGACATGTTGTACTTTTTAATGCCACCATTAATTATGGCATAAAATGTAGTGGGAAGCAGTATACCCATGATGTTTATATTTATTGTTATTTGGGTATTTTTTATTTTATTTTACGTTAAGGGGGGTGATTTAAACTTTTTTTTTTTTACTTCTTTTTAAATTTTTTGTTATGATTTTGAAGTTCATATATGAGCCTATAAATTATGTTTTTTATTTTTATTTTGTACTATCAGGGATTTTGAAAATTGGTTTTGGATTGAAAATTGCTAATTTCTTATCCTGGCCTGCCATCTGGTAGCCAAAATATGAATTGTAGCATGAACACTATCAGCCTCGTCAGGGAGGCTCATAGTGCTCAGCGCAACTACCGATGTCTCCATTGGGCGCAAGGGTGTCGGTAGGAAGCCCGGAAGCACAAGCTTCTGGGTTTTTACGCATTCAGATGCCATGATCTAACTTGATCAAGGCATCTAAAGCCTTTAATTACCGTGATCAACATTATTGCCGGTCAGGGTAATTAGCTGCAGCGTTTTACTGTCCGCGATGTGGTGCAGAACAAGACGGATCCGTCCTGACACACAATGTTTTTCAATGGGGACGGATCCGTTTTCTCTGATACAATCTGGCACAATATAAAACGGATCCATCCCCCATTGACTTTCAATGGTGTTTAATATGGATCCGTCATGGCTATAGAAGACATAACACAACTGCATCCGTTCATGACGTTTTTGCATGATGAATCCGCAGAAAACGCTAAAGTGAAAGTAGCCTAATAATGATCTCTGGTCCCATATTCAGTTTGCACTGGGTCTTGTGAAAAGGCACTTTAAACAAGTTCATCTACATTTAGGTCACTTTCACATGACAGTGTTTTGGTCACTATTTTGCATTAGTAATTGTACTGATTCTTTTCCATTATACCTTTTTTCAGTTTAATTGGTCTAAGACTGTATTACCATACCCAAAGAAGCTTTTTTAGCGCTACAGTTAAAAGGAGCCTGTCACCATGAAATTCAGTGCCAACAGCATGTTATACAGCAGAAGGAGCTAAGCTGATTGATATAAGGGTGGGTTCACATCACGTTTTTCCCATCCAGTTAACCTATACATTAAACGGATACCTCAGACTGATGCCATACAGTGGCATCTATATGTTCCTGGTAGAGTTCTATTATAAAAAAAAGTATACTTTTTTTTTACCGCTGTAAAAACATATACCTTTTTTTAACCGAACTGTGCAGGATACAAGAACGTGGTGTGCTGCGTTTTTGTATCCTTTTTTTTTGTAATGTATACATCAAATGGAGGAATAAAACGTTATGTGAACCCACCCTAGCTTTTAATTTATATATTTAATCATTTGTTCTTTCAATGCTGAGGAGTAATGAAAGCTAAGTCTCTGTTTAAACATATAGTCACTAAATAGGACTGCCCATATTACTCCTCCACATAGGATTGAATGAATAATTTACAAGTTAAAGTAAATTTTTCCCATAAAACTTTATCAATTTGCTCTATTACCTGCTGGAGATTTTGCAAATCTGATGTGTTCTTTGTTTGTGGTAATAACTTTAGAATGGTTTTGCTTATTATCCAAGCCATTCTGAGATTGTTTTCTCGTGACACATCATACTTGATATTAGGGGTACATTTGAGTAGATATGTTTTATATTTATTTATTTAAAAAATCCAACTTTTTGGAAATTTGGTAAAAATTCTAATATTTTTTTTTCTCTGCCTTTAGGATGGATAGTGATACCTCATAAAATAGTTATTAACAAACATCCATCATCAAACTTTATGTTTGCATCATTTTGTAAATGTCATTTTATTTTTTTAGGAAGTAAGAAGGCTTAGAATTTTAAAAGAAAATTTCCAAAACCCATTTTTTTTAAGGACCAATTCAGTTTTGAAGTCACTTTGTGAGGATTGCGGCGTAGAAACTACCCATAAATGTTTCATTTTCACAAGGGGTAACAGGAGAAAAAGCATCCCAAACTTTAAGCATTTTCTCCTGCCCACGGCAACACCACATATGTGGTTGTATTGCTGTTTGAGCACACTGCAGGGACCAGAAGAAAAGGAGCACCATATGGTTGCTAGAGGGCAGATTTTGGTGGAATGGTTTTTGGGTTCCATGTCACATTCAAAGAGACCCTGAGGTACCCATAGAGTGGAAATCCCCAAAAGGTTACCTCATTTTGGAAACTACACCCCTCAAGGAATTTATTAAATGGTATAGTGAGTGCTTTGACTATACAGGTGTTTCATAGAATTTAGAAACCCTTGGCTGTAAAAATCCAATAAAATGTTGCTTTAGATTTTTCATTTTCACAAGGGTAACATGAGAAAAAGGACCCTACTATTTGTTACCCAATTTTTACTGAATACGGCAACACCCCATATGTGGTGGTAAACTGCTGTATGGGCACAACGCAGGATTTACAAGGGAAATGGTGCCTTATGGCTTTTGCAGGGCAGATTTTGTTGGAATGGTTACAGTACAAACCGTCATAAAGTGACCTCATTTTTGAAACTACACCCCCCAATTAATTTTTCAATCGGTGTAATGAGCACCTTGAACCTACTGGCGTTGCTTAAAATTTTGAAACACTTGTCTGTGAACATTTTATACAAAATAATGTCGCTTTAAACCCATATTTTCCATTTTTTAAGTGGTTATAGGAGAAAAAAAGACCACAGTTATTACCCATTTCTTCCCGAATATGGTAACAACTCATATGTGGTCATAAACTTCTGTAGGGGCACACCGCAGTGCTCAGACGATAAAGAGCACCATGCGGATTTGAGACTCAATTTGGTGATTTATGCATCTTGTGCTGACAACCACAGATTTTCTGTGGTGAAATAATAAATGGAATCCTTGAAAAATTGACCCCATTCTGGAAACTACACCGTCAAGGTATTTATTGAGGAGTGCAGTGAGCATTATGACTCAGATATTTTGCAGAACTGAACGCTCAGTGGTCCGTGCAAAGTGAAAATCGTAATGTTTCCACACATATGGCACTTAAGTGCCCAATATACTGTGCCCAGCTTGTGCCATCTGACACTCACAACACTCTTTAATTGCTGGGTGTTTTTTTTTTTTTTTTGCAGAATGAGTTTCCTTAAACATTAATATTATTTTGGGGTACATACAACATTTTGATCACTTTTTATTTAGCTTTTTAGGAAGAAGGATAAAGAAAAGGCAGCAACTCTGCCATTGCTTTTTGTTTTTTGTTATTGTGGAGAACACAATTAGGGAAAAATGGCATGTTACCTTTATTCTGCTGGTCAGTTCTATTACAGAGATGCCAATTTTATATACAGTTGCAAGAAAAAGTATGTGAACCCTTTGGAATGATATGAATTTCTGCACAAATTGGTCATAAAATGTGATCTGATCATCATCAAAGTCACAATAGACAATCACAGTCTGCTTAAACTAATAACACGCAAAGAATTAAATGTTACCATGTTTTTATTGAACACACCATGTAAACATTCACAGTGCAGGTGGAAAAAGTATGTGAACCCCTAGACTAATGACATCTCCAAGAGCTAATTGGAGTGAGGTCTCAGCCAACTGGAGTCCAATCAATAAGATGAGATTGGAGGTGCTGGTTACAGTTGCCCTGCCCTCTAAAAAACACACACCAGTTCTGGGTTTGCTTTTCACAAGAAGTATTGCCTGATGTGAATGATGCCTCGCACAAAAGAGCTCTCAGAAGACCTACGATTAAGAATTGTTGACTTGCATAAAGCTGGAAAAGGGTTATAAAAGTATCTCCAAAAGCCTTGCTGTTTATCAGTCCACAGTAAGACAAATTGTCTATAAATGGAGAAAGTTCAGCACTGCTGCTACTCTCCCTAGGAGTGGCTGTCCTGTAAAGATGACTGCAAGAGCACAGCACAGACTGCTCAATGAGGTGAAGAAGAATCCTAGTGTGTCAGCTAAAGACTTACAAACGTCTCTGGCATATGCTAACATCCCTGTTAGCGAATCTACGATACGTAAAACACTAAACAAGAATGGATTTCATGGGAGGATGCCACAGAGGAAGCCACTGCTGTCCAAAAAAAACATTGCACGTTTACAGTTTGCAAAAGAGCACCTGGATGTTCCACAGCAGTACTGGCAAAATATTCTGTGGACAGATGAAACCAAAGTTGAGTTGTTTTTAAGAAACACACAACACTATGTGTGGAGAAAAAGAGGCACAGCACACCAACATTAAAACCTCACCCCAACTGTGAAGTATAGTGGTCCCCCACTGCATCAGGGCCTGGATGGATTTGCTGCATCAGGACCTGGACGGATTGCTATCATCGAATGAAAAATTAATTCCCAAGTTTATCAAGACATTTTGCAGGAGAACTTAAGGCCATCTGTCCACCAGCTGAAGCTCAACAGAAGATGGGTGTTGCAACAGGACAACGACCCAAAGCATAGAAAGAAATCAACAACAGAATGGCTTAAAATGCGCATTCTGGAGTGGCCCAGTCAGAGACCTGACCTCAAGAAAGCGATTCACACCAGACATCCCAAGACATCCCAGAACTGAAACAGTTCTGTAAAGAGGAATGGTCAAGAATTACTTCTGACCATTGTGTACGTCTGATCTGCAACTACAGGAAACGTTTGGTTGAAGTTATTGCTGCCAAAGGAGGTTCAACCAGTTAATAAATCCAAGGGTTCACATACTTTTTCCACCTGCACATGGTGTGTTCAATAAAAACTCTGTAACATTTAATTCTTTGTGTGTTATTAGTTTAAGCAGACTGTGATTGTCTATTGTTGTGACTTAGATGAAGATCAGATCACATTTTATGACCAATTTGTGCAGAAATCCATATCATTCCAAAGGGTTCACATGCTTTTTCTTGCAACTGTAGTTTTTTTATGTTTTGCCACTTTTACACAAAGCATTTTTGGAAACAAAAATCCTGTTTTTGTGTCTCCATTTTCTGAGAGCTATATTTTTTGTAATTTTTCTGCCGATCATCTTGTGTGGGGGCAAAATTTTTTTGCAGGATGAGTTGACATTTTCATTGGTACCATTTTGAGGTACACAGTGCTTTTTGATCGCTCACTAATATTGCTTTTTGTAATTTTTTGTAAGTGGCAAAAAATGACACTGTTTTGAAGACAGTTTTTTTTTTTTACAGCATTGATCAGGCATGCTCAACCTGCGGCCCTCCAGCTGTTGTAAAACTACAACTCCCACAATGCCCTGCTGTAGGCTGATAGCTGTAGAGTGCTCGGGCATTCTGGGAGTTGTAGTTTTGCAACAGCTGGAGGGCCGCAGGTTGAGCATGCCTGGGGTAGATCATGTGATTTTTATATAGCCAGTCGTTACAGACGTGGCAATACCTAATTGGTTTATTTTTTTTATTTTTTGCAATCTTACACAATAAAAGCTTTTTTGAAAAAAATGATATAGAGCTGATTGTTGTGGAAGCGGTGATACCTAATATGTCAGTTTTTTTTATTGTAAATGGCTTGATAAGGGGAAAGTGAGCTTTTTTTTTTTTAACTTGAAACTTTAAAAAAAAAAATGTTTAAAAACTTTTTTGTAAGAAAAATTAAAACTTTTTATGTTTCTACCACTATGGAACTTAAACTTTTGGAGGTTTGATCCCCTCTACAATACATTACAATACATTGTGTAATGCAAAGCATTAAATGTCAGTGTATTAGGCCTCATGCACACGACCGTATGTATTTTGCAGTCCGCAAAAAACGGATCCGCAAAAGATACGGATGACATCTGTGTGCATTTTCGTATTTTGCAGAACGGAACAGCTGGCCCCTAATAGAACAGTACTATCCTTGTCCGTAATGTGGACAATAATAAGACATGTTCTATTTTTTTGCGGAATGGAAATACAGAAACGCAATGCACACGCGGACCCAATGCAGACCCATTGAAATGAATGGTTCCATATACGGTCCGCAAAAAAAACGGAACGGACACGGAAAGAAAATACGTTCGTGTGCATGAGACCTACAGCATGCCTAGGAGACCCAGCCTGGGGGCTGGATCTCATAGGTTCTGTAGCTGGCAAGCTCTGATGCCTGTGTATGGCATCAGGCTGCCATAGCAGCCATTTGGTCTGCATCACTGCAGCACCGGGACCCAATGGGGTTGGATGTCACCACAGCATCTAATAGATTAATCTGCTGGCATCTTTGTTTTCACCGATGCTGGTGGATACAGCAGAGGTTCAGCTGTCAGTAAAAGCCAGGCCCCTGCCGCTGATGGAGCAGGCATAGGTTCTGCAACTTCCCGATCAACATGCCGTACATGTATGGCAGATGTCAGGAAAGGGTTAAAACCACAGTCACATACGATTCATGTCACAATACCACCAGCTACATTATTCATTGTAGTGTTCCTTTAAGAATTCTGCAAAAAAAAAAATACATTTATGAATAATTTCTTCTGAAGCCAACACATAAAGCAAGCATGAAAAAACTTCAGTCATTCAGATGAAAACCAGCCCCAGATATGATGTGGCTATAAAGCAAATAAACTAATCTTTTTTACTCACTCTACCAATATATCTTTACCTAACATATTAAAACATTCATCTTGAAGGCAGGTTTACTTTAAAGGTTCTGAGTATTTTTTTCCTGTTAAACAACCAATTTGCATCTAATTCAAAAGTTATTCATACAAAACTTTGTTTTTCATACACAGACACAGCTCCAAGAAGCAGTGGGAGTTCTTTGGAGTTGAGTACTGTGATGCCATAATGAGTAACAGATTTCAGACTTTCATGCTAATTAAAATCTTATGAATGCAAATTACAAAACAAAAACAAAGCTGTTCAAGGTAGAACTAAGACATATTTGAAATTTATGAATGCAATTAGGATTTCAAATTGTAGCAGAACTGAATGTAGTCAATTTGCACCCACAAACCAGTAGTACCGTGGAATGAACAGCAGTTGCCTGCCATGCACAGATCCAATATAATTGTGGCCACGTCAAAGCAACTTTATATGTTATTAATAATGCACATCTGAATCCAAAGTTTAGGAAAAATTTGATTTGCAACAAATACGAATTTCCTCACGCTTTGTGGTACTGTATCATTTTCCCCCTAAAATGGCAGATACAGATGTTACAAAGTGAAAATAAGAAACTCATATCCCTTTAAAAGCCTCATCCCGCACATTCTCCGCCATTTGAATGTGAGTTAAGCATAGGGAGAGACGTGACAAAAGACAAAACCTAGTGACAGTGTTTAAGAAAGCCTTTAACTGTAGACTATTGGATAGGGGGAGTATAGGGACAGTGTAGTGAGATCATAAGGTCAGTTTTCAGACACTGTAGGGAGATCATAGGGAGACTGCAGGGACAGTGCAGGGAAAGTGAAGGGACTGTAATCTGAAGCTGAAGGGATCCATAGGAGACAGCACAGTTTGCATCAATCCCTCTGTAGAGCACAGAGCTATCTAATTGAACAGTGTCTACCTTGTTTAATAGATGAGCAATTCCGTTAGGCCTTGATTCTAAAGTTGGGGTGAATAACCTGTCTTGTTCTACTGTTATTGGGGTGTCTACCTTGTTTAATAGATAAAGAGAGGTTAGGTCCCATGGACAACCCCTTTAAGCTAGACATAGTTATTAAGATTTGACCACATCATAAGTTTAATT
The DNA here is from genome assembly GCF_014858855.1 of Bufo gargarizans. NCBI lineage: Eukaryota > Metazoa > Chordata > Amphibia > Anura > Bufonidae > Bufo > Bufo gargarizans. Next base: position 258,398,486 of record NC_058081.1, on the reverse strand, counting down.
CTCATTTTATTCTAAGCAGAACACCCGTCTGGAAGTGGACAAGCACAAATATATTTTCTACAATAAGCCTCATACCAAAGGCCGTATTAGGATTCATATAAAGCAATGATATAACACTATAACAATGAGGCATGCTTCATTGCATGTTATATCATGGCTCTGTTCTACTAGAAGCAATGCTTCTAGGGGACAATTACCCGTTAAAACAATGCCACAAATGGCATCATATGGTGCCACACTGAATGTGTGCAGCTTCATAGTTTAGCCTCCTTATAAATTATGTTTTTGTTGGGCCAGTAAGAGGGTAAAATAAAAAGGACATAGAAATAGGTTATCAATGGGTATAATTAATATGGAAAAAGAAATGGTTATTTAAATATAAAATACCAGTATAAAAGTGAGTATGGGTGACCCACTATGATTTCCTTTGACCAACTAGGAGTTACATTTGTTAAAAGGGTTGGCCACATATTTGTAAGATGATTATATGGTGCTTACTGCTATAATGTTTGTTTATATTCTGCACCATTTTCTATATTTCTTAAGGTATGCTCCCTTGTTGTTCTAGTCTTTTGTGCTGTCTACACAGAGATCCTGTCCATAAAATGGCTGCTGATGGAGGGTCATGTGACTAGGTAAATCACCTAAATGTAATGTTTCTGTAACGGGGTTCCAAAGGCGCACTCGGTCTCCCATTAGCCGCAGACCTGCTGCTTAGCTTCAGGAGCGAGGATCTGTGCTTGACCTCGTTCCCAGGGCGGCTTTGCTAGCTGGGAGGTTCCCTGCTCCTAAGTCTGCCTTGAGCGCCGAGCTGATCACTTGGTGCTCGACTGGTTGGTCTGACGGTCTTGTGACGCTGGCCACATCACATGACCCTCACTCCCCACTATAAATACAGGCAGCCTGCTGGCCACAGGTTGCCTGTTAATTTAGGTTCCACCTGTGATGTTGTATTTCCTGGTGTACTTACCTCCTGCTGAATTCCTGACAATCCTCTGCCTGCTCCTTGTGTACTTTGCTGCTCTCCTGGTATTCTGACCCCGGCCTCCTCCTGATGATCCTCTGCTGACTCCTTTGGTACTTCACGTCTCTGCTGGTATTTATGACCCCGGCTTCTCCTGACTATTCTCTGCTTGCTCCATTTGTACTTTGTAGCTTTCCTGGTATTGACTCGGTCCGTTCACGTTCTGTTGTTTGTCTGTCTGTCATCCCTGCACTTAGTTCAAGCTACGGATTGCCGTCCATTTGTCCCCTGTCATTAGGACTCGCGAAGCAAGTAGGCAGGGCCAGGGGTGAGGGTGGAGCGCAGTGGTCACTTCCCTCCCCCTGTGTGTGTGTACGTGACCGTTAGTTTCCTCCATTCAAATATACTGCCCCTGCCATCTGAACTTAGACTGTTGTGAGTTTAGTGCAGATGCAATATGTTTGAATGGAGGAGACTGGTCACATGACCCTTCATTAGCAGCCATTTTATTCACAGGACCTCTCTGTGCATAGCACAAAAAACTTGGCAAACAAGGGTGCACATCTTATAAAATATAGAAAAAGACACAGAATTTTAACAAAGGCTATATTATTAAGTACTATATAATAATCTTATAAACACATTTATCAATAGTAGCCAGAAAGTGGCCAACACCTTTAAGGATTGCTAAGCTTACAGTTTGCAGTGAAGGTCCATCTGGGTTTTACCAGTTGCAGCACTGATACTGAAATAGCTGATTTGAATAGTGTCAGACTATGCAGGGACACACCTTTAACTGGCAACACTAAGCTAGACCTTCCTTGCAAACTGCTAGTAGTTCATTCATTAGTTCTAGAAGGAATAATAAATGAATGGTACAAGGTAGAGTAATGGGAATAGATGTTTCACAACAGTTATTACATGGGGGATGCAAGTAGTTGCTAAAACAGACATGTCAAGAGAATTTACAGGCCCTCTTTAAGAAGGCTTGGACTCAAAATGGTTAGTTATACACAAGTACTAAGTACTAATGTAAATTGTCTTCCCAGAGCTCCTTGCCTTCTACTTTATCACCAAGTCAAAGAGCACCTTGTTGGAAAATGGCACCCAGCTGAATTATCTCTGTATAATGGGTTATTCACCTGAAAGAATTTGGCCTTGCCCCAGGTAACCTGTCCTGCAGCTCCTCCTCAATATCCACAGTTGGCCCATATATCAATCTCATCCAAGCTTACCAATAGCCTCCCCTCAGTTTTAAGCTTAGCATTCCTTTCTGATTTCCTCTAGACTCACCTATTTCCCCTCCCTCTTCATCTGCAGCAGAAACTGACTAGAACTAAACCCACCCAAGTCAACGATGTCCAACGATGTCTTCAACAATGGTCTGCAAGATGAGCTGACAAATGTCTTTCATTTACTGTCAGCCTACTTAGCTTGCTTGCTGTCTGATTAGCGGTTGGTAAATTAGCTTGCCATCTGTTCTGTTATGACTCAGTCTTGCTCAGTGGAACAGTTTCACCATTTATGTGATTCACCTCATTGTGGTAGGCAATCTATCTGCACATCCTTCTAGACTATTACTATGTTACTCTCACTGCCTTGATCCAGCCTTTATAGGCTTTGGCATGCCACATTCCTAACTAGGTGGTGTAGGCCTCAGGCCCATATGTCTCACAAGGAAGTAGTAGCTCCAATAGGCACAGTACAATGTCTATGCTTGTTCTCTCCTGTTGGAACCAACTCTCCCCAACATAATGACACTGCATACCAGTGCCACCGCACACATACCCCCTTCCCCCATATGACCAGGCTTCCCACACGCCCCACCATCCCACGAAGGTTGTCTTTTCCGCAGCTCACTACTGGAGCTTGTCTTGGTGGTGCCACCATAAGATATCATAAACCGCCGCCTGGACAACCTGGCAGGCGGTGATCTCACAGGCAGGAAGCTGTATGAGTAATACACACTGTATTACTCATACAGCCAATGCATTCGAATACAGAAGTATTGGAATGCATTGTAAAGGAATTAGACCCCCAAAAGTTGAAGTCCCAAAATGGGACAGAAAATAAAGTGAAAAATAAGTTGAAAAAATAAAGTTCTCCCCCCAAAAAATTAAGTTTCAAGCAAAAAATAAACAACGTAATTTTCCCCAAATAAAGTTAAAACAAATTGGGAAAAAATAGGAGAAAAATAAAAAAAGTAGACATATTAGGTATTGCCTCCTCTGTATCGATCGGCTCTATAAACATATCACATGAACTAACCCCTCGGATGAACACCATAAAAAATAAAAACTGTGCTAAATAAGCAATTTTTTGGTTGCCTTACGTCACAAAAAATAAAACAGCAAGCGATCAAAGAGGTGTATGCCCACAAAAATAGTACCAATCTAACCGTCACCTCATCCCCCCAAAAAATGAGCCCCTACCTGAGACAATTGCCCAAAACAAAAAAAAACTATGGCTCAGAATATGGAGACACTAAAACATAATTATTTTTGTTTCAAAAAAGCTGTTATTGTATAAAACTTGCATAAATAAAAAAAGTATATATATTAGGTATCTCCACGTCTGTATCGTCCGGCTCTATAAAAATATAACATGACCTAACCCTTCAGGTGTATACCGTAAAAAAATAACAATAAAAACTGTGTAAAAAAAGCAATTTTTTGTCACCTTATATCACAAAAAGTGTAATAGCAAGCGATCAAAACAACACACCAAAATAGTGCCAATCAAACCGTCATTTCATCCCACAAAAATCATACTCTACCCAAGATAATCGCCCAAATACTGAAAAAACTATGGCTCTCAGACTATGGAAACACTAAAACATGATTTTTTGGAAATCATTGTGTAAAACTTACATAAATAAAAAAAAGTAGTATACATATTAGGTATCGCCGTGTCCGTGACAACCTGGTCTATAAAAATGTTGTAAATAACAAAAAATAAACTGTGCCAAAACAGCAATTTTTTGTTACCTTGCCTTACAAAAAGTGTAATATAGAGCAACCAAAAATCATATGTACCCTAAAATAGTACCAACAAACCTGCCATTTTCTAAAATGGGGTAACTTTTTGGGATTTTCTACTGTAGTTCTGCATCAGGGGGGCTTCAAATGGGACATGGTGTAAAAAAAACAGTCCAGCAGAATCTGCCTTCCAAAAACCGTATGGCATTCCTTTCCTTGTGCGCCATGCCATGTGCCATACAGCAGTTTACGACCACATATGGGGTGTTTCTGTAAACTACAGAATCAGAGCCATAAATATTAAGTTTTGCTTGGCTGTTAACTCTTGCTTTGTAACTGGAAAATCTGCCAAAAAATTGAAATTTTTAAATGGTATCTCTATTTTCCATTAATTCTTGTGAAACACCTAAAGGGTTAACAAAGTTAGTAAAATCCGTGTTGAATACCTTGAGGGGTGTAGTTTCTAGAATGGGGTTAGTTTTGGGTGGTTTCTATTATGTAAGCCTCACAAAGTGACTTCAGACCTGAACTGGTCCTTGAAAAGTGGGTTTTTGAAAATTTCTGAAAAATTTCAAGATTTGCTTCTAAACTTCTAAGCCTTGTAACTTCCCCAAAAAATAAAATGTCATTCCCAAAATGATCCAAACATGAAGTAGACATATGGGGAATGTAAAGTAATAACTATTTTTGTAGGTATTACGATGTATTATAGAAGTTGAAAAATTGAAACTTGGAAATTTGCAAATTTTTACACATTTTTGGCAAATTTGGTATTTTTTATAACTGATTATTATTTTTTTTACTCTATTTTACCAGTGTCATGAAGTACAATATGTAAATAAAAAACAATCTCAGAATGGCCTGGATAAGTCAAAGCGTTTTAAAGTTATCACCACTTAAAGGGGTTGTCCGGGTTCAGAGCTGAACCTGGACATACCTCCATTTTCACCCCAGCAGTCCCCCTGACATGAGCATCGGAGCAGTTTATGCTCCGATGCTCTCCTTTGAGCTGCGCTAAATTGTGGGGGAAAAAATTCTCAGCTATTATTTACATTTCAGCAAAAAATACAATATGTTCTGCACTGTGGAAAATCTCAAAGGATGTGGTCGGAAGCCAAAAGTGACACCTGTGCTGGCCAGGAGGATAGTTAGAGAGGTGAAAAAGAATCCAAGGATCACCGCCAAGGCCATCCTGGTGAATCTGGGCTCTGCTGGTGGCAATGTCTCAAGGCAGACAATCCAACGGACACTGCACACTGCTGGGTTCTACTTCTCCAGATAAGGCACACAAAAGCTCGCTTGGCCTTTGCAAAAGCTCATCTGGACAAAGAATAAGACTTCTGGTCTTCTGTGTTATGGTCAGATGAAACAAAAATGTAATTTTTTGGTCACAATGATGTTTCCTTCATTTGGCGTAAAAAAGGAGAAGCCTTCAACCCAAAGAACACCATCCCCACTGTCAAACATGGTGGTGGGAACCTAATGCTTTGGGGGTGTTTTTCAGCCAATGGACTACCTAATTTAAGGAAACCTAATCACAGTAAACAGCACCATGAAAAAAAAAAACAATATATGAGGATTCTCAACAACAACATCAGGCAGTCTGCAGAGAAACTTGGCCTTGGGCACCAGTGGATATTTCAGCACGACAAAGACACAAAAAAACACAGCAAAATTGGTGAAGAAATGGTTAGCAGATAACAACATTAACGTTTTGGAGTGGCTCAGCCACAGTCCAGACTTTAATCTAATTGAGAATCTGTGAAGGGAGCTAAAGATCAGGGTGATGGCAAAAAGACCCTCCAACCTGAAAGATTTGGAGCTCATTGCTAAAGATGAATGGGCAAAAATACCTGTGGAGACATGCAAAAAGCTGGTCTGCAATTATAGGAAGCGTTTCATTGCTGTAATAGCCAATAAAGGCTTTTCTATTGATTATTGAGAAGGGTATGAATAATTTTGGACTGGACACTTTTTGCTCAAATGTAAATAAAAGCTGAGAAATGTTTTTTCCCCACAATAATGCCTCTTGTACATCGTCTTATTATCTTTTGGCAGACACATATGTCATTTCCCGTCAAAAAATTACTTGGTGGTTAAATAAAAGTAACTTTAAGTCAAAATTTGCCAGGGGTATGAATAATTATGGGCAGCACTGTATATATAAAGTGACATGGGAAATTAAAAATAACACCACCAAAAATTATTTAAAAATGTGTTTAACATACAAACGTGATTTAAACAATTAGGTCATTTTCTGATGACACGTTCCCAACGAAGAACCAACCATAAAGAACACGATTGCAGTCCACGTGCTGCAGAACAGAGAATGCCAAGTTGTCCTCCTTGTGTAGTGCCAAAATTATATAAAAAGTCTGCAGATAATGTCTATAGATACAGAATGAACAATGAACAAGGCTCCATGTGCATTCCAAGGTAGCAAACAGTTTCATAGTACTGTTTGGACTGTTATTTTCCAAGCAACATTGTATATTAATTGGTGCACATTTGCAAGGCCCTCAAATGAATTACATCTTTGTGTTGGTCTTCCATTTGCTCATAAGAATCATTCATTGTATAGAAGATGGCAGAGATATCACTTACAAAAAATAATTAGCTTTCCAGAATAGTTTATTTGACAATGCAAAATTATTGTAGTTTTTTGCTACATTTGCTCACAGTGTTCTAACTTAATAATCGTTATATCTATCAATAATCTTTTACAAAGTAGTTGTCATCTTTTATAGACAAATAGATAATAGTCTTGCCAAAAGTGCAATTTGCTTGCTTTATGGATGTCATTTCTATTGCCTTCTTGCATACATTTATCAGTGTGTTCATTTTGCTCACTAAGGGGGACATTTATTAAAGGCACACTGACAGGGCCAATAAGCATATTGAGGTATATATATGGCACTACAGGTCTTATAATGGGTATTACAATCATATAAGTATCCCCCCTGTCCACATTATACATACAGTAAACTTTAAGCTTTATAACCTGCTTTAACGGTCTTCAATCTGCCCAAGGGGCGGCGTTTCACCTCTCTTGCGCCCAGCCAGCCTCCCCAACTGCCGCTTTGAAGCCCCGCCCAGCTCATGAATATTCAGTTTGCTGGGCGGCTTCTGCGGTCCCCGCTCTGAAGCCCTGCGCTGAACAGTGCCCTGCGCATGCGCCGGATCTTGTGAAGTCGGGGACAGTAAGCGCCGCCCAGCGAAGTGAATATTGATGAGCTGGGCGGCGCTTACTGTCCCCGACTTCACAAGATCCGGCGCATGCGCAGGGCACTGTTCAGCACAGCGCTTCAGAGCGGGAACCGTAGAAGCCGCCCAGCAAACTGAATATTCATGAGCTGGGCGGCGCTTCAAAGCGGCAGTTGGGGAGGCTGGCTGGGCGCAAGAGAGGTGAAACGCCGCCCCTTGGGCAGATTGAAGACCGTTGGAGCAGGTTATAAAACTTAAAGTTTACTGTATGTATAATGTGGACAGGGGGGATACTTATATGATTGTAATACCCATTATAAGACCTGTAGTGCCATATATATACCTCAATATGCTTATTGGCCCTGTCAGTGTCCCTTTAAGACTGCACATGTATTGATCTATCCTCCGAAAATTATTAAGTGGTACACACATCTTAAAAATTGTGGTGCCTCTGTTTAGGCCCATGCACTGGAATGGAAATCTACACCAGCAAACATTGTGCAGCAAAATTTTCTTCAAACATTGTGTGCGCCACACTTTGCAAATTTTTGTCGCCATTTTTCTGGCATACAGGGGTTGATGAATGTTTCCTAAATTGCTAGAACTTGTTATGAATATATTGAAGCTATGTAAATAGGACATAAAGCATAAATTCTGAAGTGTACGCTAATAAGTTAATAAGTTTTGTTTAGTCTATTGGACACATGGTGCGCATCTTGTTGCATTTGACTTCCTCCCACATATGAAAATTGAAGCTGCAATACCAGATTTGTTTATTCTTAAGACCCATTCATAATGTGGTAATATCGAAGTGTTCCAATTTCTGTGGTTAGATAATTTCAAAATACAAACATAACAGATCTTTCTTATTCTCTCAGTTATGTAACAATATTATATCATGAAATATATTATATATTGAATAAAATAGAATTCTGTCTAAAAGTCATAAAATAGGGCTTTTGCGGGTGTTTGAGGTCACTTGTGCAAAATATTTGCTACTTTTTGCATTTATACACCACTGACTCCAGTTTTGAAAACTAGGTGGGAAAGTGGCCATCGATGGATAGGTCAATGAGTTTCTATCCAGATATATGACTGGGACTTAAAAAAAAAAAAGATAAATTTACCTAATATGTTGCCTTCGTGGAGTGACAAATTAGATACAGTATTTCCCTTTTAACTTCCATTTTATAATTTCTAAATGTTTTTATATTTCTAGAAGGTTCTGCCGCAAAGTAAGAAGCAAAAATGTCTCGCATGTTGTAGCATTAACATTACCCTTCATTGTTTGTAAATCTAGACCAAACCTGTAAACGGCCTCATATCATTTTGATATTGTACAGCATATTTTACAGTAGCCACTGTATTGAGTAGATTGCGACTCTTCGGTTGTTTTCATTGTAGGACACATTTATCAATAGCTTGCAAAAGACCAATGTTATTTTTGTGGCAAGTAAAATAAATCTGAATGTCTAAATTCAACAAATTCTGTTTGCCACTTTCATAAATTTGTGTCCACATGGAGAAAGTAACAATGGCACTCAAATTCTCATGCAATAATTCAACTTATTTTATTAGTATTTCCCGCAAACATAAATGGAGGCTGACACTAGTGTTTTGGTCTGTACGTTCCACTGAGCACCTCAATAAGCAACACCAGAGTGCCGACCATTATTTTACAAACTTTCATAAATTTGGCACACAGAACATTACCTTTACACAAATAGATAAATGCGAAGATGAACTTTAATTTATGACCTGTTGATAAATCACGGGCTATGTGTTCTGTTGGGTAGTGATCTCTGGGAATTCTCCAGTCCCTAATTTGTCAATCAGCTTGCCAGATTGCAAAACATGATTTACTGCTTCAGAGTCCAGTGGTGGCATGCTTTACACCACTCCAGCCGATGTTTGGCATGGTGATCTTAACCTTGTGTACAGCTACTGGACCATGGAAACTCATTTCATGACATTTGTATCTTTATAGTTGGTGAGGATAAGTGATATTTACACAAGACATACTTTAGCACCCAACATTCATTGTGGCTGGACTTTTTTTTTTTTTTTAACTTCTATATGATTCCAGTTGACCAAGGCAAATCCAAGCAAACAGAAATTTCACAAAAAGGATTGGGGCAAAGGTACCATCCTATGGCTGTGGGCTTTTCAGTATGACCCATACTACTAATGCCTTTCTATAGAGATTGCATGGCTGTGTGCTTGATGACAGTCAATATTGTGCTATAGAAATGCATTTAACTTACTGATTAAATTATTTACTTTTTTCTCCTGTCCTACCAGAATTAAATGCCCTTAATCTGTAGTAAACTGTGCGAAAACAGGGCACTATAGTTTTTATGGATGTGTTGAAGCCAGGTTCATTTCAGTATCTTATTGTCAAATTTCATGAACTGACTTGCAATAAAAGGAAATGATGAAGACACATGAAGCTCAGCCTATGTGAGCCTCTCAATCAATGCCAGGGTTAACTTTAATAAAAATTCCAGCTGAGTGACAAATGAGAAAGCACTACTTGCCATCACCAGTAAGCTGTCATTGGTAGTGTTGAGCGAGCATGTTCGGCCGAACACCAGTTCAGCTCGAGCATTGCAGTGTTCAGCCAAATACCTTGAGTATTCGAGCGTGATGCTCGAGTCAGTGTAATTAAATCTAATTTAGCCTCTATTTTTGAAAAATGTCTGCCATGATTTGAACTCACAACCTTCTACATTAGAGGCAAGGACTTTAACCACCCAGCTATAAAGCTGAATGATAAACTGTCAGAAAAACCTCATACTAGTTTGTCATCTAGTAAGTTTTTAGCCATTATATATTTACATATATTATATATTTAGAATGCATAATATATTATAAAATATGTAAATATATTATGGCTAGAAACATCAGTAGTAGTTTCCCATATATTATGCATTCATATATATCAGTATATATGTATATATATATATATATATATATATAATTATAATATAAATAAGCACTCCATAAAATTAAAATAGAAAAATGTTTATTCACCCAAGCAGGACATGCGATGTTTCGGCTCTATGCTGGAGCCTTCCTCAAGCAGTGTATACAGACAAAGTGCTCAGTATATATAACAAACCAAATTAATGTGCCAATTCACAAAAATCACAGACAATCATATAATATCATAATAAAAAAATGGATAAAAGTAAACTGTGACAAATACTTAATGTATCATATGATGACATCATAGATATCAAAGTGATTACAGTGCATGAAAAATTCATCTCATGTGAAAAAATACATATAAATATATAATTAATATAAATAGCATTATTGGTGCCATGTGCAAACAATGATCTAAAGTGCTAAGTGCTTACTAAATGATGTATCTAACAAAGCGTGAAGGAGGAGCGATGAGGAGAATGATGGCCGTCAGCTGCTTGGCGTGTGTCTACAGCCGGACCTTCAGGATGACGTGTATTTTTTGCTTCCTGATGCGACTACCCTCATTTCTGTGCAGTTGCGCACTACGGCTTAGAAGTGACGTCAGCCATTTTAGGTGAGGGAATAGCACATAGAAGGTCCGGCGCATGTGTATTTATAATAATGATACCTGATTCACACAGGTTGGGGATCCTAGTGCAGAGTTCAGTGCAACAAATGCGAACGGATGGCTGTGTGGAGCCAGATGAGTTCAAATCCTGGTAGAGCACCCGAGAATCGCAAAGTGTTCTACTCGAGCACCCAAGCACTTGGGTGCTCGATCAATACTAGTCATTGGCTAGCCCTGATTGTGATTATGATTCTCAATAGCTGTAACATTTGAAAGCATGATTTATAGCAATAACGATATCTTCATTCAATCAATGACATAATATTTATTATTTTATAGTTTTGGATTATATTTGGATGACTCATCAAATGACCTTTTTCTTAACAGAAATAATAGACAAATGTAATGTTATATGGTTAGTATACAGTTGATATGGGAACAAATTCTACAAATAACTTCTGATGACTGGCGTCAGATATGCATTATGACTCACATACATTTTTGCTACCATAAGACTTCTGAGTCAGAACCAACATTCATTTTGAAAGATACATTTTTCAGCAGTCTGTGCTATAAATAAGTAGTTTTTAGATACATACTCAACAGCAATATAAAAATATGACTAGGCTAGAATAAATCTTATTAGGTCTACCTTCTTTTTTAGAGGATTAGATAAAAGTGGCTAACAAACAGAATTGTTTAGCTTCTAGGCTATTTGAATTGTTTGAATCTTCCTCTCACTCTTATGTGTTACGTCAAAGGGTGTGAAACCATTGTGTTAAAGAGGTTGTCTCATCTCAAATAATTGGGGCATATCGCTAGGATATGCCCCCATTGTCTGATAGGTGCGGGTTCAACGCAGCCACCCTCCATTCATTTTCTATGGGGCCACCGAAAATGGCCGAGCACTTGCCCGGCTATTCCGTTGGGTCTATAGAAATGAATGGGAGTGGTGGCCGGTCATGCGTGGTGCACTCCCATTCACTTCTATGGGGAGAGAGTTTGGTGGTGGCCAGAGCGGAGTCCTCCAGCCATAACTTTGCGGGGTTCTGTTCATGATCTAAGATAATGGGGACATATCCTAGCAATGTGCCACCATTGTCTGAGATGAGACAACCCCTTTAAAGGGAGTCTGTCACCACATTTTAGCATGTTAGACCGTTAAAATAGGGTTATGTGATCCAGCCAGAACATAAAAACGGTACCTTTGTGGTAGAAAACGGACTTTTCTTTTTGCCGAAAATGAAGTTATAAGATTATGTTCTGAGCCCTCTAAAGTGCCCAGGGCGGTCTCTTAATCCTCGGAGCCCCAGGCAGGCACTTCCTAAACAGCTGATAACTCCGCCCTCCGTGCGCCTCTGCCCGCCCGTTTACTCCCCTCCCCTGTCCTTTTCCACTGCGGCTGTGCGGTCCAAATCGTAGCGGGCGCATGCGCAATGCGATGCCCGCTCCTGGCAGGGCATCGCAATACCTACTGCGCATGCGCCCGCTACGATTTGGACCGCACAGCCGCAGTGGAAAAGGACAGGGGAGGGGAGTAAACGGGCGGACGGAGGGCGGAGTTATCAGCCGTTTAGGAGGTGCCTGCCTGGGGCTCCGAGGATTGAGAGACCGCCCTGGGCACTTGAGAGGGCTCAGAACATAATCTTATAACTTCATTTTTGGCAAAAAAAAAAGTCAGTTTTCTACCACAAAGGTACCGTTTTTATGTTCTGGCTGGATCACATAACCCTATTTTAACAGTCTAACATGCTAAAATGTGGTGACAGACTCCCTTTAATGAACTAATTTTACAGGTGTTCTCTCTTTAACACTTATACATGGTTCTGGACTACAGAGGAGCCACCAGGCTGCTACCTCCTGGAGTAGTCTCTGTGCAGTTAACAGCTGACCCATGAGTTAGAGACACTTTTTTGGGGCACTGATGGATCAGGCAGAATCGTGATCAGGGCTGGCAGAGTATGTGCTGTATGAGAATTAGTTCAAGGTCAGGCAGCATAGAACCAATATGGGTGACAGGCATAGGTGAGGTCAGGCAGTGGGGGGTCATAGAAGAGTAAACGGGCAGAGTTAATTACACAGGTAGACAACAGATCAGCACATCTTTGCAGGGAACTTAGCAAGCTAAGAACCTTCTTTGTGCAGACACCTTTCCCAGTGAAAAATACCTCAAGGTTGCCAGCCATTGGGGGGGGGGGAGATTAAGGTATGTGCACTAGCCTTTAAAGAACCAGAGGACAGCGCAGGAAAGTCCTTGCCGGCATGGCGGCCTGGCCCACCTGGAAGAAGACAGAGGGCGAGTACATCAGAGCAGCAGTGACTCACAGCCACCGCTGTATGTTATCTAAAGCAATCATCTTATATTAAACAGAGCATTTCAGTGACAGATTACGATACACTAAGACATGATTGATATGCTATCCACACTGCGTCCATAGGACACATAGAACCAGGGTTGGACTGGGGCTCCTTGGGCCCACCCAAGGAAATTATTATTGGGGGCCCGACCCCATATTATCAATAAAGTCTAATAGGTTTTGAAGGAAAACTTGGATGTGTTAAATTTGCACATATTAAATAATAATAAAGCAAATTGCAAATATAACATATGATGAGCCCAATATGAATATGTCCTGCCCACTGATTAAAATAAATACTCTTTATAGTCAGGTGTAGTATTAGCATGTTTGTATTTCTAGTAATTTTGATAAATCACAAAAATTGCAGGAACCCTAGAAATAAATAGCTGGCTTAGTGTGACTAGCGTGACAAGCTGTCTTGCCCTCTCTTAATAGGATGGACACTACACTGGACTTTGTCATATAGCATCAAGTTGTGTTCAATGTCTGATATGATAGAATGTGACAATTCACGACAAGGTCATTTGTTAAATCCTGAATTATTCACAAGATGAAAACAGAATTTCCAACAAGGCAATTAATCCATGATTCAGTTGTATTTTACTTTTCTGCTTTGAGGCAATACAATGAAAACAAAATTCTAAATTGGACTTTGAAAACCCAAACTATTAATGCAAATGATATTTTGGAGATGTAGTGTGTTAAAGCCGCCTATGACCAAGAGTGGCACTACTTCTGGAAAAAACATTGACCTTTGTTCTAATCTCACACAAACCCTTTATAACATTTTGAAGATATATATGTCAGTGCACAGTCATGAAGAACATGCAAATTTGAAGTTTGTTTTGCTGGCCAAAAATTTTCACCTTCGTAACAGAGCCTATTTTTGCAAATCTGACATTTTATGTGGTAAAAACTTTGGAATGCTTTTACTTATCCAAGCACTTCTGTGACTCTTTGTACTTCATCGTAAAGGTAAATTTGAGTCGACATGTTTGACCTTTATTTATAACTAAAACCTAAAATTTATGGGAAATTTAGAAAAATTTGCTATTTCCTAAATTTTAATTTCTCTGCTTTTAAGACGGATAGTGACACCTCATAAAAGTGCTTATTAATTATCATTCCCCATATGTCCTCAACATCTTTGCATCATTTTGTAAACATCATTTCATTTTTTAGGACTTTAGAAGGCTTAGAATTTTAGTAGCAATAGAGTGTGGGGGTCATTTTGTGTGGGAAGAGTTGATGTTTTCATTGGCACCATTTTGGGGTGCATAGGGGTTCATTTATTAAGGTGTTTTAGATGATGGTCTTAATAACCCCTATAACTGTCAGTGGATTTGCTGGAGTTATGAAGAAGCGCCGGCCTCTACATAACTTCGGTCTATCCTGCGCCAGTTCTAAATCTACACCAGCTTCCGTCCTGAAACAGACATAGAAAATGATGAATGAGACGGGCCTGCCAGCCTGTCTTCTTTGCTGCCCGCACCACGCCTACTTTTTTAGACCTGGCGTGAGCAGGGAATAGTCGCAGATTGCAGTGCAAATTCGCAGTTATTTGCTCCGCAATCTGCACCAGGAATATGCCTAATATAGGTGTATTTCTGGATAGTAAATGACCCCCATAGAGCTTTCTGATTGCTCGGTATTATGCTTTTTTTTAAGGTAAGGTGACAAAAATGGCTGTTTTGACAGTTTTTTAGTAGATCATGTGATATTTTTACTGAGCAGGTCATTAGGGACACAGCAATACCTAACTCCATACCTGTAAATATCTGACTTATAAGTACAGACGACGCAGGGCAGCCAATATCCTCTTTTCTCAGGGACCCACCTTCTCAAAGTTGCTGCAGGGACCCCCATAATCAATCATCTTGCTTCTGTCTGCTGCTGTGAACGTATCCAGATGGTGGCCTCCCTGGAGGTCAGATTTTGAAAGGGGTTGTCTCTGATGAGAGAACGCTTTGAGGAGGCACGGTGCTGTGCAAAAGTTTTACGCAGATGTGGAAAAAATGCCGAAAATGCTTTCAAAAACAGAAGTTTTCATAGTTTAACATTATTCTGCAACACTTGCCTATAACTTTTGCACAGTGCTGTTGCTATATATATATATATATATATACACAGTAGAGATATAATATTACCTTGCCTGTGTAGGTGCCACACGTAAGTATACATTTCACAGGACTCAATTAAAGAGGTTCTTTGGGCTTTTAATATTGATGACCTATCCTCAGGATATGTCATCATTATCGGATGGGCAGGCGTCCGAAACTCACCACCCCCGCCCATCAGCTGTAGGAAGATACGTGCGCACATGTGGTCTGCCTTCTCCCTCCCTTCCTTAGACATAGCAGCAGCAGGAAGAGAGATGGGAGACCGCATGTGCACACGGCGGGTGACATCTCCGCATACAGGGGTGCTGGATGTTACACCCCCGCCGATCTGATATTGATGATAGGATAAGTCCTCAATATTAAAAACCTGGAGAACCCCTTTAATTATGATTGGTGCTGTATGTATAAACGCAATCTACAGAGGCCTCAAATAACTCTTGAAACAGTCCTTCTCTTGCCCTTGGTAGCTAAAATTGTCGAATATGTATTTTAATTATTACCAATATCATCACATAAATTAACTACTTTAAGCTTTTGCAGCTAAATACATACTTTTACTGCATAGTCATCTGGATGATTTTGGAGCCAAAACAATTTCAACAAAGCCCCCATTCCAGACATACTGTATTAAATAACCTGTCATTTGGCAAAGAGAAACACATTCTTTTGGTGAGTCAGTTGAGGTAATTTGCTGATCTACACATTTCCTCTCTAAAAATGTATACCCCATCAGTACAAAATTGAAAACGTATCCTTATAAAACTTTTTAGTATAGGTAAAATAAAATGTGTAAACTCATGGGGCCCCGGACAATAGGAGATTATAGGGCCCCTGTGTCCCGCCCACCCTCAAGTCACACCCACACACAGCCCCACACACATATTGCACTGCCCACATTACCTACACTTTGTACAGAATTTCTCTTTACCATCCCCCCCACCTTCTCCAACCACCCAGCACCCTTACTCACATAAAACAAGTAATATATACACTATAGCTTACAGTGAATTACTGTAAATACTTACAGTTCTGAAGACTAGAGATGGCCTTGCGGTTCGCCTGGCGGTCATTTCGCAGCGAACTTTGAGCGTTTGTGATTTGCCGAACATGCGAACATATGGAGAAATTCGCGCACGCCATATTCTTTTACATGGTATAGGACAGCCAATTGAGACTTTTCAGCACATGGACATACCCCCTACCTTATAGATAAACCCGATCTGGCAGCCATTTTACATTCAGTGTTTTGCCAGTGTAGGGAGAGGTTGCTGTGTGGAGCAGGGACAGACTGTTAGGGACACCAAACGCTAGCTAATAGGGCCACAAAAGTCTTTTTAAGCACTAGTATAGGTGTGCTATCGATAGGTGTGA
The DNA here is from genome assembly GCF_014858855.1 of Bufo gargarizans. Taxonomy (NCBI): domain Eukaryota; kingdom Metazoa; phylum Chordata; class Amphibia; order Anura; family Bufonidae; genus Bufo; species Bufo gargarizans. Next base: position 258,381,951 of record NC_058081.1, on the reverse strand, counting down.
TACACAGAGGGGTGCGATATACTTATAATATACTTTTATAATGAGTCAAAAACACATAGATCTACATAGTGAGCACCTGGAAGTCAGGGGCCTAGGGGCTAGGGGCTTACTAGGTACATTTTCATATAGGGTAAGGTTCCAGACGGGGTCACTCTTATCAGGGTGGGTGGTCTGTGGTTAGGCTATCAGGGCCAGAATAGCACCCCCCTGTAGGGCAATATCAGGGACAGTTCTTTGCCCACCCTGTCCTTCAATACCACATCATTATCTAGCCCAGGGATAGATGTTTTTTGCTTTCCCTCCGGGATTCATGGGTGTGAACTGGAACCCCCCGGATTGTGGTAGGACATATGGTTTCTGATTTGGTGCCGCTGAGCACCTAGTTTAGTACTGCCGAGCACTTGTTATTGCCTACCACATCTATGCTTTTTGCTTAAAGGGGTTCTGCACTTTGTTTTAACTGATGATCTATCCTCTGGACACCCGGGACCCCCGCCGATCAGCTGTTTGAGAAGGCAGCGGCGCTCCAGCGGCGCCGCAGCCTTCTCGCTGTTTACCTCTGGCCCAGTGAAGTCACGACTAGTATCAACTATTGTGGGTGGGGCTAAGCTCTGTTCACTTAAATGGAGCTTAGCCCCGTCCACGCTAGTTGATACTAGTCGTGATGTCACTGGGCCGGCGGTAAACAGCGAGAAGGCTGTGCCGCTGCTGGAGCGCAGCTGTCTTCTCAAACAGCTGATCGGCGGGGGTAAAACAAAGTGCAGAACCCCTTTAACTTTAATAATTTAATTTATTTTAATTTTAAAGGGATATCTTTTCCATTCACACGTCCGCAAAATCGGTGCAGACCCATTCATTTTCAATGGGGCCGGAATGTGCTGTCCGCATCCGCATTTGCAGATCCTCGTCCGCATTTGCGGATCTGCACTTCCGCATCTGTGCTTCCGTTTCTGCAAAAAAATAGAACATGTCCTATTCTTGTCTGCAATTGCAGACAAGATTAGGCATTTTCTATTATAGTGCCGATGTGCGATCCACAAATTGTGGAATGCACATTGCCGGTGTCTGTGTTTTGCGGATCCGCAAAACACTTACGGACGTGTGAATGGACCCTCATAGTAAAATTATTAAAGGTTACATTTTATCTTTATGTATATTCTAATGGATTGCCTTCCTTGTACAATGTTATAATATACTTTCTATGTTAGAAAGTATATTATAGTGCATTTGTATTGTGCGGCAGTTGTGTGCGGTTCTGCTGCGATACTGCAGGTATATAGAGGGACAAGCATTATTGGAACAAATCATTTCTACTGGTGTGCTATACCAGTCAAACCCCCAAAAAAAAAACTGATTGAAGCGGGGTGTTATATACCAATATACTTTGTTTATATTGCATTTGGGTACTGTATAGTGCATTTGCGCATGCACGTACGCGAAAATTATATTGCCGATATTTCGCATTGAAAAAAATAATGAATGGAGATCGCAAATTCGAATAATCTGGTATGTCACTGTCCATGTTGTTGGACTATTTTTGCACTTCTAGTAATTATTTCTTGGCTGCAAATATGAGCTGAAGGTTTTTCAGGTTCGCCTGCATCAAAATAAATGGGACCCGCCGCGAACTTGCGGTTTGCAAACATTTGATTGCGCTCGCTAAACGTCCCGGCAGGTGTTCGTCCATCACTACTGAAGACTCCAGCAGGCTCAGGATCAGTGCTCTGGGCAGGGGGCAGCTGGGCTAAGGGCTGTAAGTGGGCACCGCTCTGCAGTTCAGGAGACCTATAAGAGGCATCTAGGTTTTAGAGGGGGACAATAAGAAAAAAATATTTTTCATTACACCTCAGGTCAGACCACCAATCAGACTCCCAATGTTAATCAGACCTCAGCTGACAGCCCCAATCAGACCCCCAATGTAAATTAGTCCCCAATAAGACCTCAAATCAGACCTCAGCTCAGCCCCCATTATGCCTCTCAGCCAGCCCTCTTATGCCTCTCAGTCCCCAGAATATGTGCCTCTCACAGTAGATATGCCCAGATATGTGCCCCCTAACGGTAGTTATGCCAGATTATGTGCAGTCTCACAGTAGTTATGCCAGATTATGTGCCCCTCACAGTAGATATGCCCAGATATGTGCCCCCTGACAGTTATGCTATGTTATGTGCCTCCTCACAGTAGTTATGCCAGATTATGTGCCCCTCACAGTAGTTATGCCCAGATATGTGCCTCCCTCACAGTAGTTATGCCCAGATATGTGCCTCCCTCACAGTAGTTATGCCCAGATATGTGCCTCCCTCACAGTAGTTATGCCCAGATATGTGCCTCCCTCACAGTAGTTATGCCCAGATATGTGCCTCCCTCACAGTAGTTATGCCCAGATATGTGCCTCCCTCACAGTAGTTATGCCCAGATATGTGCCTCCCTCACAGTAGATATGCCCAGATATGTGCCTCCTCACAGTAGTTATGTCAGATATGTGCAACCTCACAGTAGTTATGTCAGATATGTGCAACCTCACAGTAGTTATGTCAGATATGTGCAACCTCACAGTAGTTATGTCAGATATGTGCAACCTCACAGTAGATATGCCCAGATATGTGCCCCCTCACAGTAGTTATGCTAGATTCTGTGCCCCCTCACAGTAGTTCTGCCATTACATGTGAGTGCAGAAGATGGTCAGTCCGCTCCTGTGTGTAAAACATATATTGCATCAGTACTGCTTGACATGGAAAACAATCCACTGCTTAAGTAATTCCTACCTAGAGCTGAGAAATGGGGATAATTCTAAATTAAAGTGGTATTATACCTACTATAAATGGAAAAATAGAAGCTCTTTACGCACATTTTTGATTAAACGTGTGTCGGCCCTGCGGAAGCCACCTTGACGCCTGGTAGTCAAAATTTTGTTGTAGTATATATTGAGGGTAGCAGCCTCTTTTAGACTGAGTAAGGCCCATCTACCTAGGGCTTCTGAGCAGAGTGTAAATGTAGCTGGTTACTATACTGCCCTGAAAATTTGTAGACTTAGGTAAGTTCAAGAGAGGCGGTATATTAGTGTTAGGTACCTGTCTGCGGAAGTCACCTTGACGCCTGGTAGATGGGCCAGACACACGTTTGATCAAAAATGTGCGCAAAGAGCTTCTATTTTTCCATTTATAGTAGGTATAATTCCACTTTAATTTAGAATAATCCCCATTTCTCAGGTCTATTGTTTGTATGTAAAATGTTGTGCAGCCATTTTTTTTACCAATCATGTTTGCTTGATGGATATGCACCTGTGACTATGAATATGAATGTGGTAGTCTAAATTTTCTTGTAGTAGGTAATTCCTACCGTCAGAATGCTGTTGCCTTTTTATTTATAGACTATTTATGCTGAAATCCTGACTTAATGGAGATCTGTGCTATTCTGACTGCTATTACGCTCAATGCTATTTTACATCTGGTAAAAATAGACTTACTTAATCTGTATCCAATGGAAACCACAGTCTCTGCCTCTGTCGAAAAATAGAAAGCTGAACGTAAGAGAACATTTATTAAATATCCTTTTGACTCTTCTGTACAGTCTTCATTTTCTAGTAGTGATGTCATATTGATGCATGGCTTATTAATCTCAATAAGGATGTAAGGCATTACATAATAGTAAGAATGCTTCCAAATATAATGAACATGAAATCCTATACAAATAGTTTGGAAAATCAGAATTATTAAAAGGCTCATCTTTATAATTGATCTTCAGTGATTATGGCAGGGCAGTTACTATATAACAGTGATGCTGCATGTATAGCGAGGAGGTAACTGCTACCTAACGGCATAGCCACTGAGTTATTTAATATGTACCTGTACCTGCTGTTTGTTTCTTATTTCTTCATCCTGCTCACTGAGAAGGCCGCACATGCTCACTTTTACCCTTCAGCTGCCTCCTGAGCTGTGATAGGGAGAGCATGGACACGCCCCCTGAGCTGCAGCAGAAAAGACACTCCCCTTGAGCTTTCAGCTAGATATAAATCTAGCAGAGAATTGAATGGGAAGATCTCTGGACCCATGTGAGGTACAGGGCTGGTTCTAGCTTTGTTAGAAAGATGTTGTCATGTACTATACGATGTCTGATTTTCATTATTTTACATTAGTCATGGGATAACCCCTTTAAGATACTAAATACAATTAATGGTTAGCAAAAGAGTACTTGTCAATTTTATTAGAGGCTTTCATATAAGAAGATAAGCATGAGTAACAGAAAAGGCTCTGTTCACACCTCATTTATTAATTACATTTGGCATATGTGCCAGGAAATCTCCTGCTGCATTTAAAGAAATGTCTTTTTCTCTTCTGTCACTGGGATAATTTCTGTTCACTATTTAGGAATGTATAGTCTGCTGTGCTTTCCTACACCGAGGAATACAGTAAAAAATGGTATACCTAATTTTTTTTTTACAATGGGATACTGTAGATGACATATAACATTTCACGCCTATAAAGTGGCATACATTGGAAATGCTCTTGACATATCTCCGATGAAATTAATAAAACAAATAGGGAACAGGTGGTAATACACATTAGCCATGCATATTTCAACGGGTCTGGTCGACACGGCAAAACCTAGGGATGGGCAAGAACTGTTGTACCAAATATTTACTTTGATATTCACATTATGTTTTTACCCTTGTGAGTATGATTAAATACACTTTTATTAGCACGCTGTACGGGTATGTGCTATTCTGTTTCTGATTAGAGATTAGTGAATCGCTCACATTCCCATTCAAGTTTGAGTCAGCCAAATGGGTCAACCAATTTGATTCGGGTCCAACTCAATTTTATCTCACTCAAAAATGCTCCAATTGGCCTGAAAATTTGTGTATGACACTCTGAGGTCTGCTAGGGCTCATTATTTTCTGTCTAGTTTCTCACTTTTTCTTAATTTTTTTCTCTCTTCCCAAAATTCACCTAAATCAATGGATTTAGATGCATTTTTATAAATATCTGGTTAAATCTGCTATGTCTAGAATTGATTCACTTATCTCTGTGCTTTATACATTTTCAGGGTAGCCAGCTGACAAGTGGATCCCAATGGATAAAACTACAGAGCCCAGCCGAACCTCATTGGAGCAGCCGTTGTATCATTCTTTGCCTCCTGCATAGTAAGGTTGGGTTCACACGGGCGTCACGTTTTGGCTCCGGATACGTCCCGGGTGCATTGTGGCAAACCCGCACGAGTAGGTACGCAATTGCAGTCAGTTTTGATTGGGCGGATGCAATGCATTTTGCACGCGCGTGATAAAAAACTAAATGTGGTACCCAGACCCGAACTTCTTCACTGAAGTTCAGGTTCAGGTTTGGGTTCAGTGTTGTGTAGATGTCATTATTTTCCCTTATAACATGGTTATAAGGTAAAATATTAGCATTCTTTAATACAGAATGCTTAGTACAAGGTCAATTGAGGGTTAAAAAATAAATAAAAATTAACTCCCCTCCTCCAATGGATTGCGTAGCTGCCGGTCTCCTGTTCTTTCTTCAGAACCTGTCAAAGGACCTGTGGTGACATCACTAAGCTCATCACATGGTCCATCACCACGGTGATGGACCATGTGATTGGACCATGTGATGTGACGTCACCACAGGTCCTTTCGCCTGCATTTTTTTTTTTTTTTTTTTTTTTTTTTTTTAACCCTCAATTGATTTTCTACTAAGCATTCTGTATCAAAGAATGCTATTATTTTTCCTTATAACCATGTTATAAGGGAAAATAATACAGTCTTAGCAACTATGCGTGAAAATCACACCGCATCTGCACTTGCTTGCGGATGCTTGCGATTTTCACGCAGCCCCATTCACTTCTATAGGGCTTGCATTGCGTGATAAACTCACAATATAGAGCATGCTGCGATTTTCACGCAACGCACAAGTGATGCGTGAAAATCACCGCTCATGTGCACAGCCCCATAGTAGTGAATGGGTCCGGATTCAGTACGGGTGCAATGCCTTCACCTCACGCATTGCACCCGAGCGGAAATCTCGCCCGTGTGAACCCAGCCTAAGACAAGGACTTGAGGATAAGATTAGTCTTTTACGCCTGACCATCAGAGCAGTAAAGTGAAATTGTTGTCTGTAGACTAAAGATGGATTTACAGGGGCAGATTCTATGACAGGCTAATGGGAATGAACATTCCTGTAAACACTTGTTCCCAACAATCTGCCCGTGTAAAGGTGCGGCCCATCACCCGATGAATGAGCTCATTCATCTGGTGATCCTGTTGATCAAGCAGGCATCTAAATGATCATTTCTGGGCAACAGATTGTGTGGTCTAAACAGCGATCTACTGCCCAGAAACAATGATGCTGTATGAGGACGAGCGATCGCAATAGCAACCACTTGTCTTCATACTGTTGAGGTGATCACTGCATGTAAATTAAAAGCTTTACCTCTACTGAATGGGGAGCCAGCTGTCGGGAAGGAATGCTTCCTTCCTGACAATCATTTTCACATTGCCCTAAATTTAAGTTAAGACCCTGTGCATATGAGCTAACAATCTATAAAGAACGGAGGTAATATTATACTATAGTAAGGTAGGCAGGACAATCCTTATGCAGAGAATCTCTCATACAGTTGTCATGAAGTAGGGAAGGCAAAAAGAAATTCCTGGCTATTACTGGAGTGTAAAAAGGTGATACAGCTAGTAGAGAGTAGTGTTGGGCGCGAATATCACAACTTCGAGAATTCACGAAGATTTAGAATATAGTGCTTTATATTCATATTTACAAATATTCTAGATTTTTTTTCATCTGAACCCATGATCCCTCCCTGCTTCTTGCTTGTGGGCCAATGAGAAGGCAGCAATGCCTTTGTCTGAGCTTAGCAACATCCCTAGCAACCAATAGGAAAGTTGCCCACCCCTTACTATATAAGAACCTCCCCAGCAGCCATTTTCTCCAGTTTTATGGAGTTCTGAGAGAGAGAGAGCAGTGACATTGCTGTGCTCTGTGCTTTGTTGTATTGCATTAGACAGTTAACTATATATATATATATATATATATATATATATGCACGTATTGCGAAAAAATATGCGCATCAGTAATTGATGAAAATTAACAAGCGCAAATATATTAGAGCACTCTATCTGCATATAAAGCTATTCTAATGTTCTGCCGTGCCAACCATTTTCTCCAGTGGAAGGAAACTTATACCAGCTTAAAAAATTTAGCATAAGTGACCCACACCGGTATTTTATGCGTATTATGCGAATATAACAAATGCCGATTTTCGCAATCAACAATATAATCGCGAATTCTCAAATTTATGAATATATGACGAATGTTCTACAAAATATTGGGAATTCGAATATTGCCCCTGCCTCTCATCACTACATGATGTGAAGGTGGAGATTAGGTAGGAAACGTAGCATTACATGTAACGTGAAAGAAGACATTTTGAGGAATGAACGGTGGAGGTCTCTGCCCACTCTATAGTCCATGCAGAAAGATATGTGGACAAATTCACTTTAAATTAATTTTAGTGTGTCAATAATGTCTGTAAAATTATTGAAATTATAAGGAGCTCAGAAGCCCTTTCCCTGTTTTGCCAGAGTTGAGAGCTGCTGCACTTAAATTGGTCAGCTTGTATTACTGCAGCAATTGCCATTGATCACTTGTGCCAAACTCATCACAAACATCTCATTGTTGGGGTTCCTCAACATCAAAGCAAATTCCTGAAGATTCTATCTCCCTGATTCCAGTGTCTGTGATAAAGTCTGTGGCAGGACAGTCCGTGTTTCATCCATGAATATGTCTGTAATGGGTCTGCTGTTGGTCAGTGTGTCCATTTTATGTCTTCTGTAGTCCACATGCACTGCTAGGCTGCAACAGGGATTTCCAGAGCATCTGCCATCCATGTTTTGACAGGGGTTTTCATGGATCCACTGGACATGTTTGATCAGATCACACATGAAAGTAGTGCATGCTTTGTTTGTCCGCTGACCTTGGGTCACAAGGACGTGAGAATAAACACCTTAAAGGGTACCTGTCACCTCCAAAAACCATCCCAAGCCGCCAGCAGTACCTGACAGTAGCCAGCAGTGTGTTTCCGACGATAATTTTCTTCCTGAAGGCCGATGCGGCTAAAGCTCAGAAAACTTTATTTTATCCCCTGTCGGCGAGCTTCTCTAGTCATACTTGAAGTTAAGGGGGCAGCGGCCTCCTTACTTCTAGTCAAGAAAAACAGGCCCCTTCGCTGTGACTGACAGCCGGCAATTTGGCAGGTTTTGCCGAACTCTCTGCATAAGCGCTGTCAGTCACAGCGAAGGGGCAGGGAAGGGGGGCCTGGTTATCTTGACTTGAAGCAAGAAGGCCGCTGCCCCCTTGACTTGAAGCATGACTAGAGAAGCGCGCTGGCAGGGGAGAACGTTTTCTGAGCTTTAGCCGCATCGGCCTTCAGGAAGAAAATTATCGTCGGAAACGTGCTGCTGGCTACTGTCAGGTACTGCTGGCGGCTTGGGATGGTTTTTGGAGGTGACAGGTTCCCTTTAAAATCAGTGGATATGTGTGCTGTCCATGATTTACTGACCTCCTTCACACATCTGTCAGTGTTTTATTCATGGCCATGAATGTGAATGGTCTGTGTTTGGTCAGTTTTTGTCCTTCATGTGTCATCCGTATTTCATGTGCTAGGATGATGAGGGATTTCCAGAGTATCTCCCACCAATGGTCGGTGACATCACATTTATGTTCTATCAGTGGTTTTCACAGACCCATGGACTTCAGTGGCTGTGTTTGGTCTACACCACGGACCAAAGTAGTTCATGCTTCCGTGGTGACCCATGGTCAGTAGAAAACCACTAATCATGAATAAACATCTTAAAATCAATACATATGTGTTGTCTGCGGGGAACACAGACTGCACACATGTGAATAAGCCCTTAGCCTACCTAAAAAAAAAAAAATTACTATCCTGTGCATGTATCATGTAATGTTATTTAGCTGGGTCTTTAGAATACAGACAAGGAAGAAATGTATTTAAAACTGGGAGTAGTTCCAAATAATTTGTATATGACCTCAGTCACCTAGAAGAAGAGCATGGAGTATGCACTGGAAGGTTTAATATCTAGCTGTTACACTTTGACAAGGACACTGTATACTTTGAGCTTTGTGTTCTTTCATGATGCATTCAGAAAGGACTGTCTGTGTCTGGAAGCATAATTTTTTCCTAAATTCCCTTAAATGCTTCATATTATTGCAGTACATTCTGTACAGTATATGCGATGTACAAGCAATGAGTTCTAAGACTCCTTTTCCATTCTGCTAATGCACGAGCTGAAAGGTTATACTTACAGGCAGAACGTAAGGTCATCTGAGGATAAAGCGAGCTGAATGTATGTGTTTCGCATAAGACTTTTTCTGTACTAGGCATTGCTCTTTCCTGAGCGAAAAAGGCAGAACAAAAAAAGAGAGAAATTGACACAAAATTACTATCCACACGCTTTCAAATGAGCAAAGCGAGAAATTAAAAATGGGCAAAAATTAAATTAGAATGTTGAAGCAAATCAAGCCTATGTATCGGTGGTGTGTCTACACAGTTCTATCTACTGATAACACAAGCCGAAAGCAGATTTATAATAAAACTGGGTTATTTGAGGTAAGGCAACTCTATACAGAGTGCGCTTACAATATTAGCTAGGTCCTATGCAACAGCAAGCATCACACAAAGAAGATTAATCATCGCTAAAGATGAGATTTATGGAGTCTACAATCCATATAGCCATTAACTCTGCCGTGAATAGCCTTGTTCTACTGATGGCAACTGTAACACAACTGAAGGGAGTCTAAACATGTTCTGCAGTCCTAAAGTGTTATTAAATATTTAACTTTTAAAGGGTTATTCCAGTGTCGGCTAAAAAAAGAAAAGTATTCATTCTATAATGAAAAGGCAAGCAGCTTGCTGATATACTTTGTGTTTCAATTCCTCAAAGTTTTCAAGTGCCCTGCTTACTATAAAACAATTAGAATGTGTATCGTTTGCAAATCAGTCCTGGTCATGTGAAGGACGCATAGGTGCTCTGTGTTTTCTGATGAGCCATGCACTTGTGTGTCCATCACATGAGCAGGGAACATTTTTTTATATGCTGAATAAAAGCTGCTATTACAGCAGAGATATCAAAGCAGTGTGGAATTGATACCCAAAGTACATTAGAAAGAGAATCTCCCCAAAATTTGACAAAGTCTCAGTGTGTGAATCTTCTGTAAATTCTTTTGACATCAACATTTAAAGAGGACCTTTCACCACTCCTGACTCGCCTGTTTAATAGCTTCATGCATTCCCCATGTAATAACAATTCTGGAGCATCTATTCTTATGTCTGTATGTTGTCCCATTCCTCTATTACTTATACTAGAAGTTATGAATGAATTGCTATTAGCCTTCAGTAAGTGCACAGAGGGGAGGTAATCAGTTTGGGGGGTGTACCTGCACAGTCTGAACATGGCAGCACTGTTTAAAGGGAACCTGTCACTGGGATTTTGTGTATAGAGCTGAGGACATGGGTTGCTAGATGGCCACTAGCACATCCACAATACCCCGTCCCCATAGCTCTGTGTGCTTTTATTGTGTAATAAAAACTGATCTGATACATATGCAAATTATCCTGAGATGAGTCCTGTCCCTGACTCATCTCAAGGACAGGACTCATCTCAGGTTAATTTGCATATGTATCAAATAATTTTACAGTTTTTTTTTTTACACAATAAAAGCACACAGAGCTATGGGGACTGGGTATTGCGGATGTGCTAGCGGCCATCTAGCAACCAATGTCCTCAGCTCTATACACAAAACCACGGTGACAGGTTCCATTTAAAGGGGTTTTACTGGAGTGTTACACTGGATAGGTCATCAGTACCTGACTGGTGGCAAGTCGCACCACGGCCTTCTCCCTCCTCACCAAGCACATCGCCGTCCGTTGTATAGTGGCTGTGCTTAGTATTACCGCTCAGCCAAATTCACTTCAATGGGGCTGAGCTGCTCCTAGGCCATGTGACACATGAACGTAATGTCACATGGCCTAGGAAAAGCTGGAGAAGGCCGCGGCACTACTGAAAGCTCCGCTGCCTTCTTAAACAGCGGATTGGTGCCTTACCTCCAAAATAGATATCAACTGATATGTATAATGACCACACTCTGAAAAGAGGGATGGACATAGGATATTTGTAGTGTTGAGCGCAAATATTCGAAAAGCAAATTTTTATCGCAAATATCGGCACTTTGAGAATTCGCGAATATTTAGAATATAGTGCTATATATTCGTAATGACGAATATTATTATTTTTTGTTTGTTTTTTAACACAATACACGTCAGGTAATCATCCCTCCCTTTTTCTAGCTTGTGGGCCAATGGGAAGGCTTTGTCACAGCTTAGCAACAGCCCTAGTAACCAATAGGAAAGTTGCCTACCCCTTACTATATAAGAACCTCCCCAGCAGTTATTTTCTAAAGTTTATTGCAGTTATGAAAGAGATAGCAGTGTCATTGCTGTGCTCTGTGTAATTATATTAGACAGTTAACTTATCTACAGTTGCAAGAAAAAGTATATGAACCCTTTGGAATGATATGGATTTCTGCACAAATTGGTCATAAAATGTGATCTGATCTTTATCTAAGTTACAACAATAGACAATCACAGTCTGCTTAAACTAATAACACACAAATAATTAAATGTTACCATGTTTTTATTGAACACACCATGTAAACATTCACAGTGCAGGTGGAAAAAGTATGTGAACCCCTAGACTAATGACATCTTCAAGAGCTAATTGGAGGGAGGTGTCAGCCAACTGGAGTCCAATCAATGAGATGAGATTGGAGGTGTTGGTTACAGCTGCCCTGCACTATAAAAAATGCACACCAGTTCTGGGTTTGCTTTTAACAAGAAGCATTGCCTGATGTGAATGATGCTTCACACAAAAGAGCTCTCAGAAGACATACGATTAAGAATTGTTGACTTGCATAAAGCTGGAAAGGGTTGTAAAAGTATCTCCAAAAGCCTTGCTGTTCATCAGTCCACGGTAAGACACATTGTCTATAAATGGAGAAAGTTCAGCACTGCTGCTACTCTCCCTAGGAGTGGCTGTCCTGTAAAGATGACTGCAAGAGCACAGCGCAGACTTCTCAATGAGGTGAAGAAGAATCCTAGAGTGTCAGCTAAAGACTTACAAAAGTCTCTGGAATATGCTAACATCCCTTTTAGCGAATCTACGATAAGTAAAACACTAAACAAGAAATGATTTCATGGGAGGATACCACAGAGGAAGCCACTGCTGTCCCAAAAAAACATTGCTGCAAATTTATAGTTTGCACAAGAGCACCTGGATGTTCCACAGCAGTACTGGCAAAATATTCTGTGGACAGATGAAACCAAAGTTGAGTTGTTTGGAAGAAACACACAACACTGTGTGTGGAGAAAAAGAGGCACAGTACACCAACACCAAAACCTCATCCAAATTGTGAAGTATGGTGGTGGGAGCATCATGGTTTGGGGCTGCTTTGCTGCTTCAGGGCCTGGACGGATTGCTATCATCGAAGGAAAAATTAATTCCCAAGTTTATCAAGACATTTTTCAGGAGAACTTAAGGCCATCTGTCCACCAGCTGAAGCTCAACAGAAGATGGGTGTTGCAACAGGACAACGACCCAAAGCATAGAAGTAAATCAACAACAGAATGGCTTAAACAGAAGAAAATACGCCTTCTGGAGTGGCCCAGTCAGAGTCCTGACCTCAACCCGATTGAGATGCTGTGGCATAACCTCAAGAAAGCGATTCACACCAGACATCCCAAGAATATTGCTGAACTGAAACAGTCTGTAAAGAGGAATGGTCAAGAATTAATGCTGACCGTTGTGCACGTCTGATCTGCAACTACAGGAAACGTTTGGTTGAAGGGTTCACATACTTTTTCCACCTGCACTGTGAATGTTTACATGGTGTTCAATAAAAACATGGTAACATTTAATTCTTTGTGTGTTATTAGTTTAAGCAGACTGTGATTGTCTATTGTTGTGACCTAGATGAAGATCAGATCCCATTTTATGACCAATTTGTGCAGAAATCCATATCATTCTAAAGGGTTCACATACTTTTTCTTGCAACTGTATATAATTCAGATAGTTCGGGGGAGATAGTCAGTGTAGGTTAGATTGATCTATAGTGTAGCAGATATTGCCAAAAATTCACAAGCGCGAACATATTGGAGCACTCTATCTGCATATAAAGCTATTCTAATGTTCTGCCGTGCCAACCATTTTCTCTAGTCTCAGGAAACCTATACCAGCTTGAAAAATGTACAAACCGGATTCCCAAAAAGTTGGGACACTATACAAATCGTGAATAAAAACTGAATGCAATGATGTGAAGGTGCCAACTTCTAATATTTTATTCAGAATAGAACATAAATCACGGAACAGAAGTTTAAACTGAGAAAATGTACCATTTTAAGGGAAAAATATGTTGAATCAGAATTTCATGGTGTCAACAAATCCCCAAAAAGTTGGGACAAGGCCATTTTCACCACTGTGTGGCATCTCCCCTTCTTACAACACTCAACAGACGTCTGGGGACCGAGGAGACCAGTTTCTCAAGTTTAGAAATAGGAATGCTCTCCCATTCTTGTCTAATACAGGCCTCTAACTGTTCAATCGTCTTGGGCCTTCTTTGTTGCACCTTCCTCTTTATGATGCGACAAATGTTCTCTATAGGTGAAAGATTTGGACTGCAGACTGGCCATTTCAGTACCCGGATCCTTCTCCTACGCAGCCATGATGTTGTGATTGATGCAGAATGTGGTCTGGCATTATCTTGTTGAAAAATGCAGGGTCTTCCCTGAAAGAGATGACGTCTGGATGGGAGCATATGATGTTCTAGAACCTGAATATATTTTTCTGCATTGATGGTGCCTTTCCAGACATGCAAGCTGCCCATGCCACACGCACTCATGCAACCCCATACCATCAGAGATGCAGGCTTCTGAACTGAGCATTGATTACAACTTGGGTTGTCCTTGTCCTCTTTGGTCCGGATGACATGGCGTCACAGATTTCCAAAAAGAACTTCGAATCGTGACTCGTCTGACCACAGAACAGTCTTCCATTTTGCCACACTCCATTTTAAATGATCCCTGGCCCAGTGAAAACGCCTGAGCTTGTGGATCTTGCCTAGAAATGGCTTCTTCTTTCTGATATTGCTCCACTATCTTTCTGTGCAACATTGTGGGAATTGGTGATCCTCTACCCATCTTGGCTTCTGAGAGACACTGCCACTCTGAGAAGCTCTTTTTATACCCAATCATGTTGCCAATTGACCTAATTAGTGTTAATTGGTCTTCCAGTTCTTCATTATGCTCAAATTTACTTTTTCCAGCCTCTTATTGCTACTTGTCCCAACTTTTTTGGGATTTGTTGACACCATGAAATTCTGATTCAACATATTTTTCCCTTTTTAAAATTGTACATTTTCTCAGTTTAGACTTTTGTTCCGTGATTTATGTTCTATTCTGAATAAAATATTAGAAGTTGGCACCTCCACATCATTGCATTCAGTTTTTATTCACGATTTGTATAGTGTCCCAACTTTTTGGGAATCCGGTTTGTAGCATAAGTGACCCACGCCTGTATTTTGTGCGCATTACGCAAATATTACATTGCCGATTTTCACAATCAAGAATATAATCTCGAATATATTTGCGAATATATGACAAATATTCTACAAAATATTCACGAAATATTGCGAATTCAAATATTACCCCTGCCGCTCATTACTAGATATTTGATGTCATGAAACAACACTAATTAATTCAATCTATTTCTAGAATATTCCATTAGTATCCAAAACAAATATTTTTGCATAATGGACAATGAAGCTAATTTACGGCACATCTATAATGAAGCCACTCTGCATAATTATTCAGAGAGAAAACAGTGGTAAGATTGTCAGCCCTGGCAGCCTCAATGCTGCCTTTTGTTTCGGATGTTAGGATCTCTGAGAGCGGTTTTTGGAAGAATGAGTTGTTGTAATCTTACACAAGAAGTAGAACTGCAAAACATGCAGATCACATGGCCTTGCTTCCTGTCACACACTGTCAGCATCAATGGTATTGTTCCTGCCAAGTCCACTTGATCTATTCTTAGATAGGATGTTTGTATTTATGAGCAGTTTTCTCAGTATTACTGAGAATTTGCCGAATTCCAATGTCATGTCTAATCACTTGGAGCCGCAGAGAGACAAGCTGCCCTTACCACTAACTGCTGTCTTTAGGGAATTTACTAATTTTCAGTTGTAGCTTATGACTTAGACATTAGGAATTTCTAATTTACTGGTTTAACGTGATATTATGTGATGGGAAAAAAAGTAGAGAGGGTGCATTGCTTTGTTATTGCTTAAAGGGCATGTGTCAGCAGGTTTGTACCTATGAAACTGGCTGACCTGTTACATGTGCACTTGACAGCTTAAGACATCTGTGTTGGTCCCATGCTCATATGTGCCTGCACTGCTGAGAAAAAATATATGCAATATATGCAAATTAGCCTCTATGAGCAACAGGGACATTGTCGTTACTCCTAGAGGCTCAGCTCTCTCTGCAACTGCCATGCCCTCTGCACTTTACAGGGCCTGGCAGTGAAAACGCCATCACACCTGACCCTGTCATTCAAAGTGCAGAGGGCACAGGAGTTGCAGAGAGCTGAGCCTCTAGGAGAAACAGCAACGCCCCTATTGCTCCTAGAGGCTAATTAGCATATATTAAAACTTTATTTTTCTCAATAATGTGGGCATGTATGAATATGGGACCAACACAAATGCTTTCAGCTGCCAAGTGCACATGTAACAGGTCAGCTAGTTTCATACGTACAAATCTGCTGACAGATGTCCTTTAAGCTGCCCATACACAGTAAACTAATGCCAGCTGAACCCCCAACTTCAGTGGAACCTGCCAGCTGTCTAATGTATTTGGGACCTCTCCCCGAAGGTAGGTTTTAAGGGAAAGAGTTGGACATGTTAGATTTCAATATTTTATATCATCGCATCCATAACAACCTGCTTTATAAAAATAGCACATGATCTAACCTATCAGATGAACATTGTAAAAAACAAAAAATAAAAACGGTGCCAAAACAGCCATTTTTTTGTTACCTTGCCTAACAAAAAATGTAATATAAATATAAAATTAAAAATCATATGTACCCCAAAAAAGCACCAATAAAACTGTCACATTATTCCATTGTTTTCAAAATGGGGTCACTTTTTGGGAGTTTATACTGTAGGGGTGCATCAGGGTGGCTTCAAATGGGACATGGAGCCTGAAAAACCAAAAACCATAAAGCGGTATGCCCTTACGTCAGTTTGTGACCAAATATGGGGTGTTTCTGTAAACTGCAGAATCAGGGTAATAAATATTGTTTTGTTTGGCTGTTAACCCTCGATGTGTTAAAGAAAAAAAAATTATTAAAATGGAAAATCTGCCAAAAAAGCGAAATTTTGAAATGTCATCTCCATTTTCCTTTAATTCTTGTGGAACACCTAAAAGGTTAACGCAATTATTAAAATCTGTTTTGAGTAACTTGAGGGGTATAGTTTCTAAAATGGGATAATTTATGGGTGGTTTCTACTATGTAAGCCCCACAAAGTGACTTCAGACCTGAGCTGTGGGTATTGAAGATTTTCTTAAAAATTTTAAGAATTGCTTCTAAAATTCTCAGCTTTCGAACATCCTAAAAAATAAAATGACACTCCTCACTTGTGGAGTTTGAACAGCAAAATTATAATTTACCCTATGCTTCAGTACATTAACATTTAAATCACCTAATACAAAATTAATAGCTCATTGATATGATTCTTATTTTGAGAGCAATATCGAAATAGCTTTGGACACCTCCACAGCAAATGTTCCAGATCTGCATCTCTGTCTCCACATTTTGGACATTCCCCCCGCACCTTTACCTTGAACAGAAATTTTGGGGAGTGATAGAGATTAGTGTTGATCACGAATATTCTAATCGCGAATATTTATTGCGAATATCGGCACTTCGAGAATTTACGAAGCTCTAGAATATAGTGCTATATCTTTGTAATCGCAAATATTCTAGATTTTTTTTCATCAGTACCCTCCCTGCTTCTTGTTTGTGAGCCAATGAGAAGGCTGCAATATATTTGTCTGAGCTTAGCAACATCCCTAGCAACCAATAGGAAAGTTGCCTACGCCTTTACTATATAGGAAACTCCCCAGCAGCCATTTTCTGCTGTTTTTTGCAGTTCTGAGAGAGAGAGCAGTGTCATTGCTGTGCTCTGTGCATTGCTGATTCATATGGATCCTTATTCAATTACATTAGTTAGTTAGCTCATATATACAATACAGATAGTTAGTGGGAGATAGTCAGTGTAGGTTAGATAGTAATATAGTGTAGCTGATAGGTTCCAGTGCAGGGTGTTAGGTAGTGTGATAGGAATTACTGTACTGTGCATTTTCTTCAGTCTCAGGAAACTTCTAGCAGCTTGAAAAATGTAGCAAAAGTGAGCCACGCCTGTATTGCATGCGCAATACACCAAATTCTAGAATTTGCGTATTTATGGTGAATATTAGGCCAAAAATTCACGAAATATCACAAAAACAAATATTGACTATGCTGCTGATCATTAATATAGACCTTGATTGATAATAAACTGAGTAAAGGAATGTGAAACAGTCAATGACATTTTGGAAATATTTTGCTAAATGTTTATCCATTGTGAACCATAAATTTGACCTACAGACTTATTGCAACACTTTTTATTAGTAAAATGAATATGGGAAATATTATACTCTTGTAAAATTCTATATATGCCAGAAATAACACCCTTACTCTGTGTTTTTTAGTAAACTAATCATAAATTTGATGTCCAAACTTTTCACAAATGGATAAAGTTTGTAGATATCAATGCCAATCCTAACTAGCCACACTAAACTCTCCCCTTAGTAATTGAAACTATGGTATTTAAATTTGTTGTTCATAAATAAATGACTAAATACTAGTGTTGATCGAGCACCATAGTGCTCAGGTCCTCGGGGGCTCGGCCCGAACACATCTGGAAAATTGGGTGCTCTACTGAGCACCCGAGTATAATGGAAGTCAATGGGAGAACCCGAGCATTAAACTAGGCACGCCCTGCTCTGAAGAGGGGAGGGTGCCTAGTTCATAGGAAAAGGTCAGAAATTGATGGAAACACCACTGAAATGGTTCGGAAACAGTATGGGGAGGATGTCTGGATGCATCTTGGGCTCCCAGGTCGCTGCTGGGAACGATGTTGTCCGAGTAGTACGCCACTTTTACAGACTGACAATAATACGCAGAAAACCGAAGATATAATCAATTTTAGATGAAACGTTGTAAGAAAACATTCTTTTCTGTATATTTACTGGTATATAAAGTGCAAGTTCTGCCAAAAATTACAAGAAAGAGGCCCTCCTATACAACCTGTATATCACATAAAGGAGGGCCTCATTCACATTGTGGTACAATTATTCATGTAGTGGGACTCCTACACTAAGTGAAAGGGCTGCCAAAAATTACAAGGAACCGGCACTACAATACACCCTTTGTTACACATAAAGGAGGGCATCATACACAGCCTTGAAAAATTATGATTGATGGAATTAAACTTCCATTGGTACTACCCTCTGTAGCGGAGGCACCCGTCTCCTGCTACTTCTCCTCGTTATCGTTCAATTCGCGCTGAGAAGATGAACTGAGGGTGGTCTGGCTATTACCCTGTGTTCGGCCTTCAATACACCCGAAGGTCATTTCGAGAATCTTGTCATGCCCTTTGGTTTAACTAATGTGCCAGCGGTCTTTCAG
Organism: Bufo gargarizans; assembly: GCF_014858855.1. Lineage (NCBI taxonomy): Eukaryota > Metazoa > Chordata > Amphibia > Anura > Bufonidae > Bufo > Bufo gargarizans. The sequence goes on along the minus strand of NC_058081.1, from coordinate 258,363,091 downwards.
CAATTTATCAATGATATTTTCCATCATTTAGTGGGTAAGTTTATGGTTATTTACCTTGATGACATACTAATTTGAAGACCCATCAGGATCACGTGAGACAGGTGTTGTTGATCCTTCGGGAGAATAAATTGTATGCAAAATAGGAAAAATGTGTATTTGCTGTCCAGGAGTTACCGTTTGTGGGATACCTGATTTCTGACTCTGGTCTTCGTATGGACCCTGAAAAGGTCCAGGCGGTACTGGAATAGGACCGGCCTGAGAACCAGAAAGCTCTGATGCGGTTTTTGGGTTTTACCAATTACTACAGTAAATTCATCTTGAATTATTCCACCGTTGTAAAACCTTTGACAGATATGACTAAAAAAGGCGCCGGCTTCTCTATCTGGTCGATGAGGCATTACAGGCCTTTTCTGCTATTAAGAAATGTTTTGCGTCTGTTCCCATTCTGATGCAAGTGGGGGTCGGGGCAGTTCTGCCGCAGGGTCCATCCCCCACCAAATGGCTTCCGTGTGCTTTTTTTCTCCAAGAAACTCTCGGCCGCTGAAAGAAATTATGATGTAGGAGATAGAGAATTACTGGCCATTAAATTGGCCTTTGAGGAATGGCGTCATTGGTTGGAAGGGGCTATTCATCCTATTACGGTATATATTGACCACAAGAATTTGGCTTACCTGTAGTCTACTAAGCATCTGAATCCTAGACAGGCTAGATGGTCACAGTTTTTTACTAGGTTCAATTTTGTGGTCACCTTTCACCCTGGGGTTAAAAACGTCAAGGCAGATGCGTTGTCACATAGTTTTTCTGGGGGGAGTGATTCGGAGGATCCCGCTCAGATTTTGGTTGATGGGGTGGTGGTTTCCGCTCTGTACCCGAAGTTGGAGATGGAGGTGTTGGGGGCTCAGGAGGAGGCTTCTGATTTGCCAATTTGTACTGGGTTTGATTGTTAGTGAGGCTATTTATCCCTCCTTCCCCCAGTGGCCTGTGCAGGTTATACTTCTTTCCTGTGAGCTCTGGATGTGTGGTAGATCGGCTGCTCCAGCTCTGCTCAAGATAAGTTCTCTCCGTTATTTCCCATTGTATCTTTTATCTAGGCCTCTAGGGAGGTCACTGACCCAACCTAGGAAGGTGGCAACAGGCCGAGCGAGGACAGCAGTACAGAGGGGAAGGGATCTGCAGCACCGCAACAGGCAGGAAGAGGCAGTGGGGTGGCAAAAGGGAGAAGGCAGGCCACACCAAACAGGCCAGCAACTGTTTCATGGAGCGCCCCTTTGTGGAAATCTCCCTTGCCAAGGGGTGATGTTCCGCAGTATCGCCCTTTTTTGAGGAAAATGCGGATGATAAAAGAATAGTAGTTTGCAACCTGTGCCATACGAAAATGAGCCGGGGCGTGAACACTAGCAACTTCACCACCACCAGCATGATCTGCCACATGGCATCCAAGCACCATAATAAGTGGGATGAACGCCTGGGTCCACAATCTGTCTGCAGGTCACAACACTGCCTCCTCTTCCCCTTTGTTAGGTGCTGGTCAATCCCCTGTTGAAGAAACAGTGGACAGTTTTAAAAAGGGTTTAGATTAATTCTTCAAAGTAAACAACATTAATGCTTATGAAAACGTGTAGAAATCTGAGTCTCAATTCCTTCTGGGATTTGCATTCCCACCTATCCCTTGGTTGAACTTATATATTTTTTCAACCGTATTAACTATGTAACTATATATTTTTAATTTTAGGCAAAATCTTAAGTTGTCATTTAAAGACATCCAATACCTTACTGAGATAAAACACCCCATGTTCCAATAAAATAAAAATATCTTTCCCATTCCATTACCCTGTGAAAGGGATGTATTTATGTATAAAGCATACCAATCAACAAGATGCTGCGGTTGTGATGCAGAGAAATATGTCCTAAGGTCCGGAAGATTACAACCACCCTTGTTAATCGGAGGTATTGACTTCTGTTTAACCATCACTTTTTTTTATCATTAATCATTGACTCAATTGTATTATAGATTGTATTAGTAATCCATATTGGTGAATTAGACAAAATATGTGGACAGCACAGAAGATTGGCCTAACAAGGGGAAGCAGTTTATGAGATATAGCAAAAGAATATTCACAAATACTATACTAGTAAGTGCCATATAGTTAACTTACCTACACATTGGTCACAAGTAGCCAGAAAGTGGCCAATCCCTTTAACGTAAAACTTATAATGGATATTATCATTGTCTTGTTATTAGGTTCAACATCATTCTATGTTCCTGAATGAAAAAAGGTCTGTCCAACTCCTCCCTTTGCTCTTTAGTATTACAATGTAATGAAGCCAAGATATTCTTGGATATAATCAGCACCATGGTCAAGTTTAGATAGATACCACTGTTAATAATAATTAACAAATGTATCTGCATTTTTTTTTTTTATCTGAGAGAATTAAATTCTCTTCAGTCTTAATAGCTAATATGGTGTTCATCGCCTTCTGATTAGAAATATTAGATGCCTGGAGACCACTCGACCTACTAACTTCAAAATAGAATTCCTTTTTAAAAAGAAAAAATTCATGGGCTTTCTGCATGAATGTCCTGAGCCATCTGCACTGTAGCTCCAAATCAGATGACAATTTCCAACATCTCCACTTAAGTTCTTCTTTTTTCAAAGCCCCACCTCAGCTTCTTTTTATCTTCTCTTCATCTCATGTTGAACAATAAACAGTCCCCTAATAAATGCTTTAAGCATTCCTAAATTGCCAAGTGAGAGACTGATCCCTTATTAACCGGAAAGACATACATCTGTTCTACCACCTGTTCATAAATATTTATATAATTTAACATAAATTGATTAAGCCTAAAAATTCTAAATCTAACGCCTTCAAGGGCAGCAATATCTAAACGTAAAGGTGAATGATCAGACATACCTCCAGTTTCATAAGACACTATTTTATTCTGGATCTTCTTATTCAGTATCTCCTTATTAACTATGGCCATATCAATTCTCAACATCGTCCCAGAACCCTTTGAGCAACATGAGTATTGTCTTTCAGTAATGTTCCTCTCCCTCGATATATCCAACCATCCTAATTCTAAAAAGCTGATCTATCACAATTTTTATTATAAATTAAAGTCTGTTTTATAAGGCAGTCAAGGAACTCACAGGATACTATATTAAAGCCCTTCACAGTGAGAAGGGGGACATGAGACTTGTCAAGAATAAATGAGCACAATAGGTCAATTACACTACAGGGAGTGCAGAATTATTAGGCAAGTTGTATTTTTGAGGATTAATTTTATTATTGAACAACAACCATGTTCTCAATGAACCCAAAAAACTCATTAATATCAAAGCTGAATATTTTTGGAAGTAGTTTTTAGTTTGTTTTTAGTTTTAGCTATTTTAGGGGGATATCTGTGTGTGCAGGTGACTATTACTGTACATAATTATTAGGCAACTTAAAAAAACAAATATATACCCATTTAAATTATTTATTTTTACCAGTGAAACCAATATAACATCTCAACATTCACAAATATACATTTCTGACATTCAAAAACAAAACAAAAACAAATCAGTGACCAATATAGCCACCTTTCTTTGCAAGGACACTCAAAAGCCTGCCATCCATGGATTCTGTCAGTGTTTTGATCTGTTCACCATCAACATTGCGTGCAGCAGCAACCACAGCCTCCCAGACACCGTTCAGAGAGGTGTACTGTTTTCCCTCCTTGTAAATCTCACATTTGATGATGGACCACAGGTTCTCAATGGGGTTCAGATCAGGTGAACAAGGAGGCCATGTCATTAGATTTTCTTCTTTTATACCCTTTCTTGCCACCCACGTTGTGGAGTACTTGGACGCGTGTGATGGAGCATTGTCCTGCATGAAAATCATGTTTTTCTTACCTTGCAGACTTCTTCCTGTACCACTGCTTGAAGAAGGTGTCTTCCAGAAACTGGCAGTAGGACTGGGAGTTGAGCTTGACTCCATCCTCAACCCAAAAAGGCCCCACAAGCTCATCTTTGATGATACCAGCCCAAACCAGTACTCCACCTCCACCTTGCTGGCGTCTGAGTCGGACTTGAGCTCTCTGCTCTTTGCCAATCCAGCCATCTGGCCCATCAAGACTCACTCTCATTTCATCAGTCCATAAAACCTTAGAAAAATCAGTCTTGAGATATTTCTTGGCCCAGTCTTGACGTTTCAGCTTGTGTGTCTTGTTCAGTGGTGGTCGTCTTTCAGCCTTTCTTACCTTGGCCATGTCTCTGAGTATTGCACACCTTGTGCTTTTGGGCACTCCAGTGATGTTGCAGCTCTGAAATATGGCCAAACTGGTGGCAATTGGCATCTTGGCAGCTGCACGCTTGACTTTTCTCAGTTCATGGGCAGTTATTTTGCGCCTTGGTTTTTCCACACGCTTCTTGCGACCCTGTTGACTATTTTGAATGAAACGCTTGATTGTTCGATGATCATGCTTCAGAAGCTTTGCAATTTTAAGAGTGCTGCATCCCTCTGCAAGATATCTCACTATTTTTGACTTTTCTGAGCCTGTCAAGTCCTTTTGACCCATTTTGCCAAAGGAAAGGAAGTTGCCTAATAATTATGCACACCTGATATAGGGTGTTGATGTCATTAGACCACACCCCTTCTCATTACAGAGATGCACATCACCTAATATGCTTAATTGGTGGTAGGCTTTCGAGCCTATACAGCTTGGAGTAAGATAACATGCATAAAGAGGATGATGTGGTCAAAATACTCATTTGCCTAATAATTCTGCACGTAGTGTAGGAGTGAAGGGAGGGGGGACATATAACACTTCAATGACACACTTAAACCACCCAAAAACAGAAAGCTACATCTTCCCTCTATATGAACCTTAGCATTATTTATATCTTTGAATAAAAATACTCCTCTTGAATATGAAAAGTATATTTAGTGGAACTCCTCTGCCTTCCATCTTCTATGCAACTTGGCCATGTAGTCTTTTGCAAAATGGGCCTCTGAAATACAAACAATGGCAGGGTGTTAATTATTTATAAGATTCAAAACAGTATATCTTTTTTACATCTATCACTCAAGCCTCTAACACTCTCTGAGATTAAACAAAAAAAAAAAAAACAGCACAGCTAACCCACTCTAACTAACCCCTATCCATATGCTTTAACCCCAGCGTTTCATGATATGGTGTTCCTTACCTATCCACCACTTTCCCGCCACTTAAGTCACCTTTCCTTATGGGAGGGTGCCTGAGCAATAGGTTTCCTAGCTTGCTAGTATAAGTAAAAGGTGTGCTGTTTCTGTTGTCTGCCCATGTACTGACTTTCTGCCTGTTTATTTGATTCTAAACCCACCGCTGCCTAACCTGACCTGTGCCTGACCTCTGTATTGAGCCTTCACTGCCTGCCCTGAACTCAGACTATCATATTTCTCATACTGTGCTTGCCCTGACCTTGCTCTGTCCCTGATTACTGTCTTGCATGATCCCTTGGTGCTCTGCACCAGCAGCTCTTGAACTCTGTAGGTCAGCTGTCAGTCGCACAGACAATACTCCAGGAGGTAGTGGCCTGGTGACTCCCCAGCAGCAAAGTTCAGATCCCTGTATAGGAGTTAAAAGGTAAAAAGCAGGGGACAGCCAGGATAATACCCTTAGGATCAGCCTAAAGCCAAATTTGTTAGTTGACACAGTGGTTCTACACCCACTGCCATAACAATTTAACTGTGACATAGAATTAAGTACATTTATACCATAGCATGCAAATAATATAAAAATATGGCTTCCAAATAACCACTAAAAGTCAGCTTTGAGTTTTCTTATTACTAAATATCTACCCTGTTTAATTTTGAGTCTCATCCCAGAAAGAAAATGTGAATTCATGAACGAAATAAATAATAGCACTATTTTAAGCTACTTTAGTATAGTATTTTACAAGATTGTACAGTGCTCCTGCTAGCGCCTGGTTGGTATTGCATGTCCAAAGCAAACATTTGTACAGTAATATGTTTCTTATTTTTCTTATTAAAATTTTCGGAAAAGCCATCCATATTTTCTCTGCTCAGCACTGTTTTTTCTTTTACATAGTTCTGGATTTCTTCCTACTATCGCAGTGTCAAAAATGCATATGGTAGAAAAAGCAACAAATGTGGTGTTAAATATAAAAAAACAATGTAGCTAAAAAAAACAATCATATCGGAATCTTTATTTTTTCAGTGCAGATGAAAAAATATATCATGTAGCCTAAAAGGGGTTGTCTCAACTCAGCAAATGGCATTTATCATTTAGACAAAGTTAATACAAGGCACTTACTAATGTATTGTGATTGTCCATATTGCTTCCTTTGCTGGCTAGATTAATTTTTCCATCACAATTATACACTGCTAGTTTCCATGGTTATGACCACCCTGTAATCCAGCAGTGGTGGTCGTGCTTGCATACTATAGAAAAAAGTGCTGGACCATGAGTACCCCCGAGGTCCTAGCCACCAGAGAGGCCTGCACTTTTTCCTATATTGTACAAGCATGGCCACCAATGCTGGATTACAAGGTGGTCATAAACATGGAAACGAGCCGTATATAATGTAATGGAAAAATGAAAAAGCAATATGGATAGTTATAATACATTAGTAAGTGCCTTGTATTAACTTTCTCTACATTATAAATGCCTTTTGCCAAAGTGAGACAACCCCTTTAAACCACATTATGGTGTGGTCCTATTTTGGTGGTGTACTTGTCTAAACATGGCTCATGAAGAAATCTTTTTGGGGTATTGAGTAGCAGACATCCTAACCTGCAAAAACTCATTTCACGGAGGTGCACTTCTAATTTCCGGGAGGTTTTCTTTCACAAACTTTTTATTACATTTTCCAAACATATGCAGTATGTGCACACTTTTCTCTATGGTGTGGAGGACTGGGCTCATTACCCTGCCCCAAATAATCATATTTATGTATATGATTAAAGGGATTCTGTCACCACCTATAAGCCCTGTGAGCTAAACATATGCTCATGTCCAGGGTATCATTCTGATTTCTAAGGTGGCCTTATAAAAGCGATTTGTGGCTTTATTCTGCGGAAAAACAGGTTTTACTAACCTGTCAATCATTGAATTAAGGTGCCCAAGCAGGGGAGGTCTGTGAATGCATGATGCCCGGCCGCACGCATCGCCGTTCGTGCCCAGCGCTGCCTTCTACTCCTCAGTGCCGCCTCTCCCTCCCGCTTTGAGATCCTGCGTGTGCGCACAGGCTCAGCCTGATGCGCAGTTGCGGACTGCTGGCATCGGCTTCTTCTTGCACTGTGCGCACGCGCCGAGAAGGGGAGACTGCTACAGGTTGCCGGAAAGGTTTACTGAGAGTAAACCTTTCCGGGATATATTGTTTCACATGCGGGCATCAGGGAGCCGCTATCTAATAGCCGGAGACTCCCTGAACGTCCAGGAGACTTGAGATCCCTGGAGTAGTATCCAACGTAACCATCTCCACATATAAAAAAAACAAATCATTAATTAAGAGTGAAGCTATAAAAAGCATTTTATGACACGCTGATACCAAACAGAGATATGATAAGCCCCTTAGAGCCCCGGGGGATTAGATCGCAGTAAGATTCAAAGATGGTGAGATCAAACATAATACTAAGAAAAACTAGATTTCCTCTTTTATTTGTAGTCTCTATTTACAGAAAGCATCTGGCTATGATAAAGACTAATTTCCCTGGTACAGGGAGGAAAGTCAAAAGTGGAAGCATTGAAAGGTAGCAATTACATTACATGTTTTGTGAAGTATGTGGCTGGTTTCACACAGTAGGCATGATCTTTTATGTAACATTTTTTTAAAAATGATCACAATGGACCAATTTATGGATCAGTTGGGTGACAAATTAAAAATTAAATTAAAAATGGATTGAAATCGATGAAAACTGATAATATACATTTTTCATCAGTTTTTCTAAATCATGGTGAAAAAGATGCAAAAGAAGAGGTAAAGTGTGAATCTAGTCTTAGTCATAGACTAATCGCACCCGCCTCCCATTTTTCTCTGCTCCTCCAATAAGAAGATGTTAAATTTTTTAATTTTTTAAAGTTTTAAATGAAAATAAGCTGGGCAAATAACTATAGGGTTCTACACAAAATCTGCCAGACATCAACAGACATTTTAATGATCATTTCTTAATCTGTAGAATAACACATTTCTAGAAAAAAAAAAGATACAGTATATGAAAGAATGAAACATCTCTCGCAGAACTAGATATTACTTTTAGTATTTTTTGTAAATATTTTATTGCATGTGAATAAATGAGTGAATTCCAGAGCAGATGAAATTACTACAGCAAGAAGAAAACAATATTTTACTACAAGTTTTTGACATTTCTGTAGATGCAGACAGAATTGACCTGAGTAATATGAATTGTACTGGGGTCATGTGGGAGACCTGCAGATCGAGAGTGTATAACCCAGCAGCAGTTTATGAATGCTCCCTTCAGTGTGTGCTTCATGTGAGACTAAGAGGTTTTATTTGTTTTGGAAATGAAAAAGCCCTTTGCTCGCAAATTCCCATAAACAGCTGGCCTAAATAATGGGAGCCTATCCAAATTTTAATTATTATGCCAATGTGCCAGATTCCATGCATTTTAATACTGGGACAGAAAAAAAAAACATTATTGAATTTGGAGTTTTCTAACAGAAAAAAATGTTTGCGCTATAAAACTACTTTTTGCTTTTGTAAGCATTAAAACAGCTTTACATTTCATATATTAGAATATAAAACATTTCAAAAACTTTCCTAAAAGCATATTTAGAGGGGTTTTCCAGGTGTGAAATATTAATGAGCTATCCTCAGGATCTGATCGGTAGGGGTTCCAACTCAAGACACCAATCAGCTGTCCTGGGCCAGCAGCGTCACATGTGAATGAGTCTGGGTTGCAAATCTAAGCATAACCACTATACAATATACAGCACTGTGCTTTATATGCTTTGAAGGGGCTAAAAACAAAAAAATTAGAGCTCTACCTATGACTTTTGTTTTCTACCGTGGTATAGTTAATGAAAAAAATTGGTCTAGACCAATCATGCCATACAACTGATTACAGCTTCCCCGAGAGATCTACCTTTCACAAATGTGATTTGTCCATATTCTAGATGAAACACCATGTGGATCTATAGTGCTATAAGTTTGGTTCAGCAAAGCCTCATGGGTCCCAGTTTTATATCCAGAGTATGGATACTTAAACACTGGAGCAATAATGGTGTCTGAATGAGACCTAAGAGATAGAGGAGAACATAAACAATGCAGAGCGTTTCAGTTCAAGGATAAGAAATAGGTCTCTTGCGCCCCCGAAGTAAAAGAGGTACTTAAAGATAGAACATTTTCCAGATGGCACTGTAGAAAATCCCTCCATTATACCAATTTCTCTGGTGGATAATCATTAGCACTGTTCCTTCATGCAATTTACTTTAAGTGTTTCTGAGATTTGAATACTAATGATCTGTCCTCTGGATAGGTCATTAGTATCTGATTGGTGGGGGGTAGGGTTGAGCGAGCCTGAACTGTAAAGTTAGGGTTTATAGCCAACCTTTATAATTTTTTGACCCCGGACCCAAACCCGATCATTTCAGTAAAAGTTTGGGTTCGTGTTGGGCAATTTAATGGCACTTTTTGAAAGGCTGCAGAGCAGCCAATCAACAAGCATTTAACTCGTGTGCCCTTAGAAGCCATCACAGCCATGCCTACTAATGGCATGGCTGTGATTGGCCAGTGCAGCATGTGACCCAGCCTCTATATAAGCTGGAGTCATGTGGCGCCGCACATCAATCTGCTCTTACTAGTGTAGGGAGAGGATGCTGCTGCTGTGAGGGAGAGAATAGGAAAGAATCTGATATCAGAACTTGATGTTAACTCTGCGATCTACAGCAATTTATTGTGTGGGTGCAATGCAACATTTTTGTACCCTGCCCTGAGCCCAGTGACACAGAAAAATAAGTTTTATCCGTCTGTTAGTTAGGTGGGCGTCGGCAGCCATTTTGTACAAGTTCGGTGTACCAGCACTGCATATGTGCCAGTGACAATAATTTAATCCTGATATTTTAGTTCAGTAGGCAACATATACCAATCTTATGTTTCAGGATGAGTACATGGGAGGACCACCACAGCATGCCCAACTGCTGTGGCATTTTGCAGTGTCCAGACTGACAAAGAGGGCAGGGGTGAAGACTGGGTGGAAGATGATGTGGAGGACAATGAGGTCCTCGACCCCACATGGAATCAAGGTCATGCGAGTGACCTTGGTAGTTCGGAAGAAGAGATGGTGGCCACAAAGAGCCACCAGCACAGCAAAAGAGGGAGCAGGGTGCAAAAGCAGAGCGGCCATCCCCTAGACAGTACGCATGCTACTGCCCACCGCACCAAGTGACCAAGCACACCAAAGCCACCCCGCAAACTGAGGATGTGCCAGCAACGCCACCACCTCAGTCACCAAGCATCTCCACAATGTCCCATAGAAGCGTTCAGCTGTCTATCTCCCAAACACTGGAGGATTGCAGGGTGTTTCTCTTTGCTTCCTGTTGCTTCCTCCTCCTACTCCGCTTCCTCATCCTCTACCAGCTCCTCATCCGTTCAGCGTAACACCTTTACCAGCAACTTCAGCACAGCCAGGGGTAAACGACAGCAGGCAGTTTTAAAAGTTATCTGTTTGGGGGACAAAACCCACACCACGCAGGAGCTGTGGACGGGCATGGAACAACAGACTGATGAGTGGTTGTTGCCATTGAGCCTCAAGCCCGGCCTGGTGGCGTGCGACTCTGGGCCTAGCCGGTTTGACGCACATTCCTTGCCTGATGCATGTGCTGAATTTGATGGTGCAGAAATTCCTGAAAAATTATTCCAATATGTCAGAGCTGCTGCAGAAAGTGCAGGCCGTCTGTGTGCTCTTTCGGCGTTCTCAACCTGCTGCTGCTCGCCTGTCAGCGCTGCAGCGTAACTTCAGCCTTCCTGCTCACTGCCTCATATGTGACGTGCCCATATGCTGTGAAGATACGAGATGTGCAGCACCTGAAACTACGGATACTGGAAGCCTGTGCTAGCATTTCTCCTGCGGTGTTGCTATCAGTGTGTGAAGAGTGGGAGAAGAGGGTTGCATTGACAATCCAACACAATGGTCAGCACATTAAACACATTTTATAAGTGGTCAGAAACTTGTAAATAACTCATGAAAGAATAAAGTTACGTTAAAACCAAGCACACCATTGTATTTCTTGTGACATTCCCAATAAGTTTGATGTGTCACATGACCCTCTTCCTATTGAAAAAACAAAAGTTGGATTCAAAATGGCCGACTTCAAAATGGCCGCCATGGTCACCACCCATCTTGAAAAGTTTCCCCCCTCACATATACTAATGTGCCACAAACAGGAAGTTAATATCACCAACCATTCCCATTTTATTAAGGTGTATCCATATAAATGGCCCACCCTGTACATTTCACTAATTCGTCTGTTACATTGTTGTGTGATATTCACTAATTTTTGGCTGTGATAGTTATGCTCTACAAATTTGAACAAAAAAATAATAAAATAAAATAAAAAAACAAAGCCAAAAACCAGTGTTGGCAACCTCCTCCACCACCACTTCCACAAACACCGCCACATCCACCGCCTCCTCAACCTCCTACTCCATATGGACCTCCTCCTCCTAAATCAAGATTATTATTTTTAATTTTTACGTATTTTATATTATTTTAAGTCATTTCCCTATCCACATTTGTTTGCAGAGCACTTGCCATGCTCTTAACCACATTTAGCTGCCTTTTCAGCCCTGTAGCCCTTTCCATGACTTTTTTTAGAGCCATTTTAACGCTCCAAAGTTTGGGTCCCCATTGACTTCAATGAGGTTCGGGTTCAGAGTCAAGTTCGGGTCCTGAACTCGAACTTTTTTGCGAAGTTTGGCCGAACCCGGTGAACCCGAACATCCAGGTGTTCACTCAATTCTAGTGGGGGGTCCTTGGTGAGCACTGCAGCCTTCTTACAGCTCACCAAGCACAGCGCTGTATATAGTATAGTGTCTGTGCTTGGTATCGTGCTCAGCCCCATTCACTTCAATGGGGGCTGAGCTGCTCCTAGGCCAGGTGACGATGAATGTGTTGTCACTGGCCTAGGAAAAGCTGCAAGAAGGGAGCGGCCCTCACAGGAGTGCCAGTGCCTTCTCAGACAGCTGATTGTTGAGGCCGCAGGAGTCAGACCCCCACTGATCAGATACAGATGACCTATCCTGAGGATAGGTCATCTGTATTAAAATCTCGAAAAACCCCTTTAAGTGGGCCCCCACGGCTCCCCATGATATATGTTCCCTTACTGGAATTAATAAGTATAAATAACAAGTTCCATATTTTATTTGAGAGCATGCCCATTTGGGTTATAGCATTGATAACTATTCCCCTCATCAATATTTCTCTAGTAAAGTCTTTTGTACCACTTGGCATGCGCTATTGTTAATTACTAGTAATGGAGCTTGGTAATTTCAAGAATGGTTCTACATCATACAATATCCCTTACTCAAGCAGCATTAGTGGAGTTCTTTCTTATTTGTTGAATATCAAAAGGATTTTTAATGCTTGCGGCATATGTTTTTTTACCTTGCATATATTATGTATTGCTAATTGAAATATTACACATGATTAATTGCATTGATGTATTGTGACCTATGAATTAATATTTGTATTATAATTTTATAATGATGACTACAGGCATGGGATTCAGACAGTTCCCTCAGGTTCTCCAGACTGTTAAAATTACAGTCGGATCAGAAAACCGTGTTACCGGCTGAATCCCAAGCCAGCCCTCTGGAGGCGGCAGCTGGAGATAAGCGCTTCCATTCCATAGTTTAGCTCCTTAAAGGGGTTGGCCACCTTATGCATAAAAATAAATAAATGGCCCCAGATAATAACTAAAGCCAAGAGGTATTAGTATAATGAAAGATATACTGTGTATGTATAATTTTTCTACTGTGTTCAGCATAGTATGCTCCCATAGATGAGAGACTGTGTGGGCGGAGCAGCTGCAAAGTGAAAGTAAAAATCCCAGCATGCATTACAGCAAGCATCTTGAGGAGTGGTCACATGACATCCCTGGCCAACTGTGATACCATAGTAACAACAGCACAGACAAGTCAGCATCTGTCTGTTTATTTATCTATTTCACATATATATATATATATATATATATATATATATCTATCAATTCAATTTTTGGGATACTGTCTTATGTAAGGGCTCTTTTTTATTTTTTGAACAATTATCTTAGGTAGGGTCTCATTTTTTGCGGGATGAGATGGCAGTTTAATTGGAACTATTTTGGGGGGCATACGCCTTTTTGATAGCTTGGTATTACACTTTTTGTGATGTAAGATGACAAAAAATGGCTTATTTTACACCGTTTTCCTTTTTTTTTACAGTGTTCACTTGAGGGGTTAGGTCATGTGATATTTTTATAGAGCAGGTTCTTATGGACGCAACGATTCATAGTATGTCTAATATCTTTTATTTTAATTTTTTTTTTTTTACTTTAACACAATAATAGCATTTTATTTAAAAAATAAAATTTTTGTGTCTCCATAAACTGAGAGCTATATTTTATTTATTTTTGGGGCGATTGTCTCATGTAGGGGCTAATTTTTTGCGGGCTGTGGTGACGGTTTGATTGGTACCATTTTAGCGTACATATGACTTTTTTATCACTTTTATTACTTTTTTGGAAGTGAGGGGGGCAAACTTTTTATTTTATCATAGTTTTTTGTTTTTTTATGGCATTCTGGGAAAGTAACATGACCCTTTCATAGATCAGGTCGTTACGGACGCGGTGATATCAAACGCGTAGTGTAATTTTTTTTTTATAATCGGTGATAAATGTGCGGTGATAAATTTTTTTATTTATTTTTTACTTTTATTCCCATTTATTTTCTTTTTTTTGACCCAGACCCACTTGTTTCTTGTAGATCCAGTGGGTCTGATGCCTATATAATACACTACAGTATATTATATAGTGTACTGAAGTGTACTGTGACGTTACACACAGGCTAATCAAGCTGCTGCTGCCTTTAGCAGAAGCCTGATCCAGCTTAGCTATACCATGGCAAGCCGAAAACCTGTGAAGGCGTCAGGTTGCCATGGTAACCATCAGCGGCTGCCATAACAGAGCAGCCGCTGATGGGTGAGGGAGGGGCCCTCCCTCTGCGATCTTGTCAAGTATCAGGCGGCTGTAAAGGCACAGCAGCACCCGATGGGAGAGGGAGGGAGCTCCCTCACTGTTAACCCCTTTCATACCGCAGTCCCTATGGACCGCGGCATGGAAGGGGTTAAACGGCTCGGCCATCCTGAAAATTAGAGAGGGAGAGGAGGGGGAGGATTGGGGAATTGCCAGCTAAGTAAATAAAATACGGGGGCACATTGAGGGCTGCAGGGGGGGATGATCGGGGAATCACATGTAGAACTGGTGCAAGGACACACAAGGACACAAGTGTCATCCACAGATCCCCCACAAGTGTCATCCACAGATCCCCCACAAGTGTCATCCACAGATCCCCCCACAAGTGTCATCCACAGATCCCCCCACAAGTGTCATCCACAGATCCCCCCACAAGTGTCATCCACAGATCCCCCCACAAGTGTCATCCACAGATCCCCCCACAAGTGTCATCCACAGATCCCCCCACAAGTGTCATCCACAGATCCCCCCACAAGTGTCATCCACAGATCCCCCCACAAGTGTCATCCACAGATCCCCCCCACAAGTGTCATCCACAGATCCCCCCCACAAGTGTCATCCACAGATCCCCCCCACAAGTGTCATCCACAGATCCCCCCACAAGTGTCATCCACAGATCCCCCCACAAGTGTCATCCACAGATCCCCCCACAAGTGTCATCCACAGATCCCCCCACAAGTGTCATCCACAGATCCCCCCACAAGTGTCATCCACAGATCCCCCCACAAGTGTCATCCACAGATCCCCCCACAAGTGTCATCCACAGATCCCCCCACAAGTGTCATCCACAGATCCCCCCACAAGTGTCATCCACAGATCCCCCCACAAGTGTCATCCACAGATCCCCCCCCCCATAAATGTCATCCACAGATCCCCCCCCCCATAAATGTCATCCACAGATCCCCCCCATAAATGTCATCCACCACAGATCCCCCCCATAAATGTCATCCACCACAGATCCCCCCCATAAATGTCATCCACAGATCCCCCTAAGCAGGGACGTACATAAAAATCATTGGGCCCCATAGCCTGCTGGTAACCCACAAAAACATTAGGAGCAAAGGACTGCTGTAGACCCTCTAAAACATTAGGTGCGAGGGCCAACTGCTGATCTGACCATCTAAAAAATTAGGGGTGAGGGTCTGTTGCTTGTCTGACCATCTAAAACATTAGGGGCGAGGGTCTGCTGCTGATAAGACTATAAAAAAAATAAGGGTGAGGGTTTTCTGCTAAGCTGACCATTTAAAATATTAGGGGTTAGGGTGTGATGCTGATCTGACCCTCTAAAACATTAGGAGCCAGGGCCTGCTGCTGAGCAGACCCTCTAAAACATTAGGAGCGAGGGCAGCCTAATAAGCATGTTGATATGATGCAGGAGGATGAGAAAAGGACGATTGAACCATATTCCCTTTTTTGTGGTGGAAGGGGTGCATGAGAATACAGTGTATTCAATACACCATAAAAGCCCCATTTAAAGTGCCTTTATGTTTAGCCGCTTTCCTCTGCTGGAGTAGAGAAGTCAAGGGCAATCCAGGCATTGTTCATTTTGATAAGAGTCAACCTGTCAGCATTTTCAGTTGACAGGCGGATGCGCTTATCAGTTATTATGACCCCAGCAGCACTAAATACCTGCTCTGACAAAACGCTGGCTCAGGGCAGGCCAGCACGTCCAAGGCGTAGAGCCCCAGTTCATGCCACATGTCCAGCTTGGACACCCAATACTCCACGTACTCCTTCACCATTTTCCAAAACATTTCCCTCCTTGTGACAGTAGGCCGCGCATCAGGGTGACGGTGCTGTATACTCATTTATAGTCGGTATTATACCACTTTTATCTAGAATGACCCCTATTTCTTAGCTCTATTGTTTGTATATATAATGGTGTGCAGCCATTTAGTTTTTTGTAATTATGTTTGCTTCATGGATATGCACCTGTGATCCTGAAGGTTTAAGTCAAAATTTTCTTGCAATATATTGGGGGTGGCACCCCTTTTAGACTTGACACGCCCATCTACCTGGGACTTCTGAGCAGAATATGTTTGTAGCTGGTTCCTACACGGCCCTGAATATTGTAGGCTTAAATAAGTCCAAAATTAGGCAGTTTCTTTAGTGATAGGGACCCATCTGCGAAAGCCACCTTGACGCCTGGTAGAAGGGCCCGACACGTATGTGCGCTAAGAGCTTCCATTATTCATGTATACTCATTTATAGTCGGTATTGTACCACTTTTATCTAGAATGACCCCTATTTCTTAGCTCTATTGTTTGTGTATATATAATGGTGTGCAGCCATTTTGTTTTTTGTAATTGGTACTGGCGGGGTGTCATGAAACTGTTCCAGGCCTTGAAGAGTGTTGTCCTGCCTCTGTTGGAACTACTGTGTGTTCCCCTCATCTCTGTTCCTTGGTTTCCCAAGGAACCACGTACTTTACTGCCAGCGTTGTCAGCTGGAAATTTTTGGAGCTAATTTTCCACAAGGAACTTCCGGTATTGCACCATTTTGCTAGTCCTCTCCATCACAGGAATGAGAGATGAGAAGTTCTCTTTGTAGCAGGTGTCGAGAAGGATGAACAACCAGTAATCGGTGTTGGCTAAAATGCGTATAACGCGAGTGTGGCAAAACCTACCTCGCCACTGGGTTTTGGAGGGGCCTGTTTGTTAGCCTCTTACCCCAGGATTATGGGCCCTCTCATCAGCCAGGCTTCCTTTGTTCACAAAGGACTTGTACTAACTTGAACCCCTGGTCTAATTCGTGCCATTTTGGGATGTTAAATGTCTGTGTATTGTAAAGGGTGGGACATTGTATACGTTGAGTAGTGAGGTCTGTTCCATTGTCTCTCTGTGTGTATTGGCAATGTCCCTTTGTCCTGAGAGTTGGTCTCGGTTGTCTTCAGGACAGAAGACACTGTGTATTCTCCTGCCTGTGATGATTACATCAACCCAGTGTGAGGTAATTGTATCACAGGCAGAGGGGAGGATTTTGTGTGGGAGTGTCTGAGTGTATTGTACGTGGTTATTGGCTGTTTTTACAAAACCCTGTGGGTGGTAACCTTGTTGGAAGATGTGTATAAATCAATTCTGTGTGTTCAAATAAAGAGTTCCTATTTTACATTTAACATAGAGCCTCATCTCATGTGTGTGGCGATTGCTATACGTGTATACTCCCCTGACTATTACTCCTAACTCTTGTAAGAGCTGTTCCTGTTCCTGGTTCCTGTGGTGGTATCGGTGTCAAGTGGAGTGCTTGGAGTCCTCGGGAGGCACTGGGAGCATCCATCAAATGAGGTACCCGGTTGGGATGCTAGGAGATCCTTTACAGCATGGGTCACGGGAAAGGCAGCATAACATAAAGTCAGCCATGTGTGCCAGGGTCACAACAGACAAGACTATGCTGTCGTCGTCAGGAGGATGACTCTCAATCTCCTCATCCCTTTTCCTCCTCTTCAGCCCATCCACGCTATGGGTACTACACTCTGTAGCAGAGGCAACCGTCTCCAGCTCCTCATCATCATCATCCAATTTGTGCGCTGGGAAGACAAGCTAAGGGTGGTTTGGCTATCACCCTGCGTACTGTCTTCCCCTATTTCCACCTCTTCCCCATGCAAAGTGTCCACCTTCATTGTGAGCAGCAAGCGTAGGTTTTGAGAAACTGCTGAACCACTAGGTTGGACACTTGGGCTAGGCATGGTATGTGTGTGAGCTTGCCGAGCTCCAAAGCTGCCACCAAGTTACAGCCATTATCAGACACAACCATGCCTGGTTGTAGGTTGAGTGGCGAGAGCCACAGCTCAGTCTGATCCCTTATACCCTGCCACAGCTCTGCGGCGCTGTGCTATTTGTCACCTAAGCAAATTAGTTTCAGCACGGCCTGTTGCTGCTTCCCCACTCCAGTTCTACACTGCTTCCAGCTACTGACTGATGGCTGACTGGTGCTGCAAGATGACAATTCAGAAGTGGAAGTGGAGGAGGAGGAGAAGGGGAGTTTGCAGCCACTAATGTAGGTGGTGGTGGAAATCAAGATGGAAGTAGGGCCCGCAATCCTTAGCATCGGTAGCACCTGTGCCATCCCAGGGTACGACTAGCTCCCAGTCTCCACAACGTTCACTCATTGTGCCGTCAGGGAAATGTACCGTCCCTGGCCAAAAGCACTTATCCATGTGTCAGTCGTTAAGTGGACCTTTCCAATAACTGCATTGGTCAGGGCACAGGTGACGTTATGGGACACATGCTGGTGTAAGGCGGCGACAGCACACCGGAAAAATATTTGCTGCTGGGGCTGATTAATGAGGAACGGCCACCGCCATCAGGATGCAGAAAGCCTCAGTGTCCACAAGCCTAAATAGCAACATTTCCAGGGCCAGCAATTTGGAAAGGTGAGCATTTAGTGCTATGGCCTATGGATGTGTGGCTGGGTATTTACACTTTCGTTCAAAGACCTGGGGTATGGACATCTGTACGCTGTGCTGGGACACAGAAGTGGATGTGCCAGCTGATGGTGCTTGCAAAGGTCCATCTGCAGGGCGGGAGGCTTCCAGGCCTGTGTCTTGGACAGGGGATTGGCCAGTACGTAACATAGGGGAAGAGGAGGCAATGGTGTGATACGCACACTGATTGTGGACTCAGGCATTAGGCCGACCTATTAGGTGCTTTGATGCCATGTGGCAGGTCATGCTGGTGGTGGTGAGGATGCTAGTGTTCACACCCCTGCTCATTTTGGTACAGCACAGGTTGCAAATGACAATTCTTTTATCGTTCGCACTTTCCTCAAAAAAGTGACAGACTGAGGAACACCTACCTCTTGGTAATGGAGATTGCCATAAAGGTGTGCTCCGGGGAACAGTTGCGGGCCTGCTTGGCGTGGCCCGCCTTCTCCCTTTTGCCACATCACTGCCTCTTCCAGCCTGTTGCAGTGCTGTGGATCCCTCCCCCTCTGTACTGCTGTCCTCGCTCAGCTTGCCACCTTCCCAGGTTGCGTCAGTGATTTCATCCTCCACCACCTCCTCTTCCACTTCCTCACTCTGGTCATCCTCCTGACTTGTTGACCTAACAAAAACCTCACTTATTGAGAACTGTGTCTCATCCTCATCATCAACCTCTTGAGACACTAATTGCTTTTGACTTATTGGTAACCGTGTCTCATCATCCACCTCGTGAAACACTAATTGCAGTTCCCCATCATCTTCTTCTGACTGTGGATGCTCAAGAGTTTGGGAATCAGTGCACAAGATCTCCTCATGTCACTCTTTAAGCGGGCTTGGCGAGAAGGCAAAATCAAAGAATGGCAATGAAAAGAGCTCCTCTGAATATCTGAGTGTGGGTTCACTTGTTTGCCTAGACTCTCCATAGTGGGAGGAAGGAGGATCAGGGTGAGGATTCTGTTGACCAGATTCTTGACTACTAAGACTGGACTTTGTGGAAGACAGGGTGGTGCTTAGCCGACTGGAAACATTATCTGCTGCAATTGAACCGACCACCTGGTGTCCTGCGCCAGGGCCGATGCTACCATAAGGCAGACCAAGTGGCTGCCTAAGGGCGCACTCTGGGGGAGGGCGGAAAAATGTGACATGGAGGGGGAGAAATGTGACATAGGAGGGTGATTTGACATGGAGGGGGAGAAATGTGAAATGGGGGGGTTGATGGCTTACATGGGGGCATGATGGATGGGGGCTGATGACTGACATGGGGGCTAATGGCTGACATGGCGGCATGATGGCTGACATGGGGGGCTGATGGATGGGGGCTGATGTCTGACATGGGGTCTGATCTGAGGTCTGATTAACATTGGGGGTCTGATTGGGGCTGTGAGCTGAGGTCTGATTAACATTGGGGGTCTGATTGCTGGTCTGACCTGAGGTGTAATGGAATTTTTTTTCTTATTGTCCTCCTCTAAAACCTAGGTGTGTCTTAGAGGGCGAAAAATGCGGTCCTCAAACCAGCAATTGTCTGAAGCAGAGAGAAGATACCAGGACCACACAGAGAAGCCAGCTGCTGCAGACGGGACCAGGGCCAGGTGAGCTGCGAGGGGGGGCGCCAAAATGTAGCTTCGCTTGTGTTGGCAAAAATCCTTGCACTGGCCCTGTCCTGCGCCACCCTGCAAACTGGGACATGAAGCTAGGTATCGTGAATGAGTGTGTTTCTTGTGCTCTGGCAGCAGGTACAGTTTCACCGTGCCCAGGGCCACAGCCTCTGCGTGCACCATCAGCAACACAGCCACTTCCCCGTCCCTTACTGCTCACCATGAGCATATAAAGTGGTATATATGCTTGCAAGTATGTCACACGTACAGTAGTGCAGGTTTTGTAAGTGTATGCACAAATAAATCAAACTTAATGTCACTAATATTTTGGATACTCAAACGTTATACAGGAGATGTAGAGCAGGTAATATCGCTGTCACCAGCGGCGAAAAAATGAAACTGAATGTCACTGATACTTAGGATGCGCAAATGTTATACAGGTGATGTAGCGCAGGTAATGTCGCTGCTGTCACCAGCGGCTAACATTATACAGGAGATGTAATGCAGGTAATGTCGCTGCTGTCACTAGCGGCTAACATTATACAGGAGATGTAGTGCAGGTAATGTCGCTGCTGTCACCAGCGGCTAACGTTATACTGGAGATGTAGCGCATGTAATGTCGCTGCTGTCACCAGCTGCAAACGTTATACAGAAGATGTAGCGCAGGCAATGTCACTGTGGTCACCAGAAGCTAACGTTATACAGGAGATGTAGCGCAGGTAATGTCGCTGCTGTCACCAGCGGCTAATGTTATACAGGAGATGTAGCGCACGTACTGTCGCTGCTGTCACCAGCAGCCAAACAATTACACGCAATTTAGCGCACGTTGCGCTAATATGTTTCGCAGCCAGATAAAACAATAGTCCTTAAAAGATTTCTATTACCTTTCAACACTCAAAACTCCCTAAAAATAACACACAATTCCTCTCCCTACATTATCTGTCCCTTCTGCTGCAGCTCACCCTGACTAAGTCTGAGCCAAACCATGTGTCATTGGGTGCTATATAGCACCCGATGACGCGTTCTGGCCAGCCAGTCACTGTAATGCCAGTAACCAACATGACTACGGCATTACAGTGAGTGGCACTACTTACCCGCACATTTATTGGCTGTGAAAACTGTGATGTGCCGAGCATCGCGATGCTCGAGTGAAAAAGGTGTTCGGCCGAGCATGCTCGCCCAACACTAATGCTGAGGAAAGACTTGAATTAGCTCTGTTCCAGAAGGCTAATACCCTGGTCAAAGGGCTGGTGCCACAGGGTCTGTGGCTAAGTCTTTGGGCCGTATATCCCTATTTCAGCATCTTCTTCTGGTCACTCGTGCAATCTGGCCAAGTATCCCCTCTTAAACACTGTTCCCTATTTGCAGGCTTCTAGGGGCTCTGACTGCTCTACTTTTATATAGTTTCTTATACAATACCTTCTAGTAGGAGGGAAGCTTCAGAAGCCTAACAGAAACAATTTTGTAGTTCATGGCTGCCACAGACTTGTATTGTGCCTCTAAGTCAATGGGAATGCCTAAGCGGTTCCCTGATTTAAGCAACCGTCTGACTGAACTAAACCAGATAGTCAAAAGTTTACTGTATCTGGTTCTTTCCTTCTAATACTTAGCTCTGCATAGTCCCTTACGGAAACCATGGGAAATTAGAATTGAATACTACTTTAGACCTTTCCTACATTTAAAAGTCCACAAAATGAGTCCACGAACCGTAAATAAGAAGGACCTTTATAGGTCCCCACGCCAAGACTGTCATTTCATATTAGACTAAGAGAACTGTATACAGACACGTTCTGGAGTTTTGGGTTCATTTTTGAGGGGTTGTTTTGTTTTTGTATTTTAATACATATCTAATAAAGGCTAACTTTTAAATGTATGAAAGGTCTAAAGTAGTATTCAGATTTAATAATTCCTCACAGATATATCTCGCTAGGCTAGCGATAGTGTTTTTGAAACCATGGGAAATTACTAGCTTCTCAGTGGACAGGCTGGAATGCTGTCAGTGTTAACTGGCTGTACATTAACTGTTTACACAGTGCAGTGCAAATACAGAGTACAATTCACATAAAAACAGACTACAATAAACATATAAAATGCAGTTCAAAAATATAAAACAGTCTAAGTGCAAATCATAGTGCAAGTTACCCTAAAAATTGCAAAAAAAAGTAGGGAATTGATGACTTTGCCTAGTAACAATAGGGGCAAATGTCCACAAACATCCAGACTCCAAAGTACCCTTGATCCAGGCAGGCACTACATATTTCTGTTCCCACATTACCATTTCTTCATACTTTCACATTCTCTATCTCATGAGAGATTATCAGCACTTTTTATACCAGCACATGTGAAACTATATTACATCACATATACTGTATACACTGCGCGGCCAAAAAAAGTCACATACTCAAAAAATTTCTTTGGACTGCCTTTAGCTTTGATGACAGCATGCATTCGCTGTGGCATCATTTCCACAAGCTGCTGCAATGTCACAACATTTATTTCTGTCCAGCGTTGCATTCATTTTCCCCCAAGATCTTGTATGGGAGATTTAGACCACTGCGCAAAGTTTTCACCAACACATCCCAAATATTCTCAATGGGGTTTAGGTCTGGACTTTGTGGTGGCCAATCCATGTGTGAAAATGATGTCTCTTTCTTCCTGAACCACTCTTTCACAATTTGAGCCCGATGAATTCTGGCATTTTCATCTTGGCATATGCCCGTGCCATCAGGGAAGAAAAAATCCATTAATGGAATAATCTGGTCATTCAGTATATTCAGGTAGTCAGCTGACCTCATACTTTGGGCACATAACATTGCTGGACCCTAGACCTGACCAACTGGAAGTATCTTAGCTATTTGCTTATTTAAATCCAGGTGGTGACCTTTTTTTTTGACCGGGCAGTGTATGTTACATACAATAATGGTGTCAATATAACTACAATGCAGATGGGATGTGCATGTCCCAGTCCAGCTGTATCATGAGATAATGATATAAAGTATGTCTCTACACACACTTAGGCCTCTTTCACACTTGCGTTGTCCAGATCCGGCGTGTACTCCACTTGCCGGAATTACACGCCGGATCCGGAAAAACGCAAGTGTACTGAAAGCATTTGAAGACGGATCCGTCTTCAAAATGCTTTCAGTGTTACTATGGCAGCCAGGACGCTATTAAAGTCCTGGTTGCCATAGTAGGAGCAGGGAGCGGGGGAGCAATATACTTACCGTCCGTGCGGCTCCCGGGGCGCTCCAGAATGACGTCAGAGCGCCCCATGCGCATGGATCATGTGATCCATGCGATCACGTCATCCATGCGCTTGGGGCATTCTGGAGCGCCCCGGGAGCCGCACGGATGGTAAGTATGCTGCTCCCCGCTCCCCACTACACTTTACCATGGCTGCCAGGACTTTAGCGTCCCGGCAGCCATGGTAACCATTCAGAAAAAGCTAAACGTCGGATCCAGCAATGCGCCGAAACGACGTTTAGCTTAAGGCCGGATCCGGATCAATGCCTTTCAATGGGCATTAATTCCGGATCCGGCCTTGCGGCAAGTGTTCCGGATTTTTGGCCGGAGCAAAAAGCGCAGCATGCTGCGCTATTTGCTGCGGCCAAAAAACGTTCCGTTCTGGAACGGAAGACATCCTGATCTATCCTGAAGGACGGACTGTCCATTCAGAATGCATTAGGAAAATCCTGATCAGTATTCTTCCGGCATAGAGCCCCGACGACGGAACTCTATGCCGGAAGAAAAGAACGCAGATGTGAAAGAGCCCTAAGAGTACAAAAATATTATATTAAGTCTTATTCTACTTTTTGGTATTTACAGGCTATGGCTCTTTGTCAGTCCTGAAAACTCAGGTTAAAACCTGGAAAGCAAATTCGTTATTAAACTAAACACCTCAGTAAAAATCATTTAATTAACACAATTACCATTTATTCTTTCTGGTTAATTAGGTAACACATCACCAGTACAAATATTTTCATTTAATTACTGTAATATAGAAAGCAAAAAGCAATAAAGTCAGATAGCTATACGTAGGAATAAATTCCTGCTCTTTGTGAGTATCGTGGGAACAAAATGGCAGCCATTTAGCATCATCCTTGTCCATAAATATTTCAGGATAATAGCTTTAATGCACATGTGAAATATAAAAATTTTTGTTTGTTGCTAATTTGCTGGAAAATGTAATCGGATTTCTATAGGTTTATGCCAGAAGCACAGTTGTCATTCCAAAAGTACTAAACTATAATAATTACACATTGGAATGTGACTTGTATATGACCTGCAAGATTTTCGAAGGTATCTGTAAATGCTAAATTAGCTAAAATAAGGATGAGAACATTAAGAATGTTTAGGACAGTTTTATACATAATTTTTGAGTGGGTGTATTTTTACTGTTTTCATATTTCTATTATTTCATTTTCTAAGTTTTTTCCTGCATTTTTAGGTTTACTCTGAATTTATTCAATATTTTAAAAAGAAAGTACAAATGGTTGCATTAGTACCATGAAAGCTGACAAATATCCAAATACATCAAAGCAAATAACAGTACTATATCAATCTAGTAGAAACTATTCCACATACTAAGACTCAATTAGAGTCTGTTAAATAGAGTTAAATAACTTGAGCTGCTATAGTATGACAAATGGAGTAATATCATACTGCAACAGCGTGAATGCCGCACTCAACACTAAAAATTTGTAAATAACATGTAAAAACCTTAAAGAGAGAAGGAAGGAGAGAGAAAGACGAAGAAAAGGGAGAAAAGATAGGGAGAGGGAGGAGGAGAGGGGAGACTATGTTCAGGCACTAAGGATTATTAAAAGGATATCAAACCTGCATTGTCTATGCCAGAAAACTCTGGAGAATACAAGAACAGAAAAAGGGAGTCCCACCTATAGTGAAACAAGTCCACATGGTCACGAAAGTTTGCAATCATTTCCTCCATTTTGAATAAATGATGGAGCTCTACAGGTGAAACTCGAAAAATTTGAATATTGTGCAAAGGTTTTAATTTAGTAATGCAACTTAAAAGGTGAAACTAATATATGAGATAGACTCCTTACATGCAACGTAAGATATTTCAAGCCTTTATTTGTTATAATTTGGATGATTATGGCTTACAGCTTATGAAACCCCAAAGTCACAATCTCAGGTACCCTTTGCTCAGGGGATATGGATTATATAGCTGACTAGAGTGTGGCACTTTGAGTCTAGAATATTGAACCTTTTCACAAAATTCGAATTTTAAGCTGCATTAATGCATTCCTTTTCATTTGCATTACTGAAATAAATGGACTTTTGAAGGATATTCAATTTTTTTTAGTTTCACCTGTATTGCCCATTCACAGAGAGAGGGAGGAACCGTAGACTTCCAGTGTCTCAGAATAACCAATCATGCCACTGTCAGAAAGAACCTCAACACATTCTTCTTTATTTGAGCTTAAGTCCCTGGCAAAAGGAAAAGAAGCGTAATCTGAGGCAAATTAGTTATTTCCTTCCCAGAGAATTTACCATAGATGTGAAGCACCTGATCCCAAAATATTTTAATGGCTGGACAAGTCCACCAACCATGCAACATGGTTCCCTCCTCCTGTCCACATCTCCAACATAAGTTAGATACAGAGGAAACATGCGATGGAGGATCGTCGGACCGTAATACCACCTAGAGAGGATTTTAAAGTTCTTCTTTGCATGAGCAGCTAGAGAAAGTTCATGAGAGAACATACACATCTTGAGAATGTCATCCGATTTAAAAGTAAGATGCAGATCCATTTCCCATTTTCAAAAGAAGCATTGCGCACATCTACCAAGATCCGCTACATCTAGGACAAGAACCTAATGCGGTCCTTGGGATGAAAACAAATATCATCAAAGTCAGTCAGGTCATGGTGAGGTGAAGCCCTTGTCTGAACAACTAATCTAAGAAATATTTCAGTTGGGCATATGTCAACCACAGGGAACCTCCAAGCCTCAAAGGGCAATAGTTTGTTATTCCTCAGAACGGACCGAACATGCAGACTTGAAAATTTATCCCATATCAGGAGGCAGTCTACCTGCAAACCGGGGGCAAAAGCAGGGTTACCTAAGAGGGATGTCATAGGTCCTGGTCTCTGCAACATCTGAAAATTTGAGACCCAAGTATCCAATTGAGTAAGGACATGTCAAACTAGAAAGGCCCAGTCCTCCATTGGTAGCCTATCTTTCTGTGTCACCCATGGGGATACAGTTAGATCCATTGGGGAGAGTTATTGTTCTATCTGGACCCAAAACTTCAGCCAATGTAGTATCCCCCTAAGGATCGCCAGTGTGTGATATAGCTTGAAATCGGGTAGACCAGCTTCACCTTTACATCTAGGTTTAGTTAACACCCTAGCACCTATTCTGGGTCTGCTGGTAACCCACACAAAGAATGCAATTGCTCTTTTCAAGGCTAAGAAGTAACATAGGGAGTGCTTAAAAAAAATATAAAAATCTTGGTAGGATATCCATTTTGACAACTCTCATCGACGTTCCAGGCAATGACGTCGTTGCGCTGCCTGAGACTTTCCACAGGAGCAGGATCACAGGATAACATTGTGGAAATGGGGACAAGTGAGAATCTTTATACTATGGCAGCACATAAAATATATGGCACTATAGACAGGTAACACTGTCTGTGGCAAGATATACAAAAGGAACAGAGCATGATGCAGTGTATACAGGAAGAACTTTAGACCCTATATACAGGGACACAGACCATGGCCCTACTTCCATTAGGATTTCCGCCACCACCTACACTAGTGCCTGCAATCCCCCCTTCTCCTCCTCCACTTCCACCTCTGAATTGTCATCTTGCAGCACCAGTCAGCCATTAGTCAGTAGCTGGAAGCAGTGTAGTACTGCAGGGGAGAAGCCATGCTGAAACTAATTTGCTTAGGTGACAAACAGCACACCACTGCAGAGCTGTGGCAGGGTATAAGGGACCATACTGAGCTGTGGCTCTCGCCACTCAACCTACAACCAGGCATGGTTGTGTCTAATAATGGCCATAACTTTGTGGTGGCTTTGGAGCTCAGCAAATCACACACATGCCATTCCTAGCCCACGTGTTCAACTTAGTGGTTCAGTGGTTTCTCAAAACCTACCCCAATTTGCCTTAAGTAATGGAGAAGGTGCGCTGCGTGTGTGCCCATTTTCAAAAGTCATCTACAGCTGCTGCCAGTCTGGCAATGCTGCAGCAGCGCTTGCAATTGCCAGCTCACTGACTGTTGTGCGATGTGAGCACACGCTGGAACTCCACGTTCCACATGTTTGCCAGGCTTTGTGAGCAGCATAGGGCAGTAGTGGAATACCAGCTGCAACATGGTCATTGCCTTTCCAGTCAGCTTCCGCTCTTCACAAGCGACGAGTGGGCATTGATGTCTTACCTCTGTGAGGTTTTACACAACTTTGAGGAATCAACACAGATGGTGAGCAGTGATGCCGCTATTATTAGCGTAAACATTCCACTTCTGTGTCTACTGAAGCGCTTGCTGCTCACAATGAAGGCAGGCGCTTTGCATGTGGAAGAGGTGGAAATGGGAGAAGACAGTACACAGGGTGATAGCCAGACCACCCTCAGTTTGTCTTCTCAGCGCGAATTGGATGATGATGATGAGGAGGAGCAGAAGACGGTTGCCTCCGCTACAGAGGGTAGTACCCATAGAAGGTTTATTCCATCTGTTCAGTGTGGATTGGTCGAAGAGGAGGAAGAGGATGAGGAGATTGCTGTCCCCGTCAGGAGGATGACTCTCAAAGTATTTTCTGTTGGGACTCTGGCACACATGGCTGACTTTATGTCATGCTGCCTTTCCTGTGACCCTCGCGTTATACGCATTTTGGCCAACACAGATTACTAGTTGTTCACCCTTCTCAACCCCTGCTACAAAGAGAACTTCTCATCTCTCATTCCTGTGGTGGAGAGTACTAGCAAAATGGTGCAATACCAGAAGTTCCTTGTGGAAAATTTACTCCAAAAATTTCCAGCTGACAATGCTGGCAGTAGAGTACGTAGTTCCTTGGGAAACTGAGGAGGGGAGACAAGGGGAACACACAACAGTTCCAACAGAGGCAGAGTAATACTCTCTAAGGCCTGGGACAGTTTCATGACACCCCGCCAGTACCGTCACCCTGATGTGCGGCCTACTGTCACAAGGAGGGAAATGTTTTGGAAGATGGTGAAGGAGTAGGTGGCAGACCATGTCAGCATCCTCAGTGATCCCTCTGTGCCTTATGACTATTGGGTGTCCAAGCTGGCACTCTATGCCTTGGAGGTGAAGGCATGCCCTGACACCAGCGTTTTGTCAGGGCGGGTATTTAGTGCTGCTGGGGGCATAATAACTGATAAGCGCATCTGACTGTCAACTGAAAATGCTGACAGGTTGACTCTTATCAAAGTCAACAATGCCTGGATTGCCCCTGACTTCTCTACTCCACCAGAGGAAAGCGGCTGAACATAAAGGCACTTTAAATGTGGCTTTTATGGTGTATTGTATACAATGTATTCTCATGCACCCCTTCCACCACAAAAAAGGGTATATGGTTCAATCGTCCTTCTCTCGTCCTCCTCCATCATATCAACATGCTTATTTGGCTGCCCTCGCTCCTAATGTTTTAGATGGTCAGCTCAGCAGCAGACCCTCCCCCCTAATGTTTTAGAGGGTCACCAGCAGGCCCTCGCCCATGTTTTAGATGGTGAGATCTGCAGCAGGCCCTCGCCCCTAATGTTTTAGATGGTCAGATCAGAAGCAAGCACTTGCCTCTAATGTTTTAAAAGGTCAGATCAGCAGCAGACCCTCGCCCCAAATGTTTTAGAGGGTCACCAGCAGTCCTTTGCTCCTAATGTTTTTGAGGGTCACAAGCAGGCCATCAGCATTTTTCAAGGGTGTGTATGATGGCCTCCTTTATGTGTAATAAAGGGTATATTGGAGGGCCGGTTCCTTGTAATTTTTGGCAGCCCTTTCACTTAGTGCATAGGCTTTATGAGTGTAGGAGTCCCACTTCCTGAACAATTGTACCACAATGTGAATGAGGCCCACCTTTATGTGATATACAGGTTCTATCGGAGTGCCTCTTCCTTGTAATTTTTGGCAGCACTTGCACTTTATATACCAGTAAATATATAGGAAAGAATGTTTCCTAACAATTTTTCCTCTAAAATCTATTTTATCTTCGGTTTTGAGCGTATTATTGTCAGTCTGTAAAAGTGGCGTACAACTCGGACAACATTGTTCCTAACAGCGACCTGGGAGTCTAAGATGCATCCAGACATCCTCCCCATGCTGTTCCTGAACCATTTCAGTGGTGTTTCCATACATTTCTGACATTTTCCTATGAACCAGACACACTCCCCTCTTCAGAGCAGGGGGTGCCTGGTTTAATGCTCTTGTTCTCACATTGACTTACATTGTGCTCGAGCACCAGAGCACCCGAGCACTTTGGTGCTCGAGCAACACTACTTATTAGCCGGTGTGTGGTGAAGTGAGAAAATGACAGCCCTTTTTGGCGTGTATTAATGTAAAAAAATATATATTATTTGCCGTTCAGCGGTGCAGTTATATGTTCTAAAGCCCTTTATGGCGTTTATTAGTGGCACAAAAATATATTATTTGCCGTTTAGCGGTACAGTTATATGTTCTAAAGCCCTTTTTGGTGTGTAATAGTGGCACAAATATATATATTATTTGCCATTTAGCGGTGCAGTTATATGTTCTAAAGCCCTTTTGGCATGTTTTAGTGGCAAAAAAATATATATTATTTGCCGTTCAGCAGAGCAGTTATCTGTTCTAAAGCCCTTTTTGGCGTGTATTAGTGGCAAAAAATATATATTTGCCGTTCAGCGGTGCAGTTATATGTTCTAAAGCCCTTTTTGGTATGTATTAGTGGCAAAAAAATATATATTATTTGCCATTTAGCGGTGCAGTTATATGTTCTAAAGCCCTTTTTGGTATGTATTAGTGGCAAAAAAATATATATTATTTGCCATTTAGCGGTGCAGTTATATGTTCTAAAGCCCTTTTTGGCGTGTATTAGTGTATAAAAGATATATATATTATTTACCGCTCAGCGGTGCAGTTATATGTTCTAAAGCCCTTTTTGGCGTGTGTTAGTGGGAAATAAAAAGGGCTTATTAGCCATTGTGTGGTGAGAAATTACAGACTTTTTAGGGGTGTTTTGATTTCCTTTTTATTTATTCATTTGATCTAACAGTATGTCAGACAGAGAAGTGCCAGACCCTGCACAGGGGAGTGGCAGAGACCTAAATGTTTCTGGCGCAGGCACAGGTTGCAGCAGAGTAGGGGTGCATAGCAGCAGGAGTCACAGCGAGAGGCTTGAGCTCCCAGTGTCATCTAGGGGTCCTGTCTTGACCAGCAACCCAGCGGTTCTTGAATGGCTGACTCCCCATCAACTGCTGTTGGTCATCCACATCGTCCCAGTTGACATCAAACACCCTAGCCAAGAGTCGGTGGGTTCGTCAGACACAACCCTTAGTTGGCATGACCCTCACCTGTCCTCAACCTGCCTCTGTCCTTTTCTGTTCCCTCAGCCAGAGAAGTATTATATGCTGTGTGCTCAGCTCCACTATACAGCGAGGACGAGCTACTAGAGGACAGTCAGCAACTACTGGCCAGCCAAGATGTGGAGGAGACATCTGCCGCTTCCTCCAGTAGGCAGGAAAGTAGTGATGAGGAGAGTGGTGTGGGAGCTGGTGTTGCAAGCGGTCAGGCTCCTGACCCAGAGATCGTTGAGGAGGACATCAGTGATGTGCAAACAGTACTCGATGATGATGTAGGTGATCGCATTTGGGAGCAGGGTAAATTAACCACTTCAGACCCGCTAGCTGAAACCCCCTTCATGACCAGAGCACTTTTTACACTTCGGCACTACACTACTTTCACCGTTTATCGCTCGGTCATGCAACTTACCACCCAAATGAATTTTACCTCCTTTTCTTCTCACTAATAGAGCTTTCATTTGGTGGTATTTTATTGCTGCTGAAATTTTTACTTTTTTTGTTATTAATCGAAATGTAACGATTTTTTTTGCAAAAAAATGACATTTTTCACTTTCAGCTGTAAAATTTTGCAAAAAAAACGACATCCATATATAAATTTTTCACTAAATTTATAGTTCTACATGTCTTTGATAAAAAAAAAAATGTTTGGGCAAAAAAAAAAATGGTTTGGGTAAAAGTTATAGCATTTACAAACTATGGTACAAAAATGTGAATTTCCGCTTTTTGAAGCAGCTCTGACTTTCTGAGCACCTGTCATGTTTCCTGAGGTTCTACAATGCCCAAACAGTAGAAAAACCCCACAAATGACCGCATTTCAGAAAGTAGACACCCTAAGGTATTCGCTGATGGGCATAGTGAGTTCATAGAACTTTTTATTTTTTGTCACAAGTTAGCGGAAAATGATGATGATTTTTTATTTTTATTTTTTTCTTACAAAGTCTCATATTCCACTAACTTGCGACAAAAAATAAAAAATTCTAGGAACTCGCCATGCCCCTCACGGAATACCTTGGGGTGTCTTCTTTCCAAAATGGGGTCACTTGTGGGGTAGTTATACTGCCCTGGCAATTTAGGGGCCCAAATGTGTGAGAAGAACTTTGCAATCAAAATGTGTAAAAAATGACCGGTGAAATCCGAAAGGTGCACTTTGGAATATGTGCCCCTTTGCCCACCTTGGCAGCAAAAAAGAGTCACACATCTGGTATCGCCGTACTCAGGAGAAGTTGGGGAATGTGTTTTGGGGTGTCATTTTACATATACCCATGCTGGGTGAGAAAAATATCTTGGTCAAATGCCAACTTTGTATAAAAAAATGGGAAAAGTTATCTTTTGCCAAGATATTTCTCTCACCCAGCATGGGTATATGTAAAATGACACCCCAAAACACATTCCCCAACTTCTCCTGAGTACGGCGATACCATATGTGTGACACTTTTTTGCAGCCAAGGTGGGCAAAGGGGCACATATTCCAAAGAGCACCTTTCGGATTTCACAGGCCATTTTTTACAGATTTTGATTGCAAGGTACTTCTCACACATTTGGGCCCCTAAATTGCCAGGGCAGTATAACTACGCCAGATATGTGACACTTTTTTGCAGCCTAGATGCGCAAAGGTGCCCAAATTCCTTTTAGGAGGGCATTTTTAGACATTTGGATCCCAGACTTCTTCTCACACTTTCGGGCCCCTAAAAAGCCAGGGCAGTATAAATACCCCACATGTGACCCCACTTTGGAAAGAAGACACCCCAAGGTATTCAATGAGGGGCCTGGCGAGTTCATAGAATTTTTTATTTTTTTTGCATAAGTTAGCGGATATTGATTTTTTTTTGTTTTTTTCTCAAAGTCTCACTTTCCGCTAACTTAGGACAAAAATTTCAATCTTTCATGGACTCAATATGCCCCTCACGGAATACCTTGGGGTGTCTTCTTTCCGAAATGGGGTCACATGTGGGGTATTTATACTGCCCTGGCTTTTTAGGGGCCCTAAAGCGTGAGAAGAAGTCTGGAATATAAATGTCTAAAAATGTTTACGCATTTGGATTCCGTGAGGGGTATGGCGAGTTCATGTGAGATTTTATTTTTTGACACAAGTTAGTGGAATATGAGACTTTGTAAGAAAAAACAAAAACAAACAAAAAATTTCCGCTAACTTGGGCCAAAAAAATGTCTGAATGGAGCCTTACGGGGGGGGGGGGGGGGGGTGATCAATGACAGGGGGGGTGATCAATGACAGGGGGGTGATCAATGACAGGGGGGTGATCAATGACAGGGGGGTGATCACCCATATAGACTCCCGGATCACCCCCCTGTCACTGATCACCCCCCCTGTAAGGCTCCATTCAGACGTCCGTATGATTTTTACGGATCCATGGATCGGATCCGCAAAACACATGCGGACGTCTGAATGGAGCCTTACAGGGGGGTTATCAATGACAGGCGGGTGATCACCCATATAGACTCCCTGATCACCCCCCGTCACTGATCACCCCCCCTGTAAGGCTCCATTCAGACGTCCGTATGATTTTTACGGATCCATGGATACAAGGATCGGATCCGCAAAACACATGCGGACGTCTGAATGGAGCCTTACAGGGGGGTTATCAATGACAGGGGGTGATCACCCCCCTGTCACTGATCACCCCCCCCTGTAAGGCTCCATTCAGACGTCCGCATGATTTTTACGGATCCATGGATACATGGATCGGATCCGCAAAACACATGCGGACGTCTGAATGGAGCCTTACAGGGGGGTGATCAATGACAGGCGGCTGATCAATGACAGGGGGTGATCAGGGAGTGTATATGGGTGATCACCCGCCTGTCATTGATCACCCCCCTGTAAGGCTCCATTCAGACGTCCGCATGTGTTTTGCGGATCCGATCCATGTATCCGTGGATCCGTAAAAATCATGCGGACGTCTGAATGGAGCCTTACAGGGGGGTGATCAATGACAGGGGGTGATCAGGGAGTGTATATGGGTGATCACCCGCCTGTCATTGATCACCCCCCTGTAAGGCTCCATTCAGACGTCCGCATGTGTTTTGCGGATCCGATCCATGTATCCATGGATCCGTAAAAATCATACGGACGTCTGAATGGAGCCTTACAGGGGGGTGATCAATGACAGGGGGGTGATCAATGACAGGGGGTGATCAGGGAGTGTATATGGGTGATCACCCGCCTGTCATTGATCACCCCCCCTGTAAGGCTCCATTCAGACGTCCGCATGTGTTTTGCGGATCCGATCCATGTATCCGTGGATCCGTAAAAATCATACGGACGTCTGAACGGAGCCTGACAGGGGGGTGATCAATGACAGGGGGGTGATCAGGGAGTTTATATGGGGTGATCATGGGTGATCAGGGGTTTATAAGGGGTTAATAAGTGACGGGGGGGGGGTAGTGTAGTGTGGTGTTTGGTGCGACTGTACTGAGCTGCCTGAGTCCTCTGGTGGTCGATCCTAACAAAAGGGACCACCAGAGGACCAGGTAGCAGGTATATTAGACGCTGTTATCAAAACAGCATCTAATATACCTGTTAGGGGTTAAAAAATTCGGATCTCCAGCCTGCCAGCCAGCGATCGCCGCTGGCAGGCTGGAGATCCACTCGCTTACCTTCCGTTCCTGTGAGCGCGCGCGTCTGTGTGCGCGCGTTCACAGGAAATCCCGGCCCTCGCGAGATGACGCGTATATGCGTCGTTGAGCGCAGGGCTGCCGCCTCCGGACCACACATCTGCGTTAGGCGGTCCGGAGGCGGTTAAGGGCTTCATCATTGTCGGAGGAAGAGGGTGGCAGCTTGCCTGTGAGGAATCGGAGGAGTCAGCAAGTCGTTAGCGTGGCCGGGAGTCAGCAAGGTAACAGCAATGCGAGGTGGGGAGCCAAACGTGCCCGGGGTAGACCACCCGCTTTGCAGGAACCTACCTGCCCAGAAAGTAGTGTAGCAGGGGTTCACGGAAGCAGCGGCAGTAGCAGTCAGTCAGTGCGGAGAGTTGGGGGTAAAATCACCTACTCAGCGGTGTGGCGGTTTTTTGTTAAGCCACCGGAGGAGGTGAACATGGCTATTTGTAGACTCTGTGGGCAGAAAGTAAAGCGTGGCCAGGGAGAACCGTGCACCATGACCCTGCATCAAGATATGCAGTGTCACCATAAAGTGGCCTGGGAGAACCGTGGCTCCAATGTGGTCGTCAAGCCTGCCGCAGCAACCGCTGTATCATCCAGTAGCACGCACTCAAATTCAGGCAGTCAAGGCTCCACCACCTTAGCCGAAGGGAGCTGTCTGTCCTTCCCATCATCTGCTGGTCCTGATGCTCCTGCTCCTCCTCCTACTCCACGTCAGTCATTCCGTTAGCAATTTATCACCAAAGCGATTGCCAAGAGACAACAGTACGCGTGCACTCATCTAACTGTGCAGAAGCTGAATGTGCTCCTGGACAAGTTGTTGGTGCTGTAGTCCCTCCCTTTTCAAGTGGTGGACTCTGCACCTTTTAGAGAACTGATGGCTTGTGCCGAGCCGAGCTTTAGAGTCCCAAGCCATAATTTCTTTGAGAAAAAGGCAGTACCAGCCTTGCACACATATGTAGAACAAAAGGTGGGCCAGTCCTTGAACCTGTCGGTGTCTGCCAAAGTACACGGCAGCTCCGACATGTGGAGCTGTAACTGCGGTCAGGCACAATACATGTCCTTTACGGCCCTCTGGGTGAAAGTGGTTCCTGCACAGCCACACCAGCAACTTGGCCAGGTGACGCCGCTTCCACCTCCACGTTCTCACGCCGTTGGTCCTGTGACAATGTCCGCCTCTGCCTCCTCATCCTCCACCGTGTCCTCAGCCTCCACTGCAGGGACAATTCACAGTGCTCCTCCAGCATACCAAATGTGCAGGGCACGGCGGTGTCATGCTGTTCTGCATCTCGTTTCCCTGGACGAACGGAGTTACACAAGGGAGGAACTGCGCCGTTTCCTTCATCGAGAAGTTGAATCCTGCCTTTCTCCGCAACAACTGAAAATCGGAACCATGGTTACCAACAACTCGAAGAACATGGTGTCAGCGCTGCATCAAGAACGGATGAGCCATGCGCCCTGCATGGCACACGTGTTCAAATGTCAAGCGGTTCCTGAAGTCTTCCACCCATCTACAAGACATCCTAAAAATGGCCAGGAAACTTTGCATGCACTTCAACTACTCGTACACCGCAAAGCACACCCTCCCTGACGTTTCCACCCTTTGGAATTCTACCCTCCATATGTTGGACCGACTATACGAACAAAGAAAGGCCATAAACAATTTTTTGATGATCCAGGTGGACAGGAGAACTCCCCTGTGTAACTTTGATGTCAGCCAGTGGCAGCTCAAGCATGACACCTGCCGTTTGCACAGGCCCTTTGAGGAGGCCACGTTATTTGTCAGTCGCCAGGACTACAGGATGAACAACGTCGTTCCACTGCTTCATATCCTGGAACAGATGCTAAATCTGTCTGGTCAGGGGACTGGAGATGTGGCACCTAGATCTCACAGCCACATGAGCTCTAGAAGGGCTGAACTGGAGGAGGAGAAGGACACTGGAGCACAAGCAATTTGTAGCGACATGGGTGGTTTTTCTACACAGGTGACAGGAGAGGAGGAGCAGGAGCAGCCAGAGGAGCTACAGGGCGATGAGGAAGATGAGGCAGAGGACCCAGACACACCTTGGCAGTATGCAATGGAGATGGAGGCAGGGAGTCCCTCTGAGTCACTTCCACAAATGGCCAGATGCATGCTCACTTGCTTGCTTAGTGACAGCCAAATTTTAAGCATTTGGCAGAGGAATGACTTCTGGCTCTCCACCTTGTTGGATCCTCGCTACCAGTCGAAAATGAGGGCTGTTTTTACACCCGCTAAGAGGGAGGCAAAACTGAAGTATTATAGAGACATCCTATGTAGTCAGTTGGCTGCTGCCATGGTCCATCCTCTCGCAGGTCTGACTGGGGGGGGGGGGCCTCTGCGCTCACATTCCTCTGCCATGACTGCTGTAGCATGGTGGGAGTTAGGAGCAGTTCCAGCTCCATCAGCAGCAACTTGAGTCTAGAGTCGCTGATGAGCAGCTTTCTTCACCCGCCTAGTGAAGAAACTACTCACTAGCAGCAGCAGCTAGACCTGGAGCAGGACCGGAACCAGCAGGTGGTGGCATACTTGGACAGCACCCTGCCTCCCCACATTGAAGATCCTCTGGACTGGACTACTGGGCAGCCAAATTGGATTTGTGTTTGCCCTGGAAAAGCTGTCCTGCCCGGCCAGTAGTGTGGCATCAGAGCTGGTGTTTAGTGCGGTGGGGGTCATATTTACCCTGAGAAGAACTCACCTGTCCACCCAAAATGTGGAGAGACTGACATTTGTCGAGATGAATCAGGCGTGGATCAGCCAGGATTTCCACCCACCAATGCCTGATGCATCAGACTAGATCATCCATGGTGCCACACCAACACTTGACAAAAGAGACTGGTTTCTTCTGGCTACCTGCCTCAGCTACTATTCTTATGCTGCCACCCACCTGATGCCACACATCTGATGCCAAGTCGTCCTTTCACCCACCATCTTCAGCTGGTACAGTTATTGCCACCCACCTCCCCACTCTGTCACCGGGTCACTTTGTGGTCTCCTGATGCTGCTGCCACCTCCACACTATGTCACCTTGCCACTCTGTGGCCTCTTGATGCTGCTGCTATCACTTCCACACTGTTATTGTGCCACTCTGTGGCCTCCTTATGCTGCTGCTGCTGCTGCTGCTGACACCTCCACACTCTGTCATTGTGCCACTCTGTGGTCCACTCATGCTATTGCTGCCACCTCCACATGGTCCTTGTGCCTCCCTGTGGCCTCCTGATACTGCTGCTGCTGTCACCTCCACAATCTGTCATTGTGCTACTCTGTGGCCTCCTCCTAATACTGCTGCTGCCGCCACCTCCACACTCTGTAATTGTGCCACTCTGTGGCCTCCTCATGCTGCTGCTACCTCCACACTGTCATTGTGCCACCCTGTGGCCTCCTCCTGATGCTGCTGCCACCTCCAGACTCTATCATTGGGCTGATCTGTGGTCTCCTCATGCTGCTTCCACCTCACCACTATGTCATAGGGCCACTCTGTGGACTTCTAATGCTGTTCCCATGCTCCCTACTTCATGACTGGGCCACTATTTTTCCTTTCGGCCTGGCTGACATCATCATTTATTTCACCCTTCTTCTGATCTGTCAGAAGGAAGTAAAAATGAGACGCACAACAGATCCTGTCCATGTAACAGCTGTAAGGGCTGCATGACATTGTCCCTATTTTGCTTCAGAAATGGCTTATGATTTGGTAGCCAAAAGCAGGAGTGGATACAAAACACAGAAGACATGCAAATATTCCATTCACGTTTTATCTCTGTTTTGGCTCCACTCCTGTTTTTTTGGGCTTTAGCAATACTGATGTTTTACTTACCAAATGCTGACCGACAGACAGGATCCGTTTTTTGGGGGTTATTGTTCTGACTGATCAGAAGAAGGGCAAAATAATCAGTGATGTCAACACAAACTTACTGCTGACACCCTCTCCACTCTGTCGGGGGGGCTCTACTTGTATAAGCCTTTAATAGAACAGGTTCTGTAGACATCTATGTGGAATCAGCTGCTGATGGTGTAAAAGGAGTGCACTTCTTCTTGAAGCTAACATTGACCTGTAAGGCTGAGTTTTCACTTAAGTTATTATGTCAGTTTTGGCCCCGTAACTGCCCAAATAAGTGAAGTGTTCCATGATTCTAAGAGCGACGCCTGTCATCTGCATGTCATACTGACTCACAGTATTGTTTCACTACCACAGCAGACTCCCTATGTGTGTTACTGCAAGGCACAGTGTTCTACACCACTATAAAGGTTCTCTGCAGCCAGGAAATAGCAAATTTGTAACACGATTCGCCACAAATAAATTCGTATCGAACAAAAAAATTTCGGAAAATTCGGCGAACCAGCCGAATCAATTTTTTTTTTTAATTCGCTCATGTCTAGTTATTACATTACTTCTGTTATTGTATATATGTGCTGAGCATGGTTCTGTTGCTGTATTTATGTTATTAGATTAGTTATGTTGTTGTATTTATGTGCCGAGCATGGTTCTGTTGCTGTATTTATGTTATTAGATTAGTTATGTTGTTGTATTTATGTGCCGAGCATGGTTCTGTTGCTGTATTTATGTTATTAGATTAGTTATGTTGTTGTATTTATGTGCCGAGCATGGTTCTGTTGCTGTAGTTATGTTATTAGATTAGTTATGTTGTTGTATTTATGTGCCGAGCATGGTTCTGTTGCTGTATTTATGTTATTAGATTAGTTATGTTGTTGTATTTATGTGCCGAGCATGGTTCTGTTGCTGTATTTATGTTATTAGATTAGTTATGTTGTTGTATTTATGTGCCGAGCATGGTTCTGTTGCTGTATTTATGTTATTAGATTAGTTATGTTGTTGTATTTATGTGCCGAGCATGGTTCTGTTGCTGTATTTATGTTATTAGATTGGTTCTGTTGCTGTAAATATGTGTTGAGCTTGGTTCTGGTGTTGGTAGGCACATCATATTATGTAAGCCATGCCACACAAAAAGGCCACTCCCATTTTGCTACCACCTGCTTCATATCACCCTGTGAAGGGTTTTCCTTTGTTGACATCTCTGTAGTACACAATTGAGCTTATAGATCAGGCATCCTCAAACTGCTGCCCTCCAGCTGTTGCAAAACTACAACTCCCAGCATGCCCAAACAGCCTACAGGTATCAGCCTACAGCAGGGCATTGTGGGAGTTGAAGTTTTACAACAGCTGGATGGCCACAGTTTGAAGATGCCTGTTATAGATTCTACTTGCAAGAGATAATTTAGATAATAACAAGAAATCATGCAGCTTCAGAGTTAGGGCTCGTTCACATGAACGCAAATTGAGGGCCGCAATGCACGGGCACCTTACGTGGGACAGGCGAATGGGGATCACAGACCCATTTACTTGAATGGGTCCGCAATCCCTCGGTTCCACAAAAAGATAGAGCATGTTCTATCCTTTTGCGGTGCGGTGGCACAGAACGGAACCCCAGAAAGCACTCCATAGTGCATCCATAGTGTTCCGTTCCGTGCTTCCGTTCCGCATCTCCGGATTTGTGGACCCGTTGAAATGAATGGGTCCGCATCCGTGATGCGGAATGACAACGAAATGGTGCCCGTGTATTGCAGATCCGCCAATGCGGTCCGCAATACGGGAGCGGGACGCCAACGGTCGTGTGAACGAGCCCTTAACAACATTCCATACTAGAAAAAATTTATGGGGACAAGAAATATTTATGTTGTGTTTAGTGCACCAAGATGAATGCTTACGACAATGTAGATCTAATTTTAGTATGAAAAATGTATCATTCAAGTGTCATGAATAAAAATATCTTGACAAGTATGAAGAATATGTTGCATATAAGGCTAGTTTCACACTTGCAGTGTGAATTCCATCAAGCTGTTCCAGCAGAGAACAGCCTGCTGGAATTCCCAGGATCAAGCAGTGCCAGATACAAACACAATTATCGCTAGCCCCATTTTAGTATAATACAGTCCGGTGGAGATCCGGTCGCATTCTGGAGAATCTGCCGGACACAAACCAGCGCACACTGCGGTTTGTGTCTGACCGATTCCCAGCATCGTCTGCTCGATTAGGCAGCCAGATCGATGTGCCATAGGTGTGAAACTAGCCTAAGACCACTATTGATGTGTTTTTTTCGACTCTTCTGTTACATTTGTGTAATTGAACATTTCCCACCACAGACACTTTATATACAGTTATACACAAGTCACTATGTACAACTGATTCTTCATTTTTGAACATCATTTTGTTTTTAGGGTCTTACCATCTGTGCTGATTCATTGTATAATATATTTATACATTGCGGCCAGACTAAGTCAGAAGAGCTAAATAAAAATAAAATCATTATGCCTTCAACCACCACCAGGGGGGAGCTTAGGACCTTACTATATACTGTTTGTTATTGGTTTAATGGGCTCATAGGCAATAAACTTCTATTCTACCGTTAGTGTCAAGCAACTCAAATTTTATCATTTACTACTATGAAACGTTATTCAGGGAATTTTGAGCTCACCATCAGAACAATGGAACGCCATTAATCACATAGGCAAATTGTGAAATGAATCAGTACAAAACTGAGTAAATAAACAGGAAATAATTTGGAGACACACTGAATTTCCACAATATTGTTAGTATAGGTAAATCATGATAATATCTTCCATTCCTAGCATTAGAAAATAACAGTATTGTCTTTCTATTATTATACTACTTCCAGTTTTCTTACCTGTTTATTTAGGGTAATTCCAGAGTTGAAAATTCCTTATAAAACACATCCACTACCTTAAATTCTGACAAAATACTTCCTCTTTTTAATCTCTAAATATTTTTGTTAACGAGAAACTACTTTTTTAAATGTGGTTTTACTTAACTCTTTCAAGACCTTGCAATTTTTCATTTTTGCTTTTTGTTCCCCGCTGTCTCAGAACCATAACTTACATTTTTTTTATTTTCTGTTCACATAGCTGTATGAAGGCTTGTTTTGTGCAGGATAAGTTGTATTTTTCAATTATTTTGTTATTGTAGTGGAAAGCTGAAAAAATGGCAATGGCAGCTTGCTAAAGGATTCTGTCTGCCCTCTGGCCCTCCTCTGCTTCCTAGGGATTGGTGAACGCCACCCAAGTGGGCGGTGTTAGAAGTATAAAAGGAGACAGAATCCTTTAGCAAGCTGCCATTGCCATTTTGTATGAAGAAGCTCTGCCACTGCACAGATCGCTCCCTGATGAGCCATTGTATTATGGTGAAACGCGTCGGATGGTGCTTGTAGGCAGCTGTTAGTAGAAAGGATAAGTAGGTTCCAGCGGCTGGGGGTCGCTCCTTTCAGGGCGAGTGCTCCGACTACAGCCAGTTAGCCCATCTCCCCACTCAAGACTAGAGTTGGGGTCTGAGATGAGTAGGCTTAGCTGAATAGCAAATATTGAGCATTATCTGCAGATCTCGCCCAAGAAGCAACCCCCACCGCTAACCCCTATAACCCCTAACTAGGGCAAAAGACCACAGAAATCCTCCTCTCCTATCAAAGAGCTATACGCACGGAAGTGCGTCAGAAAGAATTTTTGTAACACTGTCTCATCTATTTTAAAGAGATTAATAAAAGTTATGTATTAGATCTCACAAGGCACACTCAGTTCACGATATATTAGACATCCAATATAACTGGCTTATATAAAATTTGAATATCCGCTGGTACCCATATACTGTATTGGAGAATACCAATATATTAGTACTATATATTGTATTAGAGAAGACAAAATATGGTGGTATTAGGGGTAGTAGAAAAACTCTTCTATATCAACATAGTGTTCATTATATGGCCATAGCAGCTATTCATCAAGGTGCATAAGTCACTGGTGTAGTTGTAACAAACTTGCAACTTAATATCTGATGTGGTTTTTTTAGCGCCTTGTGTAGAAAGGTCCGCTGGTATATATGCTGATACTATGTTACATAGTTACAAAGTGGATACGGTTGAAAAAAGACATACAGGTGAAACTCAAAAAATTAGAATATCGTGCAAAGTAATTTTAAGCTGCATTACTGCAATTCCTTTTCATTTGCATTACTGAAATAAATGGACTTTTGCAGGATATTCTAATTTTTCGAGTTTCACCTGTAAGTCCATCAAGTTCAACCATGGCATAGGTGGGAACGCGAATCCCAGAAGGAAGTGAGACTCAGATTTCTACACGTTTTCATAAGCATTAATGTTTACTTTTAAGAAGTCATCTAAACTCTTTTTAAAACTGTCCACTGTTTCTGCTGTGACCACGTCCTGAGGAAGTCTATTCCACAAGATTCACAGTTCTTATAGTAAAGAAGCTTTGATGCTTCTGGAGACTGAACTTTTTCTTCTCCAGTCGGAGGCAGTGCCCCCTTGTCTTTTGAGGGCATTTTACATGGAACAGTTTTTCACCATATTTTTTGTATGGCCCATTTATATATTTGTATAGGTTAATCATGTCCCACCTTAGATGTCTCTTCTCAAGACTAAATAAATTCAATTCCCTTAATCTTTCTTCATAACTAAGACCAGCTGCAGTGCATCCTTTCTATGGACTGGTGCCCAGAACCGAACTGCATATTCCAGATGAGGCCAAACCAATGCTTTGTAAAGTGGTAATATCACATCCCTGCCCCGCGAGTCCATGCCTCGTTTAATGCATGGCAATATCCTGGTGGCCTTATAAGCAGCTGATTGACATTGTATGCTGTTATTTACTCTACCACCTACAAGGACACCCAAATCCTTCTTTATAAGTGACTCTCCCAGTGTTACATCCCCTAGGACATATGAAGCAATGAGATTAATACTACCAAGATGCATAACTTTACATTTGTCCACATTGAACCTCATTTGCCAAGTTGATGCCCAATCACTCAGAGTGTTCAAGTCAGCTTGTAGTTTATGGACATCTTCCATAGACTGTACAGTACTACATAGCTTAGTGTCATCTGCAAAAATAGAAATGGTACTATTAATCCCGTTCTCAATATTATTAATAAATAAATTAAATAATAGAGGGTCCAGCACTGAACCTTGGGGTACACCACTTATAACCCGGGACCATTCTGAACAGGAATCATTGACCATAACTCTCTGGACACGGTCCTTTAGCCAGTTTTCAATCTAATTGCAAACTATACTTTCCAAGCCCTTTAGACCTTACTTTAAGTATTAAACATCTATGAGGGACAGTATTAACAGTCTTTGCAAAATCCAGAAACACCACATCCACAGCCGCCCCTCTGTCCAGGCTACTACTCACCTCCTTATAAAAACAAATCAAGTCTGACAACTTCTGTCCTTGGTAAACCCATGTTGGTTATCGCTTATAATATTATTTACAGTCATATATTCCTGTGCATAGTCCCTTAAGAGTCATTCAAACATTTCTCCCACAACAGAAGTTAAACTAACTGGTCTATAATTACCTGTAAAGGACTTTGCTCCTTTTTTGAATATGGACACCACATTTGCCTTGCGCTAATCACTTGGCACTGTACCAGTACCTAGAGAATCTTTAAAAATTATAAACAAGGGCACAGCAATTATTGAACTGAGCTCTTTAAGAACTCTTGGGTGTAATCCATCTGGGTGTTCACATTTACCTTATGTGGCGAAACCAACCTCGCCACAGTGTTTTGGAGGGGGCTGTTTGCCAGCCTCCTGCCCTGGGATTATGGTCCCTTAAGTTATGGGGTCTTAAGGCACTTGGGACTGAGCCCTCTGTCCCTGGATTGCATCATTTGCCTTACTTGCTTGGATGGAGCACATGGTGAGAACAATAGATAGCGGCCATTTTAACTCGCAGACCACTGCTTGACCCTCAACACGGAGCCTTGTCTCGTTATTGGGGGGATTCCCTGTATGCTGTTAGAGACTGATTGCCAGGAGTATAAGCTGATGGTATGCTTTTCCTGTTCGTCTGCTAGCAGCTATTCGCGAGGTTCCAGTTTGGAGTGCTATTTTGTATCCAGTTCGGGAGTTTGGTGTTCTGCAGTAGCTGTGCTTGTCTCTCAGAAAGGGGCATATCGCCTAAACGGATTTTAACCCCTTGTCTGCGGAAACGGTCCGTTACACCTTATTTAACTTATCTTGGACCATATCTTCAATTAGCCAGTAGAGTATATTACTGGATGTACTAACAGCCCCAGCACATCAGATATCAGCTCCTTTCTCTTCTTTTGTATATACAGAGCTAAAAAAAACATTTAGTAACTCTGCCTTTTCCTTCTCTTCAGTGACTACCCCCCCCCCCCCTTTACCTGCTTGGAACTTGTTTTTTTATCATTTATATATTTAAAGAATTTTGGGGAATTTGTTTTGCTCTCTTTTGCCACCTGCTGTTCGTTTTGTATTTTTGCTAATTTTATCTCCTTTTTACAGATTTTATTAAGCCCTTTGTAATCTTAAATGCTACAGCTGACCCCTCAGATTTGCATTTTTTAAATGCCCTTTTTATGTCTTTTATTGCCCTTT
Source organism: Bufo gargarizans (assembly GCF_014858855.1). Taxonomy (NCBI): domain Eukaryota; kingdom Metazoa; phylum Chordata; class Amphibia; order Anura; family Bufonidae; genus Bufo; species Bufo gargarizans. The sequence continues at coordinate 258,318,212 of NC_058081.1, read as the reverse complement.
TTACAGTAGCTGTAAGCCATGGAGGGTTTAATTTTAGTAGTTTATACTTGTTACCTAAAGGAATCATTTTTTTAGTGCAATTACTCAATATGGATTTAAAGCGCTCCCATATTATTATGTGACAGTAGCTGCACCCAGTCTATGCCCTGAAATGCTGCCCTCAACCGAGGTACATTTGCTTTTTTTTTTTTTTATTCAGTGTCTTTGCTCTGCCTGACAGAGTTTGCTTCTTATAATCTAGGGGGAATATCATTATATTGTGGTCACTATTACCTAGTGTTTCTCAAACAGTAACATTTCCAAGAAGCTCTGCATCATTAGAAATTACCAGATGCAACAGAGCATTGCCCCTAGTTGGAGCTTATACAAACTGGCCCTTAAAGAGGTCCTGCAGCAAGTTGAGGAATTTTCTCCCCTTTGTGGTTGAGGCAGAGCCATGACCCCAGTCACTGTCTGGGAAGTTAAAATCTCCTATTATGACCACCGTACCAGCCTGTACAGCCTGCTCTATTTGGTTATACAGTTGCGCTTCTATCTCCTCTGTGATGTTGGGGGTCTATAGATTATACCAAGCATTATTTTTTCAGTGTTTATATCCCTTTGAACTTCCACCCATAAGGTTTCCACATCCTCACCATTCTCACCCATAATTGCCTCTTTCACACTTGTCTTCAGATCATTCCTCACATACAGGCACACACCACCACCTTTTCTATTAACCCTGTCTTTCCTAAATAGTGTAAAACCCTCAATATTTGCAGCCTAGTCATGTGAAAAATCCAACCATGTCTCAGCCACACCAACTACATCTATGTGTTCTTCTAGTACCATAGCCTCCAGCTCCCCCATTTTTCTAACTAGAGTTCTGGCATTTGTGAAAATACATATTAAATTACTATTACCTGTAAAGGGAATATCTGGGATATTCAGGTTACCGTGGTTGATGTTTGTATGTAACAGGTTCTTGTTACCAGCAGTTCTATTTTACATCGGTGTATAGTTCTGCCCAGTCTTCTCACTGCTTTTCTCACTAACCCCAGCCACCACTAAATCCCCACTATCCCCTCCTATATCCCACTCTCTATCTACACTATCTACCCCCTTATTAGTATGACCCTCACCCACCCCTCTTTAAAAGCTCCTTCAGCCATCAAACCATTTTTCCCCCAATGCTTTGGGGGTGTTTTTCAGCCAATGGACCAGGGAAGCTAATCACAGTAAACAGCACCATGAAAAAAGAGCAATACATGAGGATTTTCAACGACAACATCAGGCAGTCTGCAGAGAAACTTGGCCTTGGGCACCAGTGGACATTTCAGCATGACAATGACACAAAACACACAGCAAAAGTGGTGAAGAAATGGTTAGCAGACAACATTAACATTTTGGAGTGGCCCAGCCAGAGTACAGACTTGAATCAAATTGAGAATCTGTGGAGGGAGCTAAAGATCAGGGTGATGGCAAGAAGACCCTCCAACCTGAAATATTTGGAGCTCATTGCTAAAGATGAATGCGCAAAAATACCTGTGGAGACATGCAAAAAGCTGGTCTGAAATTATAGGAAGCGTTTGATTGCTGTAATAGCCAATAAAGGCTTTTCTATTGATTATTGAGAAGGGTATGAATAATTTTGGACTGGACACTTCTTGCTCAAATCTAAATAAAAGCTGAGAATTTTTTTTTTCCACAATAATGCCTCTTGTACATCGTCTTGTTGTTTTTTGGGAGACACCTATGTCATTTCCCGGCAAAAAATTACTTGCTGGTTGAATAAAAGTAACTTTAAGTCAAAATTTGCAAGGGGTATGAATAATTATGGGTAGCACTGTACATATATATATATATATATATATATATATACAGTACAGACCAAAAGTTTGGACACACCTTCTCATTCAAAGAGTTTTCTTTATTTTCATGACTATGAAAATTGTAGATTCCCACTGAAGGCATCAAAATTATGAATTAACACATCTAGAATTATATACATAACAAAAAAGTGTGAAACAACTGAAAATATGTCATATTTTAGGTTCTTCAAAGTAGCCACCTTTTGCTTTGATTACTGCTTTGCACACTCTTGGCATTCTCTTGATGAGCTTCAAGAGGTAGTCACCTGAAATGGTCTTTACTTCACAGGTGTGCCCTGTCAGGTTTAATAAGTGGGATTTCTTGCCTTATAAATGGGGTTGGGACCATGAGTTGCGTTGTGGAGAAGTCAGGTGGATACACAGCAAATAGTCCTACTGAATAGACGGTTAGAATTTGTATTATGGCAAGAAAAAAGCAGCTTAGTAAAGAAAAACGAGTGGCCATCATTACTTTATGAAATGAAGGTCAGTCAGTCCGAAAAATTGGGAAAACTTTGAAAGTGTCCCCAAGTGCAGTCACAAAAACTATCAAGCGCTACAAAGAAACTGGCTCACATGCGGACCGCCCCAGGAAAGGAAGACCAAGAGTCACCTCTGCTGCGGAGGATAAGTTCATCCGAGTCACCAGCCTCAGAAATCGCAGGTTAATAGCAGCTCAGATTAGAGACCAGGTCAATGCCACACAGAGTTCTAGCAGCAGACACATCTCTAGAACAACTGTTAAGAGGAGACTGTGTGAATCAGGCCTTCATGGTAGAATATCTGCTAGGAAACCACTGCTAAGGACAGGCAACAAGCAGAAGAGACTTGTTTGGGCTAAAGAACACAAGGAATAGACATTAGACCAGTGGAAATCTGTGCTTTGGTCTGATGAGTCCAAATTTGAGATCTTTGGTTCCAACCACCGTGTCTTTGTGCAACGCAGAAAAGGTGAACGGATGGACTCTACATGACTGGTTCCCACCGTGAAGTAAGGAGGAGGAGGTGTGATGGTGTGGGGGTGCTTTGCTGGTTACACTGTTGGGGATTTATTCAAAATTGAAGGCATACTGAACCAGCATGGCTACCACAGCATCTTGCAGCGGCATGCTATTCCATCCGGTTTGCGTTTAGTTGGACCATCATTTATTTTTCAACAGGACAATGACCCCAAACACACTTCCAGGCTGTGTAAGGGCTATTTGACCATGAAAGGGAGTGATGGGGTGCTGCGCCAGATAACCTGGCCTCCACAGTCACCGGACCTGAACCCAATCAAGATGGTTTGGGGTGAGCTGGACCGCAGAGTGAAGGCAAAAGGCCAACAAGTGCTAAGCATCTCTGGTAACTCCTTCAAGACTGTTGGAAGACCATTTCAGGTGACTACCTCTTAAAGCTCAACAAGAGAATGCCAAGAGTGTGCAAAGCAGTAATCAAAGCAAAAGGTGGCTACTTTGAGGAACCTAGAATATGACATATTTTCAGTTGTTTCACACTTTTTGTTATGTATATAATTCCACATGTGTTAATTCATAGTTTTGATGCCTTCAGTGTGAATCTACAATTTTCATAGTCATGAAAATAAAGAAAACTCTTTAAATGAGAAGGTGTGTCCAAACTTTTGGTCTGTACTGTATATGTATATATATATATATATATATATATATTAGTAATTACACATTTATTTTGTGCCATATATTTTTTACAATTACTGAAAACAATATAAAATATATAAGTTTAACTTTGCCTCTATTTCTGAAATGTTTCTGTCAGGATTTGAACTCACAACCTTCTACATTAGATCCAAGAACTTTAACCACTACGCTATACAGCTACATGTGATCCTACACTGAAATATGAAATTATACTTCTGCTGTATAGGAATACTTACTACATGAAACTACTTTAGGTTTTTCTAACAGTTTATTGTTCAGCTTTATAGCTGAGTGGGTAATGTTCTTGCCTCCAGAAAGTTGTGAGTTTAATTACACTGGGTGTTCCCAAGCACTGACTCTATATATGGAGTCAGATCAGGGACTCCTAAGCTGTAGACTTACACTGGGGGATTCACTCACTGTTTCTTCCATTGTGCTCTGTAGAGCACCAAAATCCTCGATCAACACTACTTATTTCTTTTTAATCTTTCTTTCTTCTTAATTGCGATTTATTTTTGCTATATTAGTAACATAGTACCATAGTATATAAGGCCAAAAAAATACATTTGTCCATCCAGTTTGGCCTGTTATCCTGCAAGTTGATCCAAAAGAAGGCAAAAAAACAACAACTTGTGAGGTAGAAGCTGATTTTCCCCACTTAAGGGGAAAGAAAATTCCTTCCTGACTCCAATCAGGCAATCAGAATAACTCCCTGGATCAATTAACCATATCTAGTAACTATAGCCTGTAATATTATTACACTCCAGAAATACATCCAGGCCCCTTTTGTACTCACCATCACCACCTCCTCAGGCAGAGTTCCATAGTCTCACTGCTCTTACCCTAACGAATCCTCTTCTATGTTTGTGTACAAATTTTCTTTTCTCCCGACGCAGAGGATGTCCTCTTGTGACAGTCACAGTCCTGAGGATAAATAGATGATGCGAGAGATCTCTGTACAAAGCCCTGATACATTTAGACATATTAATTAGATCTCCTCTCAGTCGTCTGTTTTCTAAAGTGAATAACCCTAATGTTTATAATGTTTCAGGATACTGTAGTCCATCCATTCCAGTAATTACTTTAGTTGCCCTCCTCTGAACCCTCTCCAGCTCTGCTATGTCTGCCTTGTTCACAGGAGCCTAGAACTGTACACAGTATCCATGTGTGGACCGACTAGTGATTTGCAAAGTGGTAGGACTATGTTCTCATCACGGGCATCTATGCCCCTTTTGATGCAACCCATTATCTTATTGGTCTTGGCAGCAGCTGCCTGACACTGGTTTTTACAGCTTAGTTTGCTGCTCACTAAAATCCCTAGGTCCTTTTCCATGTCAGTGTTACCCAGTGTTTTATTATTAAGTATGTATGGGTGACCTGCATTATTCTTTCCCATGTGCATAACCTTACAACTTCATCTGCCCCTTCTCTGCTCAAGCCTCCAATCTATCTAGATCCCTCTGTAGCAGTATACTGTCCTCTTCCGTGTCAATTACTTTACACAGTTTAGTGTCATCTGCAAAATGTATATTTTACTGTGCAAGCCTTCTACAAGATCAAGAGCTACAAGTTAACCTGCACAGAAATATAAAAAAAAGTCTTCTGCTGAATAGGAATACTCACTACATCAGAAACTACTATGAGGTTTTTCTGACACAGTTTAGCATTCAGCTTTATAGCTGAGTGGATACGGTCCTTAATGTACAAGGGGTTGGGCGTTCAAATCCCAGCAGAAACTTTTCAGAAATAGATGCTAAATTACATTTAAATACACTGGCTTGAGCAAACGCTGTATTCGGCCGAGCATGCTCGCCCAACACTACTGGGGCCCTGAATTGTCTATTGTACAGCTCTGTAAATCCAGCAAACTGTTCTTGTCATTGGGGTGTTACAGCCATTAACAGGGTTTATTACAAGGAAATATTTCTACAGTATGTCTTGTGTGGTGAAGTTATATATTCTAAAGCATTTTTTGATTTGTATTAGTGGGGAAAAAGGTGCTTATTAGCCGTTGTGTGGTGAAGTGCTAAAATGACAGCACTTTTTGTTGTGTATTAAAGGCGAAAGAAAATATATTTGCCGTTCAGCGGTGCAGTTACATGTTCTAAAGCCCCTTTTGTTGTGTAATAGTGGCAAAATAAAAATATAGTTGCCGTTCAGCGGTGAAGTTATGTTTTAAAGCCTTGTGAGGTGTATATAAGTGAAAAAGAAAAATATATTTGCCGTTCAGCGGTGCAGTTATATGTTCTAAAGCCTTTTGTGGCGTGTATTAGTGGCAAAAGAAAAATATATTTGACGTTCAGCGGTGCAGTTATATGTTCTAAAGCCCTTTTTTGTGCGTATTAGTGTTAGAAAAGGGCTTATTAGCTTTGTGTGGTGAAGTGAGAAAATTACAGACTTTTTGTGGGTGTTTTAATTTCTTATTTATTTATTTGATTTAACAGTATGTCAGATCGAGCGCCGACAAGTGGAGCTATAACTACGGTCAGGGACAATACATGTCCTTTACGGCCCACTGGGTGAATGTGGTTCCTGCACAGCGACACTAGCAACTTGCCCTGGTGATGCAGCTTCTGCCTCCACATTCTCACGCCGTTAGTGCTGCGACAATGTCCACCTCGGCCTCCTCATCCTCCACAGTGTCCTCAGCCTGCAGAGACAATTTACAGTGCCCCTTGTTACATACCAAGGGGTTTTGTTTGGGAAGGCAGGTATTTTCCTCCCAACATGGGCGGCTGGGCCACTGAAGTTTTGTTTTACAAACTGTTTCTTTTGCCTCTGTTCTGCATCTGCTTACCCTGCCTACCAGAGCGAATCCTCACACCCTCCAGCATACCACATGTGCAGGGCACAACAGTTTCACGCTGTTCTGCGCCTTATTTGCCTGGGCGAACAGAGTCACAGGGGAGGAACTGCTCTGTGTCCTTCTTTAAGAAATCAAATCCTGGCTTTCTCTGCGACAACTGAAAATCGGAACCATGGTGACTGACAACGAGAAGAACATGGTGTCTTGCTGCATCAAGGAGGGCTGAGCCATGCGCCCTGTATGGCACACGTGTTCATTCTGGTTGTCAAGGGGTTCCTAAAGTCTTCCACCCATCTGCAAGACATCCTAAAAATGGCCAGGAGACTTTGTATGCACTTCAGCCACTCGTACACCGCAAAGCACACCCTCCTTGAGCTGCAGCATCAGAACGGCATTCCCCAACATAGGCTGATATGCGATATTTCCTGCGTTACCTCAGCTACAGATAGTGACAAAAGACATTGGAACAACGTACTCCCGTAGCCTAAAATACAACTTTTCTAGGCTCCAACAGGACACATTTCAGAGAATTTCTCTTTAAGACGCATAAAAAAATCCCCTGATTAAGATACATATTTTTGTTGGAATTTTAGTATGTCACTATCCATGTTGTGGGACTATTTGTACACTTCTACTAAGTATTTGGTGGCTGCAAATATGAGCTGAAGTTTTTTAGGTTCGCCTGCCATTAAAGTGAATGGGGCCCGCCGATGTTTGTCCATCATTACTACTCACTTCCCCTGACAAAGCCATCAGGCGAAACGTGTAGGGTAAGTGACAGACACTGGATGGGTGATGTGACCGTTAATACGTTTGTTTACAATTGAATGAGCTACTATATGTGGTTCCTGGTCTACCTGAGGCACTATTGCTATGTACTTTACTAGGCTCTTTGCCTGTGTGTGGAAACCTGCTGTAGTATCTATTCCTTTCATTTTCTGTTACTAACTTGGGGTAGCGTTTATACTTGTGTATTTATTTATTTACTTATTTAATTACATTTGCTGCTTCCCCTACATGTATTCACATTTATCGGTCTCCTCTCCCCCCAGTGTCCCTCTTTTATACCTGTTTTACTCCATCCAGTGATGTAAGACTCCATTATATGTGTTTTATTGTGTTGTTCTAATAAAGTATATATATTTTTTTCTTACATATGGTCACTTTTTATTTGGTGATCTGGGTATGCACATAGTGTTATAGGCTGTGATTTACTCAATATATGTGGCCCTCATATCATGACCAGCGTGCCGATCACATACGTGACGCAAAGGGAGGGAAATGGGAAGGCCCTGTCCAAGGGAGAGGGAAAGGTGGTGACCCCTAACTCACCTTGAGGCTGGCACCTGACTGCCCTGACATCCCTAGATGGGTTCCTCACCCGTACGCCGATCACGTGCCTAAACCCTGGCTTTCCCTGAGATGAGCCCTACGTAGTGAATAGGGCGGTGGGAACACTAGTCCGCACCACTAATACTAAAGGAAAACACCAAGGAGAGGACAGACAATACAGACAAAACATATAATCCCAGGTTGGCGACAACAGCGGACAACAAAAGCCCAACAGGGATCCGGAGGGTAACGGTCTGGAACAACAACCAGGAATCACAGCTACACAGCTCCAGTGGGTCAGTATAGAAGTCCAGGCAGGAAGCTCTATATCTGGCAACCAGAGAAGTGGGAGAGGGGAATATAAGGAGGTTGGGATTGCTGGACAAGAAACAGCTGAGGAGAAGAAGCTACGGATCCCTGGGTGAGCCAAAAAGGATTGCAAGGCAAACCCAGAAAACTACCGTTAAGAAACAGCACTATCTTTAGACATAGAGCGCGCAGCCACCCGCTGCAACTTCCTGACCCCGGGTATAACGGAGTCAGACGTGGCTCTTGACACCCTTGTGACACATACGTTTTGCCGGATCCGTCAGGCAGTTCCGGCAACGAAACTGCGTGCCGGATCACTCTGCCGCAAGTGTGAAAGTAGCCTTAGTAAGTAAAAATAAAGTTCTACAGGTAGGCCCATGCTAATTATAAGACTAATTGTGCAGTGTCCCACTGCAATGGCAGTGGTCCACTGCTTAAAGGTTTAAAAATGTATTTTCTGTATGTGACCTGCACAAGGAGCCAACAGGCTGTAACAACCATTGCTAGGTAGGGCTGTGCGACCATTCCCATAGGGAAGAGTAGAGTAAGAATAATGTGTTATGGCCAATGGTTATGGTTGTGGAATCACTGTGCCAACCAACTAGTTTGACTTTGGTCTAGACCTAAAGGTGTTCTCCTGGCAGTCACCTGGTATTCACATTTTAACCCGTATACAGAGATCCAGACTTTTCTCCAGAGGAGGCACCAGGCTACTACCTCTTGGAATATTCCCATTGTAGTTGGTTGACCCACAGAGATTTAGATACACTGGTGCATGGTACTGAGGGAATAGGCAATACATGTATTCAACAAAGGTTAGAGCAGGCAAAGATTGTGCAAATCCATGAAATCATCCAAAGCTCAGGGCAGTACAGTGAACAGGCACAGGTCAGGAAACAAGAATCAGGCAGATAAATGGGTAATAGCTCTTTACAGGTTTTAGGTAGCTAGAAAGAGACCATGCAGCAGCCCACTGAGCAGGAGAAGATTAACCCAAGCAGTGTGGAAGACAAATGTACAATAAATACAAGCCCTAATTCACACACACACTGTCCTGTGCGTACAGGACAGCGATGGCCATGAACCATCATTGTAACATAGTGTGAGACAATCCAGAGAGAAACAAAGATGTTAAGGAAAAGCTTTAAATCAGCTTCTGAGAAAGGAAAAGAGAAAATAGTGGAGCATACCAGTGTTGAGAGGAGGTGTGTGTGCAAAAATGAGAGACTGTGGGGAGAAATTGACTGAGAGGTTTATGGACTCCACAGCAGATTTGTCCAGGAGATGAAAGGCTTCAGGAACCTGCACATACTTTAGAGGCAGGCTGGGGATCTGCTAGGGCCCACATCCTGCAGAGGACATCATGGATCTGTTTGTGAGTAACAAACTCAGAGAGAGAAAGTGTACTAGTGCAGAAAGCTGCAAGTGTGGCACCCCTACTTCTGGATGCTAAAACTAGAAAGAAGTGCAGTATGAGCAAGATTGTTCCAGAGGAGGAAAAGGTGTATAAGAACTGCTAATCCATGCATGCTGAAAACTGAGACTGCTGTATTTGAACTTTATCTGCAAGTAATGAAACATCTGTTAAACCTGCCTCAACATTCCCTCACACTTCAGGGAACCCTGCCTTGCTCCTCAAAATTCATGACCACCAAGCAGGATAGCCGCAAAACCAGGGAGCTCCCGTGAAGAAAAGGTGTGCCCTTCCCATCATTGCCCAGGGGAGCATCACAGTGAGTTACAGTACCACTACCTTTATTCTTCTATTGCTATTAGAGATGAGCGAATTTCAGGTTATGAAATTCGTTCACGCTTCGTTTACTGGTAAAAGGTGAATTGCGTTATGGATTCTGTTACCACGGACCATAACGCAATTCTATGACGGAATGCATAACAGAATGTCCCGTTTCCGTTATGCAGCCAATAGACTTCTATTATGACAGAATGAATAATGGAATGCCTCAAGAGGCATTCCGTTAGGCATTCCGTCATAGAATTGCGTTATAGTTAGGGATGAGCGAACTCGAACTGTATAGTTCGGGTTCGTACCGAATTTTGGGGTGTCCGTGACACGGACCCGAACCCGGACATTTTCGTAAAAGTCCGGGTTCGGGTTCGGTGTTCGTCGCTTTCTTCGCGCTTTTGTGACGCTTTCTTGGCGCTTTTTGAAAGGCTGCAAAGCAGCCAATCAACAAGCGTCATACTACTTGCCCCAAGAGGCCATCACAGCCATGCCTACTATTGGCATGGCTGTGATTGGCCAGAGCACCATGTGACCCAGCCTCTATTTAAGCTGGAGTCACATAGCGCCGCCCGTCACTCTGCTCTGATTAGCGTAGGGAGAGGTTGCGGCTGCGACAGTAGGGCGAGATTAGGCAGATTAACTCCTCCAAAGGACTTGATTAACTGATCGATCTGCAGCTGTGGATCATTGAGCTGCTGATCCTCAATTGCTCACTGTTTTTAGGCTGCCCAGACCGTTTGTCAGTCACATTTTTCTGGGGTGATCGGCGGCCATTTTGTGTCTTGTGGTGCGCCAGCACAAGCTGCGACCAAGTGCATTTAACCCTCAATGGTGTGGTTGTTTTTTGGCTAAAGCCTACATCAGGGTGAAGCTGTCACACCAAGTGCATTTAACCAGCAATAGTCTGTTCATTTTTTGGCCATATACAAAATCAGGGGCAAGCTGCGCCTGTCACCAAGTGCATTTAACCCTCAATGGTGTGGTTGTTTTTTGGCTAAAGCCTACATCAGGGTGAAGCTGTCACACCAAGTGCATTTAACCAGCAATAGTCTGTTCATTTTTTGGCCATATACTAAATCAGGGGCAAGCTGCGCCTGTCACCAAGTGCATTTAACCCTCAATGGTGTGGTTGTTTTTTGGCTAAAGCCTACATCAGGGTGAAGCTGTCACACCAAGTGCATTTAACCAGCAATAGTCTGTTTATTTTTTGGCCATATCCCAGTCTAATTCTGTCACTAAATCCATACCGGTCACCCAGCGCCTAAATACTAGGCCTCAAATTTATATCCCGCTAAATCTGTCCTTAGTGCTGTAGCTGGGCGAGTTATTTAGTGTCCGTTCAAGCACATTTCTTGTTCTGGGTTGAAATACAATTCCCAATTTAGCAATTTCATAATTTAGTGGTTTCTGCTATATCAGAGCTATTTGAAATCTATCCCTAAAAGGGTATATAATATTCAAGGTGCACATTGGGTCATTCAGAATAACTTCACACACACCCGCTACTGTGTATTTCCAAGTCTAATTCTGGCACTAAACCCATACCTGTCACCCAGCGCCTAAATACTAGGCCTCAAATTTATATCCCGCTAAATCTGTCCCTAGTGCTGTAGCTGGGCGAGTTATTTAGTGTCCGTTCAAGCACATTTCTTGTTCTGGGTTGAAATACAATTCCCAATTTAGCAATTTCATAATTTAGTGGTTTCTGCTATATCAGAGCTATTTGAAATCTATCCCTAAAAGGGTATATAATATTCAAGGTGCACATTGGGTCATTCAGAATAACTTCACACACACCCGCTACTGTGTATTTCCAAGTCTAATTCTGGCACTAAACCCATACCTGTCACCCAGCGCCTAAATACTAGGCCTCAAATTTATATCCCGCTAAATCTGTCCTTAGTGCTGTAGCTGGGCGAGTTATTTAGTGTCCGTTCAAGCACATTTCTTGTTCTGGGTTGAAATACAATTCCCAATTTAGCAATTTCATAATTTAGTGGTTTCTGCTATATCAGAGCTATTTGAAATCTATCCCTAAAAGGGTATATAATATTCAAGGTGCACATTGGGTCATTCAGAATAACTTCACACACACCCGCTACTGTGTATTTCCAAGTCTAATTCTGGCACTAAACCCATACCTGTCACCCAGCGCCTAAATACTAGGCCTCAAATTTATATCCCGCTAAATCTGTCCTTAGTGCTGTAGCTGGGCGAGTTATTTAGTGTCCGTTCAAGCACATTTCTTGTTCTGGGTTGAAATACAATTCCCAATTTAGCAATTTCATAATTTAGTGGTTTCTGCTATATCAGAGCTATTTGAAATCTATCCCTAAAAGGGTATATAATATTCAAGGTGCACATTGGGTCATTCAGAATAACTTCACACACACCCGCTACTGTGTATTTCCAAGTCTAATTCTGGCACTAAACCCATACCTGTCACCCAGCGCCTAAATACTAGGCCTCAAATTTATATCCCGCTAAATCTGTCCTTAGTGCTGTAGCTGGGCGAGTTATTTAGTGTCCGTTCAAGCACATTTCTTGTTCTGGGTTGAAATACAATTCCCAATTTAGCAATTTCATAATTTAGTGGTTTCTGCTATATCAGAGCTATTTGAAATCTATCCCTAAAAGGGTATATAATATTCAAGGTGCACATTGGGTCATTCAGAATAACTTCACACACACCCGCTACTGTGTATTTCCAAGTCTAATTCTGGCACTAAACCCATACCTGTCACCCAGCGCCTAAATACTAGGCCTCAAATTTATATCCCGCTAAATCTGTCCCTAGTGCTGTAGCTGGGCGAGTTATTTAGTGTCCGTTCAAGCACATTTCTTGTTCTGGGTTGAAATACAATTCCCAATTTATCAATTTCATAATTTAGTGGTTTCTGCTATATCAGAGCTATTTGAAATCTATCCCTAAAAGGGTATATAATATTCAAGGTGCACATTGGGTCATTCAGAATAACTTCACACACACCCGCTACTGTGTATTTCCAAGTCTAATTCTGGCACTAAACCCATACCTGTCACCCAGCGCCTAAATACTAGGCCTCAAATTTATATCCCGCTAAATCTGTCCCTAGTGCTGTAGCTGGGCGAGTTATTTAGTGTCCGTTCAAGCACATTTCTTGTTCTGGGTTGAAATACAATTCCCAATTTAGCAATTTCATAATTTAGTGGTTTCTGCTATATCAGAGCTATTTGAAATCTATCCCTAAAAGGGTATATAATATTCAAGGTGCACATTGGGTCATTCAGAATAACTTCACACACACCCGCTACTGTGTATTTCCAAGTCTAATTCTGGCACTAAACCCATACCTGTCACCCAGCGCCTAAATACTAGGCCTCAAATTTATATCCCGCTAAATCTGTCCCTAGTGCTGTAGCTGGGCGAGTTATTTAGTGTCCGTTCAAGCACATTTCTTGTTCTGGGTTGAAATACAATTCCCAATTTAGCAATTTCATAATTTAGTGGTTTCTGCTATATCAGAGCTATTTGAAATCTATCCCTAAAAGGGTATATAATATTCAAGGTGCACATTGGGTCATTCAGAATAACTTCACACACACCCGCTACTGTGTATTTCCAAGTCTAATTCTGGCACTAAACCCATACCTGTCACCCAGCGCCTAAATACTAGGCCTCAAATTTATATCCCGCTAAATCTGTCCCTAGTGCTGTAGCTGGGCGAGTTATTTAGTGTCCGTTCAAGCACATTTCTTGTTCTGGGTTGAAATACAATTCCCAATTTAGCAATTTCATAATTTAGTGGTTTCTGCTATATCAGAGCTATTTGAAATCTATCCCTAAAAGGGTATATAATATTCAAGGTGCACATTGGGTCATTCAGAATAACTTCACACACACCCGCTACTGTGTATTTCCAAGTCTAATTCTGGCACTAAACCCATACCGGTCACCCAGCGCCTAAATACTAGGCCTCAAATTTATATCCCGCTAAATCTGTCCCTAGTGCTGTAGCTGGGCGAGTTATTTAGTGTCCGTTCAAGCACATTTCTTGTTCTGGGTTGAAATACAATTCCCAATTTAGCAATTTCATAATTTAGTGGTTTCTGCTATATCAGAGCTATTTGAAATCTATCCCTAAAAGGGTATATAATATTCAAGGTGCACATTGGGTCATTCAGAATAACTTCACACACACCCGTTACTGTGTATTTCCAAGTCTAATTCTGGCACTAAACCCATACCTGTCACCCAGCGCCTAAATACTAGGCCTCAAATTTATATCCCGCTAAATCTGTCCCTAGTGCTGTAGCTGGGCGAGTTATTTAGTGTCCGTTCAAGCACATTTCTTGTTCTGGGTTGAAATACAATTCCCAATTTAGCAATTTCATAATTTAGTGGTTTCTGCTATATCAGAGCTATTTGAAATCTATCCCTAAAAGGGTATATAATATTCAAGGTGCACATTGGGTCATTCAGAATAACTTCACACACACCCGCTACTGTGTATTTCCAAGTCTAATTCTGGCACTAAACCCATACCTGTCACCCAGCGCCTAAATACTAGGCCTCAAATTTATATCCCGCTAAATCTGTCCCTAGTGCTGTAGCTGGGCGAGTTATTTAGTGTCCGTTCAAGCACATTTCTTGTTCTGGGTTGAAATACAATTCCCAATTTAGCAATTTCATAATTTAGTGGTTTCTGCTATATCAGAGCTATTTGAAATCTATCCCTAAAAGGGTATATAATATTCAAGGTGCACATTGGGTCATTCAGAATAACTTCACACACACCCGCTACTGTGTATTTCCAAGTCTAATTCTGGCACTAAACCCATACCTGTCACCCAGCGCCTAAATACTAGGCCTCAAATTTATATCCCGCTAAATCTGTCCTTAGTGCTGTAGCTGGGCGAGTTATTTAGTGTCCGTTCAAGCACATTTCTTGTTCTGGGTTGAAATACAATTCCCAATTTAGCAATTTCATAATTTAGTGGTTTCTGCTATATCAGAGCTATTTGAAATCTATCCCTAAAAGGGTATATAATATTCAAGGTGCACATTGGGTCATTCAGAATAACTTCACACACACCCGCTACTGTGTATTTCCAAGTCTAATTCTGGCACTAAACCCATACCTGTCACCCAGCGCCTAAATACTAGGCCTCAAATTTATATCCCGCTAAATCTCTCGTTACCGCTGTCCTGTTGTGGCTGGGAAAGTTATTTAGTGTCCGTCAAAGCACATTTTTTGTTCTGGGTTGAAATACAATTCCCAATTTAGCAATTTCATAATTTAGTCGTTTCTGCTATATCAGAGCTATTTGAAATCTATCCCTAAAAGGGTAGATCATATTGAAGGTGCACATAGGGTCATTCAGAATAACTTCACACACACGCTTCTGTGCATTTCCAAGTCTAATTCTGTCACTAAATCCATACCGGTCACCCAGCGCCTAAATACTAGGCCTCAAATTTATATCCCGCTGAATTTGAATACAATACATTGGGCCAAATAATATATTTGTTGTTGTGGTGAACCATAACAATGAGAAAAACATCTAGTAAGGGACGCGGACGTGGACATGGTCGTGGTGGTGTTAGTGGACCCTCTGGTGCTGGGAGAGGACGTGGCCGTTCTGCCACATCCACACGTCCTAGTGTACCAACTACCTCAGGTCCCAGTAGCCGCCAGAATTTACAGCGATATATGGTGGGGCCCAATGCCGTTCTAAGGATGGTAAGGCCTGAGCAGGTACAGGCATTAGTCAATTGGGTGGCCGACAGTGGATCCAGCACGTTCACATTATCTCCCACCCAGTCTTCTGCAGAAAGCGCACAGATGGCGCCTGAAAACCAACCCCATCAGTCTGTCACATCACCCCCATGCATACCAGGGAAACTGTCTCAGCCTCAAGTTATGCAGCAGTCTCTTATGCTGTTTGAAGACTCCGCTGGCAGGGTTTCCCAAGGGCATCCACCTAGCCCTTCCCCAGCGGTGAAAGACATAGAATGCACTGACGCACAACCACTTATGTTTCCTGATGATGAGGACATGGGAATACCACCTCAGCATGTCTCTGATGATGACGAAACACAGGTGCCAACTGCTGCGTCTTTCTGCAGTGTGCAGACTGAACAGGAGGTCAGGGATCAAGACTGGGTGGAAGACGATGCAGGGGACGATGAGGTCCTAGACCCCACATGGAATGAAGGTCGTGCCACTGACTTTCACAGTTCGGAGGAAGAGGCAGTGGTGAGACCGAGCCAACAGCGTAGCAAAAGAGGGAGCAGTGGGCAAAAGCAGAACACCCGCCGCCAAGAGACTCCGCCTGCTACTGACCGCCGCCATCTGGGACCGAGCACCCCAAAGGCAGCTTCAAGGAGTTCCCTGGCATGGCACTTCTTCAAACAATGTGCTGACGACAAGACCCGAGTGGTTTGCACGCTGTGCCATCAGAGCCTGAAGCGAGGCATTAACGTTCTGAACCTGAGCACAACCTGCATGACCAGGCACCTGCATGCAAAGCATGAACTGCAGTGGAGTAAACACCTTAAAACCAAGGAAGTCACTCAGGCTCCCCCTGCTACCTCTTCTGCTGCTGCCGCCTCGGCCTATTCTGCTGCTGCCGCCTCGGCCTCTTCCTCCGCCTCTGGAGGAACGTTGGCACCTGCCGCCCAGCAAACAGGGGATGTACCACCAACACCACCACCACCACCTCCGTCACCAAGCGTCTCAACCATGTCACACGCCAGCGTTCAGCTCTCCATCTCACAAACATTTGATAGAAAGCGTAAATTCCCACCTAGCCACCCTCGATCCCTGGCCCTGAATGCCAGCATTTCTAAACTACTGGCCTATGAAATGCTGTCATTTAGGCTGGTGGACACAGACAGCTTCAAACAGCTCATGTCGCTTGCTGTCCCACAGTATGTTGTTCCCAGCCGGCACTACTTCTCCAAGAGAGCCGTGCCTTCCCTGCACAACCAAGTATCCGATAAAATCAAGTGTGCACTGCGCAACGCCATCTGTGGCAAGGTCCACCTAACCACAGATACGTGGACCAGTAAGCACGGCCAGGGACGCTATATCTCCCTAACTGCACACTGGGTAAATGTAGTGGCAGCTGGGCCCCAGGCGGAGAGCTGTTTGGCGCACGTCCTTCCGCCGCCAAGGATCGCAGGGCAACATTCTTTGCCTCCTGTTGCCACCTCCTCCTTCTCGGCTTCCTCCTCCTCTTCTTCCACCTGCTCATCCAGTCAGCCACACACCTTCACCACCAACTTCAGCACAGCCCGGGGTAAACGTCAGCAGGCCATTCTGAAACTCATATGTTTGGGGGACAGGCCCCACACCGCACAGGAGTTGTGGCGGGGTATAGAACAACAGACCGACGAGTGGTTGCTGCCGGTGAGCCTCAAGCCCGGCCTGGTGGTGTGTGATAATGGGCGAAATCTCGTTGCAGCTCTGGGACTAGCCAATTTGACGCACATCCCTTGCTTGGCGCATGTGCTGAATTTGGTGGTGCAGAAGTTCATTCACAACTACCCCGACATGTCAGAGCTGCTGCATAAAGTGCGGGCCGTCTGTTCGCGCTTCCGGCGTTCACATCCTGCTGCTGCTCGCCTGTCTGCGCTACAGCGTAACTTCGGCCTTCCCGCTCACCGCCTCATATGCGACGTGCCCACCAGGTGGAACTCCACCTTGCACATGCTGGACAGACTGTGCGAGCAGCAGCAGGCCATAGTGGAGTTTCAGCTGCAGCACGCACGGGTCAGTCGCACTACAGAACAGCACCACTTCACCACCAATGACTGGGCCTCCATGCGAGACCTGTGTGCCCTGTTGCGCTGTTTCGAGTACTCCACCAACATGGCCAGTGGCGATGACACCGTTATCAGCGTTACAATACCACTTCTATGTCTCCTTGAGAAAACACTTAGGGCGATGATGGAAGAGGAGGTGGCCCAGGAGGAGGAGGAGGAGGAGGAAGAGGGGTCATTTTTAGCACTTTCAGGCCAGTCTCTTCGAAGTGACTCAGAGGGAGGTTTTTGGCAACAGCAGAGGCCAGGTACAAATGTGGCCAGCCAGGGCCCACTACTGGAGGACGAGGAGGACGAGGATGAGGAGGAGGTGGAGGAGGATGAGGATGAAGCATGGTCACAGCGGGGTGGCACCCAACGCAGCTCGGGTCCATCACTGGTGCGTGGCTGGGGGGAAAGGCAGGACGATGACGATACGCCTCCCACAGAGGACAGCTTGTCCTTACCCCTGGGCAGCCTGGCACACATGAGCGACTACATGCTGCAGTGCCTGCGCAACGACAGCAGAGTTGCCCACATTTTAACCTGTGCGGACTACTGGGTTGCCACCCTGCTGGATCCACGCTACAAAGACAATGTGCCCACCTTACTTCCTGCACTGGAGCGTGATAGGAAGATGCGCGAGTACAAGCGCACGTTGGTAGACGCGCTACTGAGAGCATTCCCAAATGTCACAGGGGAACAAGTGGAAGCCCAAGGCCAAGGCAGAGGAGGAGCAAGAGGTCGCCAAGGCAGCTGTGTCACGGCCAGCTCCTCTGAGGGCAGGGTTAGCATGGCAGAGATGTGGAAAACTTTTGTCAACACGCCACAGCTAACTGCACCACCACCTGATACGCAACGTGTTAGCAGGAGGCAACATTTCACTAACATGGTGGAACAGTACGTGTGCACACCCCTCCACGTACTGACTGATGGTTCGGCCCCATTCAACTTCTGGGTCTCTAAATTGTCCACGTGGCCAGAGCTAGCCTTTTATGCCTTGGAGGTGCTGGCCTGCCCGGCAGCCAGCGTTTTGTCTGAACGTGTATTCAGCACGGCAGGGGGCGTCATTACAGACAAACGCAGCCGCCTGTCTACAGCCAATGTGGACAAGCTGACGTTCATAAAAATGAACCAGGCATGGATCCCACAGGACCTGTCCGTCCCTTGCAGGGCCGGCCTTTGGGGTGTGCGGGCTGTGCGGCCGCACAGGGCGCCATAGCAACAGGGGCGCCGGGCGGCCGACAGCCCGCAATGTAATATGGGCAGGCGAGGCGGCACTTATGTTTTCTCCCCCCCCCCCCTCCTCCTATATTCAGCAGGGGGCGCCCGGCGCCCGTTGCGGTTTAAAAAAAAAAAAGTTACTTATATAAGTTGGGGGCGGCTGGCGGCGCCCCTCATTCTGCGCCGCCTGAGTGGCTGAGGCTGAGCGCTTGCCGCTCTAAAGAATCCTGCGCCTGTTAATGTAGCGTGGCCGAGCTCTGTTAGGTCCGCGGTACAGGAGCTTTTGTTTCCTGTACCCGGCCGGACTGACAGGAAGTGCTCACTTAGTGTGCACTTCCTTTCAGTCCGGCCGGGTACAGGAAACAAATGCTCCTGTACCGCGGACCTAACAGAGCTCGGCCACGCTACACTAGAGGTGGAGGTGGGAGTAGAAAGAGAGTGACAAGGGGGGAGGGGGGAGGAAAGAAAGAGAGTGACAAGGGGGGAGGAAAGAAAGAGAGTGACAAGGGGGGAGGGGGGAGGAAAGAAAGAGAGTGACATGGGGGGGGGGAAAGAAAGAGAGTGACATGGGGGGGAAATAATGAGAGTGATGGGGGGGGAAATAATGAGAGTGATGGGGGGGGGGGAAATAATAATGAGTGATGGGGGGGGGGGAATAATGAGTGATGGGGGGGGGAATAATGAGTGATGGGGGGGGGGGAATAATGAGTGATGGGGGGGGGGGAATAATGAGTGATGGGGGGGGGATAATGAGTGATGGGGGGGGGAATAATGAGTGATGGGGGGGGGGAATAATGAGTGATGGGGGGGGGGGAATAATGAGTGATGGGGGGGGGGGGGGGATAATGAGTGATGGGGGGGGGGGAATAATGAGTGATGGGGGGGGGAATAATGAGTGATGGGGGGGGGAATAATGAGTGATGGGGGGGGGAATAATGAGTGATGGGGGGGGGGAATAATGAGTGATGGGGGGGGGGAATAATGAGTGATGGGGGGGGAATAATGAGTGATGGGGGGGGGAGGAATAATGAGTGATGGGGGGGGGAATAATGAGTGATGGGGGGGGAATAATGAGTGATGGGGGGGGGAATAATGAGTGATGGGGGGGGGGAATAATGAGTGATGGGGGGGGGGAATAATGAGTGATGGGGGGGGGATAATGAGTGATGGGGGGGGAATAATGAGTGATGGGGGGGGGAATAATGAGTGATGGGGGGGGAATAATGAGTGATGGGGGGGGAATAATGAGTGATGGGGGGGGGAATAATGAGTGATGGGGGGGGGAATAATGAGTGATGGGGGGGGGAATAATGAGTGATGGGGGGGGGAATAATGAGTGATGGGGGGGGGGAATAATGAGTGATGGGGGGGGGAATAATGAGTGATGGGGGGGGGGAAATAATGAGTGATGGGGGGGGAATAATGAGTGATGGGGGGGGGAAATAATGAGTGATGGGGGGGGAAATAATGAGTGATGGGGGGGGGAAATAATGAGAGTGATGGGGGGGGAATAATGAGAGTGATGGGGGGGGAATAATGAGAGTGATGGGGGGGGGAAATAATGAGAGTGATGGGGGGGGGAATAATGAGCGTGACAAGGGAGGGCGGGTGGAATAATGAGAGTGACAAGGGAGAGGGGGGATAATGAGAGTGACAAGGGAAGGGGGGGGGGGGGAAAGAGTGACAAGAGAGGGAGGGGGGGGGGGGAAGAGAGTGACAATGGAGTCCCCAGAGCCAGACTGCAGCCAGAGTCCAGATCATCTAATTGTCCTGGCGGTAAGTAGACAATGCAATATGTTTATTATTTAATTGTTTAGTTATTAATACTACATTGGAAACGAATTTTCTCAGCTGGACACCGGCCGACACTGCGCATGCGCTGGGAGCCTCACCAGCGGTTAGGGTAGGGAAAAAGCACTGGCCCGTACGTAATTTTTCCCTTCCCTAACCGCTGGTGAGGCTCCCGATGCATGCGCAGTGTCGGCCGGTGTTCAGCTGAGAACATCCATCCGATCACTGCGCCTGCGCATTGGCCCATAGTTTTTCCCTACCCTAACCGCCGGCGAGGCTCCTGGCGCATGCGCACTCTGCTGTGAAATTTCCCTAACCTGTCGTTGTGCGCCTGCGCGGCACACCTCCTCACGTCATGTCCGGTGCGACCGGAAGTGACGAGGGTAGGGAAATCTCACGAACTAGGGAAGTATAACATTACACCGGCCTTTGGGGTGTGAGGGCTGGTAACTACTTGGTTGGATAGTCAGCCAGCCTATGCCATGATGCCAGCAACAAGCAGTGTTTTTTTTTTTTTTGGGGGGGGGGGGGGGCGCCACAAGGTTATCTCGCACAGGGCGCCTGAACACCTAAGGCCGGCCCTGGTCCCTTGTCCAGATTAGACATTAACTACCTCCCCATAACCATATATTATTGGACTCCAGGGCACTTCCTCATTCAATCCTATTTTTATTTTCATTTTACCATTATATTGCGAGGCTACCCAAAGTTGAATGAACCTCTCCTCTGCCTGTGTGCTAGGCCTAAATATATGCCAATGGACTGTTGCAGTGGTGGGTGACGTGAAGCCTCATTCTCTGCTATGACATGCAGACTAATTCTCTGCTGACATGAAGACAGATTCTCTGTTACGGGACCTCCCTCCTCTGCCTGGGTGCTGGGCCTAAATATATGCCAATGGACTGTTGCAGTGGTGGGTGACGTGAAGCCTGATTCTCTGCTATGACATGCAGACTAATTCTCTGCTGACATGAAGACAGATTCTCTGTTACGGGACCTCTCTCCTCTGCCTGTGTGTGTGCTGGGCCTAAATATATGCCAATGGACTGTTGCAGTGGTGGCTGACGTGAAGCCTCATTCTCTGCTATGACATGCAGACTAATTCTCTGCTGACATGAAGCCAGATTGTCTGTTACGGGACCTCTCTCCTCTGCCTGTGTGTGTGCTGGGCCTAAATATATGCCAATGGACTGTTGCAGTGGTGGCTGACGTGAAGCCTCATTCTCTGCTATGACATGCAGACTAATTCTCTGCTGACATGAAGCCAGATTGTCTGTTACGGGACCTCTCTCCTCTGCCTGTGTGTGTGCTGGGCCTAAATATATGCCAATGGACTGTTGCAGTGGTGGCTGACGTGAAGCCTCATTCTCTGCTATGACATGCAGACTAATTCTCTGCTGACATGAAGCCAGATTGTCTGTTACGGGACCTCTCTCCTCTGCCTGTGTGTGTGCTGGGCCTAAATATATGCCAATGGACTGTTGCAGTGGTGGCTGACGTGAAGCCTCATTCTCTGCTATGACATGCAGACTAATTCTCTGCTGACATGAAGACAGATTCTCTGTTACGGGACCTCCCTCCTCTGCCTGGGTGCTGGGCCTAAATATATGCCAATGGACTGTTGCAGTGGTGGCTGACGTGAAGCCTCATTCTCTGCTATGACATGCAGACTGATTCTCTGCTGACATGAAGCCAGATTGTCTGTTACGGGACCTCTCTCCTCTGCCTGTGTGCTAGGCCTAAATATATGCCAATGGACTGTTGCAGTGGTGGCTGACGTGAAGCCTCATTCTCTGCTATGACATGCAGACTGATTCTCTGCTGACATGAAGCCAGATCGTCTGTTACGGGACCTCTCTGCTCTGCCTGTGTGCTAGGCCTAAATATATGCCAATGGACTGTTGCAGTGGTGGGTGACGTGAAGCCTCATTCTCTGCTATGACATGCAGACTGATTCTCTGCTGTCATGAAGCCAGATTGTCTGTTACGGGACCTCTCTGCTCTGCCTGTGTGCTAGGCCTAAATATATGCCAATGGACTGTTGCAGTGGTGGGTGACGTGAAGCCTCATTCTCTGCTATGACATGCAGACTGATTCTCTGCTGACATGAAGCCAGATTGTCTGTTACGGGACCTCTCTCCTCTGCCTATGTGCTAGGCCTAAATATATGCCAATGGACTGTTGCAGTGGTGGCTGACGTGAAGCCTCATTCTCTGCTATGACATGCAGACTAATTCTCTGCTGACATGAAGCCAGATTGTCTGTTACGGGACCTCTCTCCTCTGCCTGGGTGCTGGGCCTAAATTTATGACAATGGACTGTTGCAGTGGTGGCTGACGTGAAGCCTGATTCTCTGCTATGACATGCAGACTGATTCTCTGCTGACATGAAGCCAGATCCTCTGTTACGGGACCTCTCTCCTCTGCCTGTGTGTGTGCTGGGCCTAAATATATGCCAATGGACTGTTGCAGTGGTGGCTGACGTGAAGCCTCATTCTCTGCTATGACATGCAGACTGATTCTCTGCTGACATGAAGCCAGATTCTCTGTTACGGGACCTCTCTCCTCTGCCTGTGTGTGTGCTGGGCCTAAATATATGCCAATGGACTGTTGCAGTGGTGGCTGACGTGAAGCCTCATTCTCTGCTATGACATGCAGACTAATTCTCTGCTGACATGAAGACAGATTCTCTGTTACGGGACCTCCCTCCTCTGCCTGGGTGCTGGGCCTAAATATATGCCAATGGACTGTTGCAGTGGTGGCTGACGTGAAGCCTCATTCTCTGCTATGACATGCAGACTAATTCTCTGCTGACATGAAGACAGATTCTCTGTTACGGGACCTCTCTCCTCTGCCTGGGTGCCGGGGCCTAAATATCTGAGAATGGACTGTTCCAGTGGTGGGTGACGGGAAGCCAGATTCTCTGCTATGGAACCTCTCTCCAATTGATTTTGGTTAATTTTTATTTATTTAATTTTTATTTTAATTCATTTCCCTATCCACATTTGTTTGCAGGGGATTTACCTACATGTTGCTGCCTTTTGCAGCCCTCTAGCTCTTTCCTGGGCTGTTTTACAGCCTTTTTAGTGCCGAAAAGTTCGGGTCCCCATTGACTTCAATGGGGTTCGGGTTCGGGACGAAGTTCGGATCGGGTTCGGATCCCGAACCCGAACATTTCCGGGATGTTCGGCCGAACTTCTCGAACCCGAACATCCAGGTGTTCGCTCAACTCTAGTTATAGTCCATGGTAACAGAATCCATAACGCAATTCACCTTTTACCAGTAAACGAAGCGTGAATGAATTTCAAAATATGAAATTCGCTTATCTCTAATTGCTTTAACAACTTCTAACTTCTCCCCTCTTCTGGGCTTGTGTCTCTGGTGTTCTTCGGGGTATCAGCAAATATTGCAGAATAATATTCAACCCAATGAGTGATTTAGATACATCTTATGTCTTCATGTAGACATCCTGATGAAATATAATAAGATTATCCATTTCAGTGGAATTTGCTGAAATTTGCATCACTAAATCAACAAAACTGTCTGCACATGGAGAAAGTGTTGGTTGCTATAGTTTCAATCCCATCCATCTGTTATAATACAACGCAAATGTCAGCACAGGAAAAAGCAATCCTCTAGCTTAATGAATTAATTGTACTAGATGTTCGACTCAAAAGTGACATTTCTTACCAGTTACATATTGCAGAGACACTAAGATATTCTTATTCATTACTCTATGTTGAGTATGTTAAAAAGGAATGAATAATCCCATCTTAAACATGTTCAGGCACAGTTCATAATTCATATTGGAAGTGGACTACATAATAATTCTCATCTAAAGTGCAGATATAAGTCAAGTTTCTGTTGACTGTTGTGTGAATTATTTTCACATGCATAGGACGATACAACATCTGTACTCTCCAGCAGGTGTGTATAGTGCTGCAAACATACAGTGAAGCAATAAACACCCTGGGAAAATAGGCTTGGCTGTGGTCTCAAATTAAATATTGCATTCCTTAAGGTATTATTCACCATATTCACTTGCTACTCTCAGGAGGCTTGTCCAACCCACCAACTAGCAAACTCTTCTAGTAAAATGAAACTGCACCCTGTAAGAAGATACGCAAAATCCATGAACGTCTTTTATTGCTATAAGTGTTACTTAGCTGGAGAGTACAATATTGAAAATAAAAGGTTCCTCCTTGGAAGGTACAATACATTAGCTGTATTTCTCACAAACTGAATATTAAAAAAATAAATAAGGAATGGGCACAAATACTTTCACCAGAATTCTTTTTGGGGCTTTTTACATGCAGCTCGGTGGAAATTGGGGGCAAGATTAAAACCAATAAATATGTAAAACGTTTTAATTAGCTTGATAAGGGAAATGTTTGTTAAGAAAAGCTGAGCTAAAGAACTATGGGGGATTCATCATAGACCAGCATTTTACGGTAATCTATGATATCCCCCTTTCACACCGAAGGATGCACCTAATTTATGACGAAGCAAAATGTGCCTAAGGTGATATCTATGCCAGCTTAGATTTCAGTCTTCTTTTATGCCATAAAACTGGTGTAAAAGAAGATAAATATGCCAGACTTCTTTTATGCCATAAAACTGGTGTAAAAGAAGATAAATATGCCAGACCCAATGACACCCCCCCCCCCCCCCCCCCCGCATTCACCAGACACACTTCTCGGGGAAGTGAAGAAAGCAGTGCCTAAATTCAGACACATTGGGCCAGATTTATCATGACTCTGACAGCTCACTCCACTTTCACACAGTGGCGTAGTTATAGGGGTCGCAGCGGTCGCAATTGCGACTGGGTCCCTAAGTCAGGCAGGGGCCCCCCAGGATATAAGCAGTAAATCCCTGGCCCGGGTAGTTTACAACACTTGCGCGCTGCAGCCGGCGCCGGCGGCTAAGTTCACAGAGGAGCGGAGGCTCAGCCAGAGGAGGGAGGTCCCGCTCCTGTGGCAGTACTGGCCGGACGTGGAGGAGCTCCTTAACCGGCTCCATCCTAGACTCAACCAGAACAACGTGCGGAAGTTTTTTCCTTGTTGCTATGGTGACGGAGACGCTTCTGCAGTGCAGTCCCGGCTCCGCCTCCTTGAACCCGTGTGCAGGAAGTAAGCCGTCTGATGTAAACGGATTGGACGCTGCAGCGCTTATTCGGCCGCCCCGCTACTGGCGGGAGCAGCTGTCACGGGATCTGGCGGCGGGCCGGAAGCAGGAAGCAACGAAATGGCGGCTGACTTGGTGATCGGCTGGAGCATTTTCGCGGTGGTGCTTCTGGTAGGCGCTGTGTGGTATTAGGGGGCTAGAGGTGAGCTCTGGCATACGGTGCCCGCCCATCCAGGAAGTAGAAGGCGGTGTCGTACTGCAGCCTGTGCCATGGGGTAAACAATGCTGGGGACCCGATTGCGGTACCGCACATGCTACTCATCTGAGGTTGTAGCTGTACTGAGCAGCTGGGTGTGGCTTCATACAAGTGGGCGTGACTTGACTGTGAACTGTACTTTGGTAGCAGCAATCTCCTTCAGGCAGCCTGAACCACTGTCCACTACTGATGACTCTCCAGTGCCCCCATAATAGTCCCCTAAGAGAATCCCGCACTGTCCACTACTGATGACTCTCCAGTGCCCCCATAATAGTCCCCTAAGAGCATCTCGCACTGTCCACTACTGATGACTCTCCAGTGCCCCTATAATAGTCCCCTTAGAGCATCTCGCACTGTCCACTACTGATGACTCTCCAGTGCCCCCATAATAGTCCCCTAAGAGCATCTCGCACTGTCCACTACTGATGACTCTCCAGTGCCCCCATAATAGTCCCCTAAGAGCATCTCGCACTGTCTACTTCTGATGACTCTCCAGCTCCCCCATAATAGTCCCCTAGGAGAATCCTGCACTGTCCACTACTGATGACTCTCCAGTGCCCCCATAATAGTCCCCTCAGAGAATCCCACACTGTCCCTAAGGCTATGCTGTTATGGTGGGTTTTTGCTACAGATTTCTGTACAGATTCTGCTCTGAAACCCACGCGGCGCCTGCACTGAAAGCGCCGGCCAGAGTCCATGTTGCCAGGGACTATTTCTGTGTGGTTTTCCAGACCATGCCAATAAGTTACAATCCTTTACACACACAGCAACAAATACAGAAAAAAACTCTCCTAGCTCCAGAAAACTCTGTATTACATGACTAAGTCCTCAGAAGGGCCCATATGCACTCTCTAGACTTTACCGTAACAATGCCAAATTCATTTTTTATTTATTTATTTTTTACCCATCCCCTTTTGTGTTAAGAAGAAAAAAGGCTCACCTCATCCATTTGGTCACGCTGTGGTGAACACTTGCTGACTGGATGTGCAGGACAGGACCTGCGAGACGTAATTACGCTGGAGCGCAGGTCCTGTCCTGAGCATCCAGTGAGCAGGTGAGTGTTCACCTCAGCGCGACCAAATTAATGAGGTGAGTTCCCCCACCCCCCCTGAAGATTAGGGGCATTCCTATTACTGCCGGGCACTAATTGGGGGCATTTCTATTAACACCCTGTGTTAAGCCATGTCCCCACAACCACACTTTTGGGGTGTGGTTCAACTTGGCCGGTATTTTTTGTTGGGAAAGGTGGCAACCCTAGCTGGGACAGAGTCTGCAGAGCCATCTCATCATGTGGGGATGTGTATTACTATATAATGCAGTTCTATAGCACTTTACATGACGGTGTTCGGTCCAGAAAGCATACTGTGTGATGGCCACTTCTCCTCTAGTATAAACTTACAGCATCATTAATGACCGCTGGTATACTGTCATAACATCAGGAATACGTGGCAGTACATTACTGTACCTGTGGTCAGGCAGAGGTTGCAATAATGCCTGCTCAAGTTACACCTCTGGCTAGAGAGAATGGGTTAGGTCAAGATTTGGCTTGGGTGGTGCCATTTCAATTTTCTCCTCCCTGCCACTGGCCACAAAGCACAGAGGGAAGGGGGTCCCAAGCTGAATTCTTTCACCAGGGCCCATGAGCCTTTAGCTACGCCCCTGCTTTCACATATGGCTAAAGTCAGTTTTAGCCAAGTCAGATTTATGATCGGCCCTTTAAGACTGTAATAAATGTGGTTTGATGGTAGCAGTTTATCCGTCAGTAAGCGGCTTTACAAAAGTCGCACATCTTTACGAAAAAGTCGCATGTTTTTATGAAAAAGGCGACTTTTTCATAAGAACATGCGACTTTTTCATAAAAACTTGCGACTTTTTCGTAAGAACATGCAAATGTTCTATTAAAAAGTCTTATAAGGTAAGCATGGTCCTCACTGGAGTGAAATTGCGACTTTTTTGCGACTTTTTAAATAGTCCCAATAGTAAATCTGTCTAGAGATTCATTTACATAAGACAACACGCCCACTTTCAGAAAACTGCCGAGCATAGTAAATTTGTGCGCAGTTTTAGCGTTTTGGACTTTTTTGGGGACTTTTTCACTCCATTATTGTGACCTGAGCTAATGATAAATCTGGCCCAATTGCATTTACAAAGTCACAAACATGAGGTTTGCGTCTTTTTTACACCAGAAAACTGGCATGGGAAGTATAAATTCCCCCAAAAGAGTCTAAAATCTGAAAGGGGGTTGGATAGTCTCCCTAAATGTAGATATAGTACATAGACTTACTATAGTATATTTACTTTTGCTATAACTGTATTCTAGTGAAAAGCATGCATAGAAATCTGCAGCACTCCTCCAATAGTTACATGCTTATCTCATGACGGGACCCATGGCCAGGATCTCTATCTGCGAGCACCACCACCCTCATTAATGGTACTTTTCTTGTTCCCATGCTGGGATATGTAGTGCTGCTTATCCTTAATGTGCCTGTATTCTAGTGAAAGTCATGTAATATTCAACAGAACATGAGTAAATCATTTTATGACTTATTTGAAAGAAACCGATGAGTTTTTATTTGATCCAACTCATAATAAAATTCTCCTGCAAATAGGGATAAGTGAAGCCAAAGAAATATGGAAATCAGCCATGTGCAACTCTTGCACAACTAGAAATCTGTGACATTTTAACATGTTGAAGCACAAGAGTGTAAGCACAAGATTCTGTGTCAGGATTTCCAGTTAACTTGATTGTGAAATGGGCAATAGGAAAATAATCAGATAATGAAATGAAATAAACAGTTACTGGTTTCCATTATAACACTGATCGCATATCTTTTCTACTTACTATAGCCGGTATCCTATAGCCTTTGGACATCACACAGAAGAAACATTATGGAATATCCATTTCATTGTGTTAGCATAAGTGATGAGGTCCATTTTCACAAAGCAATCCCCAGTGAGTTATCTTGAAATGTAATTTATTTGTTTGAACATAAGGGTTCAGATTATGATGAACAATAGTTACTAGTGTAAGGGTGCGTTCACATACATCAGTTGCATCTGGCCAGTAGTTTCATGCCAGAGCTGGACACAGTTGAGGACATCCGTGTGCACTATGTGCACTGGTTGGTCATGCCTTGTTACAATTTTCTCTATGGCGCTGGGAGACATCCGGCATAAAAACCATTGTGCCAGATGTCAGTACTAATCCCATAGAAAACGTATGGATCAGTTCTGGCATCAGTTTCCCTCCAGCTTTTCCGTCCCAGGCCAGAAGGAAAGTATTGCCGAACAGCACACCGTCAACGCGACAATTAGAATCCAATGAGTAGTACCTGATATAGTCACCATAAATTATATTTAGAAAAGACACACCCATGATGATTCTTAGCATTGCCCCTGGTAAACCCCTCCTGAGGGTCATCGGTGGTTACTGTTGTGTACAAATGTGAGCAGGCGGTACATCATGGACCATATATCTGAAATATCATTTTACAACCCAAAACTATTCAATTTGTGATACATGATAAAGAATCTGGATATTCCAGCATACCCATGCTGCAACACACTTTTTCAACATGTCCATCAGACATATCATAAAATCTGATTGTTGGCAGTCTATGCTCCCCACTCCTAAGTGGGGGGCAACATCTAACATTCACTCCATTAAAATTAATGATAGCTGTTACAAGTGAGAGCTCTTGTCATGTCATATTAGAGGGTCTATACTTGACAGACCTAGTATGTGGAATATTATTTGGTATGCTTCCTATCCAAAGGGTTAATCCAACAATATAAATACCCGTACACTTCTATAACTTGTGACGACCCAGAATTACGAGCAGAATGCCCCGATGTATACTATTCCACTGATAAATATAAGGCATACTTATTTGCTATAAGATTGAAAAAGAACTGCTTGTTTTCCAGCTTGTTTTCTTAGTGGAGTTGGCTTTTCTGCTGGAGAAAAAATCTGAAGTTTTTTGTTGTTTTTGTTTTCAGCCTCGTACTGGAACATGTAGAGATGCTCTTGCACTCGCTGTGCATGAAGAGACTGGAGGCTGTAATTTCTGCCAAAGGTACTTCAACTTAGTCCTGAATAAAAGGGTCTGAATACTTATGTCAATGGAATATTTTAGTTTTTCCTTTTTAATGAGGGATGAGTCAGCCACAGGGGGAAGCAGTGTATCGGTGTAGGTATTGAGTTGAGTCCAACACAACCAACTAAAAGGGCACCTGAAATGTAAACACGGTCTTAGATTGCTGTGGTTCTCCATGGTACATTGTATTTTTTTTTCTAGTAAAAGTGTACTAAAAGTGCAAAAGTGCTTTTTGCCATGTGTGCCTATTTGGTGTTACTGGGTAACCTTAGTTTGGTTCATATATGCCCATCTCCTTTCAGTCTCATAATACTTTTTATTGCAGGCTTTTATAGGCTATATATCACCTGCCAGTATTCACTCAATGCTACTAGGTTTCAATCAATTGAATAATGCATGTTGCTCATACACATCCACTTAGACACATAGTGACCCCTGCTTGAACCACTTGTTTCTTCTTGCAATTTTAAAACTTCTTGGTGAACATTAATCTGTTTGTTACCACTTACATTCTTGCTAGAGAAAAATGTCTGTTACAAATCTTGATACAAGACTTCTGGAATTCACTCTAGCATTACTGGCAGTGAGTTGTGAAACTATTTTGTTCCTAAAACATTACATAATAAGTTCTTGAGAACAAAGTTTGTCCATGCTGAGATACTTTTCATTTTATGGAAATTGTGGAATTGTGCAACAATGAATGTAATGTCCACTCTAGGGTCAGTGTATCTGGGGAAATACACCAATGTATTAAACTGAATGTAATGAAGCTAGGTCATAATTGCTGAGAAATCAGTATTACTCATAGCAGTCAATGAAACATTTACTGGATTGTAGATTCCTGCATTCAGAGACATCTGGAAACACTGGGGCCCTGATTTATCAAGACCGACGTGTGCTGTTTTGGTAGGGCCTGCGCAGCTGGAGGGGCATCGAATTTAGACCTGATCATAAATGAGGATGCTAGGACCTCTCACAGCTTTCTAATTCTCAGATATATAAAGATGGTAATGCACTTAACCTGGTCTTCCTCTGCAAGGTTTTTGACCTCACTAATTCTACTCTCCCGCTCTCTGATCACAACCTTCTTTCCTTCTCGTTTGCAAATTCTCATCCATCTCAGGACTCTCCTACTTATCGCACATTTATAAATCTACATGCCATTGACCCTCAGAAATGTACAGGTCCTTCAAAAAAAAATTAGCATATTGTGATAAAGTTCATTATTTTCTGTAATGTACTGATAAACATTAGACTTTCATATATTTTAGATTCATTACACACCACCTGAAGTAGTTCAAGTCTTTTATTGTTTTAATATTGATGATTTTGGCATACAGCTCATGAAAACCCCAAATTCCTATCTAAAAAAATTAGCATATCATGAAAAGGTTCTCTAAACGAGATATTAACCTAATCATCTGAATCAACTAATTAACTCTAAACACCTGCAAAAGATTCCTGAGGCTTTTAAAAACTCCCAGCCTGGTTATTACTCAAAACCGCAATCATGGGTAAGACTGCCGACCTGACTGCTGTCCAGAAGGCCATCATTGACACCCTCAAGCGAGAGGGTAAGACACAGAAAGAAATTTCTGAACGAATAGGCTGTTCCCAGAGTGCTGTATCAAGGCACCTCAGTGGGAAGTCTGTGGGAAGGAAAAAGTGTGGCAGAAAACGCTGCACAACGAGAAGAGGTGTCCGGACCCTGAGGAAGATTGTGGAGAAGGACCGATTCCAGACCTTGGGGGACCTGCAGAAGCAGTGGACTGAGTCTGGAGTAGAAACATCCAGAGCCACCGTGTACAGGCGTGTGCAGGAAATGGGCTACAGGTGCCGCATTCCCCAGAAACAGCGGCAGAAGCGCCTGACCTGGGCTACAGAGAAGCAGCACTGGACTGTTGCTCAGTGGTCCAAAGTACTTTTTTCAGATGAAAGCAAATTTTGCCTGTCATTCGGAAATCAAGGTGCCAGAGTCTGGAGGAAGACTGGGGAGAGGGAAATGCCAAAATACCTGAAGTCCAGTGTCAAGTACCCACAGTCAGTGATGGTCTGGGGTGCCATGTCAGCTGCTGGTGTTGGTCCACTGTGTTTTATCAAGGGCAGGGTCAATGCAGCTAGCTATCAGGAGATTTTGGAGCACTTCATGCTTCCATCTGCTGAAAAGCTTTATGGAGATGAAGATTTCATTTTTCAGCACGACCTGGCACCTGCTCACAGTGCTAAAACCACTGGTAAATGGTTTACTGACCATGGTATTACTGCTCTCAATTGGCCTGCCAACTCTCCTGACCTGAACCCTATAGAGAATCTGTGGGATATTGGGAAGAGAAAGTTGAGAGACGCAAGACCCAACACTCTGGATGAGCTTAAGGCCGCTATCGAAGCATCCTGGGCCTCCATAACACCTCAGCAGTGCCACAGGCTGATTGCCTCCATGCCACGCCGCATTGAAGCAGTCATTTCTGCAAAAGGATTCCCGACCAAGTATTGAGTGCATAACTGAACATAATTATTTGAAGGTTGACTTTTTTTGTATTAAAAACACTTTTCTTTTATTGGTCGGATGAAATATGCTAATTTTTTTAGATAGGAAATTTGGGTTTTCATGAGCTGTATGCCAAAATCATCAATATTAAAACAATAAAAGGCTTGAACTACTTCAGTTGGTGTGTAATGAATCTAAAATATATGAAAGTCTAATGTTTATCAGTACATTACAGAAAATAATGAACTTTATCACAATATGTGAATTTTTTTAGAAGGACCTGTATATACACTCTACAGTCATTATTGTTCCCAACCTCTTCCCTCTCTTGTCCTGATGTAGCTGAAAAACACTATAATGATACCCTCAGAAGTACCCTAGATAAAGTAGCGCCCCTATGCTCCCAACAGAGACAAAAGCAACCCTGACACACACCTCAAACTCACTTTCTCCAGAGGTGCTCTAGGAGTGCTGAACGCCTTTAAAGAAAGGTTCATATAACAAAAGATTTCCTCCATCACAAATTTATGCTGGAAACTTATAACTCTACCCTTCACCATGCCAAAAAGATCTATTCCATGACTCTGATGTCTTCACTATCCAATCATCATATTACAAATGTCTGTGCTGGAGATCTGGCCAGTTAATTCAGAGAAAAAAATTGAAAACATCCATCATGAAATCATCTCTCATGTTCCACATGTCATCCATCCCCTTCCCTACCGCACCCCCTCTGGTTCACTTTCTATATTCAACCCAGTTATAGAAAAAGTCTCCAGGATCCTCGCTTCTTCATACCTTACCACCTGCATTAGTGACCCTATTCCCTCTCCCCTCCTCCAGTCTCTCTAACTAAATTTTTTTAATTATCTCTCTGATATCTTCCCCTCCTCTTTCAACATTAAACTTATAAACTCATTACTAAGAACCATCCTGAGCAACTAACTACAGACTGTCTCTAAACTCAGCTTCATCCTGGAGAGTATAGTCATCTACTATCACTCCTCTCACTTTCTCCTTGACCCATTACAATCTATTTTCCACACTCTGCACTCTACATAAAGTGCCTTCACCAAAGTAACAAATGACCTCATTGTTCTGGACCTCTCTATAGCATTTGACACTGTATACTATCATCTCCTACTCAGAATGTTTCAATCTATTGGACTTTGGAGAGAACTACATTGTTCTCTCTTTGTTTTCTTTCTATCTCTCTGGCCACTTAGTGTATCATTTTCTGGTTCTACTTCTCCTGGGCATTTTGCTGTTGGGGTTCCTTAGGGCTCAGTCCTAAGTCCTCTCCTCTTTTCTCTCTGCACAGCCTCTTTTAGAGGGAATCAGTAGACATCAGTTTGACACTGATCTTTCCTTCACCCCCTGTATTCAATTTCAAACACATCTCTAGAATTTGCCCCTTTCTTACTTTGGAAAGAACAAAAACTCTCATTGTTACCCTGATCCATTCCCATCTCAATTACTGTAACTCACTACTAATCGGTCTTCCCCTCACCAGGTGATCTTCTCTCCAATCTATCCTTAATTCGGCAGCCAGGCTAATCTATCTGTCTGACTGCTACCCCACTGCCCCCATCCTATGCCATTGCACTGGTTGCCCATACAGTATAGGATTCAATTTAAAGTCCCAATTCTACCCACAAAGCTATCCACAGTGTGGCACCCACCCCTACATATCCTCTCTCATGTGATTAAATGGGTTTTTACCTTTCGGCTTTTATAAGCAGGATGCAGAAGAGAGCTAGAATGACTGCTAGTTGCTTCTTTCAAGAAATCTTCTGGTAACATCTTAAATATAAGATATTCCTGTAAACTGAATCTCTCATCTACACTACTGTATTACAGTTTTGTAATAATAAGCTATTTTCTTCTCACATACCCATAGAAGATGTTGAGCCATACCCCAAATTATATGTATTTTCATAAAAATATTTTGGCTGTCATCAGAGTCTCCACTGTTTACCAGAAGCGCGTATATACATTTCATTTGCATTTTCCACATTGTTCCTGCATTTGAGGAGGAGTGGTAGCAGATTTCCTTCACCTCATTCCACTGGCTATGTGGCCTACTGACTCTTTTCTGGATGTCCTTACCAGTGCATGTCTGCTAGCAAAACCACCCTAACGTGTAATACTCTAATAAACGATCACCTTGCACCAGGGGCGTAGCTAGAAATGACTGGGCCCCATAGCAACATTTTTTTATGGCCCCCCCCCTCCCGGATCTCCCACCCCCACATACCTCTCAGACCCCCACCCCTTCCAGAGCTCCCACCCAAACACCCTTCCAGGACCCCCCACCCCAACATGCTCACACCCCTCCTAGACCTCCCACCCCCACCCTAAATCTCCCACCGCCAATCCCCAGATATAATGGTCCAGACATCAAGTGTCCTGCTCCCCCCTCCTGCCTATATAATGGTCCAGACCTCCAGGTTCATGCTTCCCCCTACTCCCCATATATTATGGTCAAGACCTCCAGGATCCTGCTTCCCCCTACTCCCCATATATAATGGTCCAGACCTCCAGGATCCTGCTTCCCCCTACTCCCAATATATAATGGTCCAGGCCTCCAGTGTCCTGTTCCCCCCTATATAATGGTCCAGACCTCCAGGGTCCTGCTCCCCCTTCTTAAATATAATGGTCCAGACCTCCAGGGTCCTGATCCCCCCCTTCTCCTTAAATATAATGGTCCAGACCTCCAGGGTCCTGCTCCCCCTCCTCCCCAGATATAATGGTCCAGACCTCCAGTGTCCTGTTCCCCCCTATATAATGGTCCAGACCAGACCAGACCTCCAGGGTCCTGCTCCCCCCTTCTCCTTAAATGTACTGGTCCAGACCTCCAGGGTCCTGCTCCCCACTTCTCCTTAAATGTACTGGTCTAGACCTCCAGGGTGCTGCTCCCCCCTCCTCCCCAGATATAATGGTCCAGGACTCCAGAGTAAGTTTTACCAGTCCCAGAGTCAGCCAGCCCTCACCTCACAGCCACTTGAACGTCTGCGCGCCCACACTCCAGCAGCGCTGCCAGGCCCAGCAGCACGCAGCTTCGCTGTACGCGCCGCATCCTCCACTTCCGGCCAGTTTGACTGCTGCCCAGACTGGCAGTGGGACCACTCCATCTCCTCATTGCAGGTATGCCTCTCTGCCTCCGGCTGCGCCCTATCGCACCGCCCACAGCCTGCAGGCCCTGCAGATAGCGCTTTCTCTGTCTGTCCTGGAGGGGCCTGCGACCCCTGTAGCTACGCCACATGAATTTAAAAAAATATATAATCCTCAGCCGGCGGCCCGGGCCCCCAGTGGCGTAGGGCCCCATAGCCATTGCTATGGCTGCTATGGTGATCCCTACGCCCATGCCTTGCACCATATTCATCTATGGTATACTGCCATAAAATATAATCCCTTTTTACTGTATGTTCCAACCTTTGTTATATAGCAGATCGCTGACAATATGGGGACGATCCAAGCATGTTGATTGACAACTTCATCAGTAAACCATCACTGGAAAAAAAAATCACAATATACAACTCCAATTCCCCAAAAATTTGAAACGCTGTGTAAAATGTAAATAAATGTTAATAAAAACTGAATTTAATGATTTGCAAATCTCATATACCAATATTTTATTCACAATAGATAATAGAACACATGTGATGTTGAAAGTCAGACATATTACTAATTTATGAAGAAAAGAAAAAAACTCATCTTGATGGCAGCAACGCATTTCAAAAAAGTTGGGACAGGCCCATGTCTACTACTGTGTAGCATCCCCTCTTTTAACAACAGTCTGTAAATATATTGGAAGTGAAGAGACCAATCCAATTGCTGGAGCTTTGGGAGAGGAATGTTGTCCCATTCTTGTCTGATGAAGGAATCTAGCTCAACTGGGTCTGCTTTGCTGAATTTTTTTGTTTCATGATGTGCCAAATATTTTCTATTGA
Organism: Bufo gargarizans; assembly: GCF_014858855.1. Lineage (NCBI taxonomy): Eukaryota > Metazoa > Chordata > Amphibia > Anura > Bufonidae > Bufo > Bufo gargarizans. The sequence goes on along the minus strand of NC_058081.1, from coordinate 258,281,798 downwards.
TGAAAGGTCTGGACTGTAATCAGGCCAGTCCAGCACCCGGACTGTTCTTCAGCAAAGTCATGCTGTTGTGATAGATGCAGCATTTAGTTTAGCATTGTCTTGCTGAAATATGCAAGACCTTCCCTGCAAGAGACATTGGATGGGAGCATATGCTACTCTAAAACCTCTATATAGTGTTCAGCATTGATAGTGCCTTTTCAGATGTGTAAGCCCATGCCATAGTTACTAATGTAACCCCGTACCATCAGAGATGGAGGCTTTTGAACTGTGCGCTGACAACAACCTGAATGTTTCCTCTTCTCTTGAGTTCGCAAGACAGAGTCCTATTCATCTGACCACAGAACAGTTTTCCATTTTGCCTCAGTCCATTAAATGAGCTTTGGTCCACTGAAGACGGCAATGTTTCTGGATCGTGTTGACATATAGTTTCTTCTTTGTGTGATACAGTACCTCTTAACTTTGTGGATTGCACGGCAATCTGCGTTCACAGATAATGATTCCTGGAAGTGTTCCTGAGCCCATGTAGTGATTTCCAGTACAGAAAAATGCCTGTTTTTAATGCAGTGCCGCCTACACAAGCATTGAGTATTGACTGTTGGCCTTCTCCTTTGCGTACATTTCTCCAGGTTCTCAGAATCTTTTGATTATATTATGTACTGTAGATGGTGGGATATTTAAAGTAGTTTTTTTGAACTTCTGCTTTTGAGAGACTCTGCCTCTCTAACATGCTCTTTTTATACCCAGTTGTGTGAGTTTGTTGCAAATTCCTCCTCCAGCTATTTTATATTAGTACCGCTTACTTTTCTTCTTTTTTTTTTTTCCTTAGACTTCCAAGTATTATATTTTTTTTATATTTACATTTTTTTTTTCTTCAGAGAACATATAAAAAATAGTCAACATTACAGGTATACATATGACATGCATAACATAATCATATTCATGGCAAGTCATATGTATACCTGTAATGTTGACAATTTTTTATATGTTCTCTGAAAATAAAGATATGTTGCTGCCATCCAGCTTTAAATAAGTTAATTTTTCCATGAAATGTTAAAATGTCTCAATTTCATAATCAGATATGTGTTCTATGTTTTATTTTGAATAAATATGGCTATATGCAGGGGCAAAGCTATAGGGGAAGCAGAGGAAGGTGCTGCTTTAGGGCCCGAACTCAGAAGGGGCCCCCTCAGGAGGAAGATTAAAAGATTTTGTTGCCAGGGCTCCCTCAACAGTATTACAAAATGAGATTGTATACAGAGGCACTGTAGGAAATGGACGGAGCGGCTGCTGGGTTTTGTCTAAGAGAGTCATTAATAAATCAAAACACAATATATGCATTATTAGGAAGCTATGATTATCCCAACAAAAAGTTTAATTTAAACGAATACAACTTACAGTTTGGGGTTTTACAGTTTGTGGTTTATCAGGGATAATTCAAGGCTAATGCCATCAGGGTCAGACCTGGTAATATTAACAGTGAAGAATATACTGTAAATAGGATGAGTCTTGGATGAGTAGTTTCCCACAGGTTCACACAATAATACATTGATGGTCGGAGAACATCTTAATTCCTCTGGGATCAGTTCTTCAATCCCTAGATGAATATGTCTACGTAAACAAAACTCAATAATGAGACGGTGGAGCAAGAGCACATAAAAAGGTCAGCAGATACACAGTCAAATTGCCCATAAATATCGATCTGACTCGATTTCTAACAGGCAATGTATTTTGTCTGTCAAATTAAGTGTAATAAGTAGCATCAGGCTTTCATCATGATAATTAAAGACTATGGGGGTATTCATGGGTACTATTAATAATTTTATCCTACACACTGTGAGTGAAATATCAAAGGGGTTGACCCATCTGTGATATTGATGGCATATCATTAGGACATGTCATCAATGTCAGATAGATGCAGGTCCCACCTTTTGGACCCCATCCTATCTAGACAATGGGACCCCGGAAGTGAAGGAGAGCAATTTGCCCATTTGTGGCATGTGTGTATGGCTATTATATAAGACTGCATGTAGATAGCTAGTTAGGCACTTCCTTCCCTACCCTTTCCCTTATGTTCCCTTTGGTTCTGTACTTTACTTAGATGGTTAACCTTTTATGTAGAGTTCCCTGTGCCATTATTAAATCCCCTTTTAACCAGTAGGTATTGTTAATTTACTGTTAACTGACACCCCAAAAAATCAGCAGATTCTACAATTGCTGGGCAGTTTTTTCTTTTTATAATAGTTTTCAGAAATATTTAAGTTTCCTACTGAAACTAAGTCTGCACTATTCAGTGCAGCATGTATAATGAATTTCATAATATATCTTTGGTTGGAGCTTTATTTCTCTGGTGTAAAGGATATTCCCTTTACTTTACAAAGCTATTAGTTAAATAATACTATTTCTGGCTGCTTGAAAATATTTCTAGCTGGACCTTAGGAACTTAGTGAAGAAGGATTTATTATTGTTTAACCAGAGACGGATAAGTCAGATAGTCCGAATTTCATTATTTAGCGCTACAACTTTGTAATAGAAAACAGAGAATTTGTACCACTATAGAGATAAAATATAAAGTCGATCATTAATTTAGATAAAGAAAAAAATAAAGCTGGCAGGTTCTAAAGTGTAAATGTAGGAGTATATCTTGGAGCTGGACAAACTTTTTTCTACTAGGTAAGTCCCAGAAGTTGTATGCTCTTCCATTGTTTTTTGGCCATTGTCTCATTAGTCCTAGCAAAATCTTCTGACTCTAATACCCCATTGGGTAGCAAAACCTCCACCAAGCTTTCTATTTTAAATGGATTTCTATGTGCTTACCATGAATGGACATGTAACAATAGAAGAAAATAATTTCTTACTATGATGTGTCTCTAATTGCCTGATTTAAGGTCATTAACTTAACCACCTTTCTGGATAGTGACTCTGTCCCACAAATACTCAAGGTCACTGCTTACTTTTAGTGACAGAGAAGCACTCACTGGGCTAATAAACCACAGCAAGAAGCTGATTAACCAAGGCCTGACGACATTGATGTGCAAGCTCATAGTAGTCCTTCAAGAAGACCAAGGGTAGGTTAAGGCTAGCAAACAATAAATGCTTTAGTTTAACCACCTCAGCCCCCCTAGCTTAAACCCCCTTAATGACCAGACCACTTTTTACAATTCTGCACTACACTACTTTCACGGTTTTTTGCTCGGTCATACAACTTACCACCCAAATGAATTTTACCTCCTTTTCTTCTCACTAATAGAGCTTTCATTTGGTGGTATTTCATTGCTGCTGACATTTTTACTTTTATTGTTATTAATCGAAATTTACAATTTTTTTTGCAAAAAAATGACATTTTTCACTTTCAGTTGTAAAATTTTTCAAATAAAACTACATTTCTATATACATTTTTCTCAAAATTTATTGTTCTACATGTCTTTGATAAAAAAAATGCAATAAGTGTATATTTAATGGTTTGCACAAAAGTTATAGCGTTTACAAACTATGGTACAAAAATGTGAATTTCCGCATTTTGAAGCAGCTCTGACTTTCTGAGCACCTGTCATGTTTCCAGAGGCTCTACAATGCCCAGACAGTAGAAAAACCCCACAAATGACCCCATTTCGGAAAGTAGACACACTAAGGTATTCGCTGATGGGCATAGTGAGTTCATGGAAGTTTTTATTTTTTGTCACAAGTTAGCAGAAAATGTTTTGTTTTTTTACAAAGTCTTATATTCCACTAACTTGTGACAAAAAATAAAATTTTACATGAACTCACCATACCCCTCACGGAATACCTTGGGGTGTCTTCTTTGTACTCATTGGAATTTGGGCCCCTTTGCGCACCTAGGCTGCAAAAAAGTGTCACACATGTGGTATCACCGTACTCAGAAGAAGTAGGGCAATGTGTTTTGGGGTGTATTTTTACATATACCCATACTGTGTGTGAGAAATATCTCTGTAAATGACAACTTTTTACATTTTTTTTATACAGAGTTGTCAATTTACTCTCACCCAGATATTTCTCTCACCCAGCATGGGTATATGTAAAAATACACCCCAAACCACATTGCCCTACTTCTCCTGAGTACGGCGATACTACATGTGTGACAATTTTTTGCAGCCAAGATGCGCAAAGGGGCCCAAATTCCAATGAGTACCTTTAGGATTTCACAGGGAATTTTTACGCATTTGGATTCCGTGAGGGGTATGGTGAGTTCATGAAGATTTTATTTTTTGTCACAAGTTAGTGGAATATGAGACTTTGTAAGAAAAAAAAAAAAAATACATTTCCGCTAACTTGTGCCCCAAAAAAAATCTTCTATGAACTCGCCATGCCCCTCAAAAGTGATCTTTATAGCGCCGCAGCGATTTTATGGTGTTTTTGCAGTGATCAGAAAAAAAAATTCTGGCACTGCGGTGGGGCGGACTGAATGCAAGTGTGCGCACAAGATCAGGCCTGATCGGGCAAACACTGTGTTTTTTGTAGAGCCTATAGAACATGTCCTATTCTTGTCTGCAATTGCGGACAAGAAAAGGCATTTTCTATATAGTTCTGTCAATGTGCGGATCCGCAAAATGCGGAAAGCACATTGCCGGTGTCCGTGTTTTGCGGATCCGCAAAACACATACGGACGTCTGAATGGAGCCTTACAGGGGGGTGATCAATGACAGGGGGAGTGATCAGGGAGTCTATATGGGGTGATCAGGGGTTAATAAGGGGTTAATAAGTGACAGGGGGGGTGTAGTGTAGTGTGGTGATTGGTGCTACTTACAGAGCTGCCTGTGTCCTCTGGTGGTCGATCCAAGCAAAAGGGACCACCAGAGGACCAGATAGCAGGTATATTAGACAACAATTAAATTGTTTTGTTAACAAAACAGCATTTAATATACCTTTTTGGGGTTAAAAAAATCGCATCTACAGCCTGCCAGCGAATGATCGCTGCTGGCAGGCTGTAGATCAACTTCTCAGCTCAGCGTTGCTGTGAACGCACGCGTATGCGAGATGACGCACCGATGAGTCTAGGAGGAATAACCTGGCCGCCCGCAGGACGCATCCCTGCGTTAGGCGGTCGGGAGGAGGATAAGTATTAGTAACATACAGTACAGACCAAAAGTTTGTACACACCTTCTCATTCAAAGAGTTTTCTTTATTTTCATGACTATGAAAATTGTAGATTCACACTGAAGGCATCAAAACTATGAATTAACACATGTGGAATTATATACATAACAAAAAAGTGTGAAACAACTGAAAATATGTCATATTCTAGGTTCTTCAAAGTAGCCACCTTTTTTGCTTTGATTACTGCTTTGAACACTCTTGGCATTATCTTGATGAGCTTCAAGATGTAGTCACCTGAAATGGTTTTCACTTCACAGGTGTGCCCTGTCAGGTTTAATAAGTGGGATTTCTTGCCTTATAAATGGGGTTTGGACCATAAGTTGCGTTGTGGAGAAGTCAGGTGGATACACAGCTGATAGACTGTTAGAATGTGTATTATGGCAAGAAAAAAACTGCTAAGTAAAGAAAAATGAGTGGTCATCATTACTTTAAGAAATGAAGGTCAGTCAGTCCGAAAAATTGGGAAAACTTTGAAAGTGTCCCGAAGTGCAGTCACAAAAACTATCAAGCGCTACAAAGAAACTGGCTGACATGCGGACCGCCCCAGGAAAGGAAGACCAAGAGTCACCTCTGCTGCGGAGGATAAGTTCATCCGAGTCACCAGCCTCAGAAAGCGCAGGTTAACAGCAGCTCAGATTAGAGACCAGGTCAATGCCACACAGAGTTCTAGCAGCAGACACATCTCTAGAACAACTGTTAAGAGGAGACTGTGTGAATCAGGTCTTCATGGTAGAATATCTGCTAGGAAACCACTGCTAAGGACAGGCAACAAGCAGAAGAGACTTGTTTGGGCTAAAGAACACAAGGAATGGACATTAGACCAGTGGAAATCTGTGCTTTGGTCTGATGAGTCCAAATTTGAGATCTTTGGTTCCAACCACTGTGTCTTTGTGCGACGCAGAAAACGTGAACGGATGGACTCTACATTCCTGGTTCCCACCATGAAGCATGGAGGAGGAGGTGTGATTGTGTGGGGGTGCTTTGCTGGTGACACTGTTGGGGATTTATTCAAAATTGAAGGCATACTGAACCAGCATGGCTACCACAGCATCTTGCAGCGGCATGCTATTCCATCTGGTTTGCATTTAGTTGGACCATCATTTATTTTTCAACAGGACAATGACCCCAAACACACCTGCAGGCTGTGTAAGGGCTATTTGACCATGAAGGAGAGTGATGGGGTGCTGCGCAAGATGACCTGGCCTCCACAGTCACCGGACCTGAACCCAATCGAGATGGTTTGGGGTGAGCTGGACCGCAGAGTGAAGGCAAAAGGGCCAACAAGTGCTAAACAAAGACTGTTGGAAGACCATTTCAGGTGACTACCTCTTGAAGCTCATCAAGAGAACGCCAAGAGTGTGCAAAGCAGTAATCAAAGCAAAAGGTGGCTACTTTGAAGAACCTAGAATATGACATATTTTCAGTTGTTTCACACTTTTTTGTTATGTATATAATTCCACATGTGTTAATTCATAGTTTTGATGCCTTCAGTGTGAATCTACAATTTTCATAGTCATGAAAATAAAGAAAACTCTTTGAATGAGAAGGTGTGTCCAAACTTTTGGTCTGTACTGTATATGGAGATGCAGTCTAGACAAGAACAAGGAAATATTAGGTTTTAATGTACTATTTTTCTGTCCAGCTTCATCTTATAGCTACCTTCCCTTACGTGTAGCGAAAGTTTCCAGAGTGATAAGGTCCGTCATATGCAATCATTTTAAGCAAGCTTTTAAAGCCTGTGTTCTGTCCACCAGATGCCTGGCTTTAATCTTTCCATGTTCTTCAAGAAAATCATACGTCTACAGGAAATTGCAGTTATTCCAGGAAAATAACAGAATCACTGATGTTTACAACCTTTTTCCATTCACATAGTAAAAAAAAAATGGTATTTACGAGTTATATCTGCTGATACAAAGCAAGAAAATAAACTCATATACATTGCTGTCTATAAAAAGCTAAAATATTTTTCTCGAAATACAATGCAGAAACATAAATATTTAACATCTAATTTTGAAATATAAAAAAACCTCTTCAAAAACATAAGGCCTTATTCACCCATTAATGTCTGTGAAAAATGGGCCGAAGACACAGATGGTATCTGTGTGCTGTCCATGGTTTTCACAGACCCAAAGACTTGGCCTTATGGCAACAAAATGGCCATGTTTGGTCTGGAAAATGGACCAAAGAAGTGCATGCTTCCATTACTTTTCTGGAGACCAAGAGTCCAAAGAATATATGTTATAGTAACAGAAGATGTCTATTAGATCTCTATAAGTGTTTTTTTTTTTTTTTTTACAGAATGTATGGCCTTAGACCAACTACACAGACCTTTCAATATTTTATTATAGACTATAAAAGTGACTACTGGGCACAAGGAATATTATCCATCTAGAAGTATGGAACAGTCTTAGAAATTTCTGTATCAAATCTGCCGAGTATGAACATACCCTTACTGTACTGTGGTATTGGAATTTGTATGGATATAATCCTTGCGTGATTTTCTAAGGGAAGAAAAAAGTATATTTTACATTCTGTTATTTACTTTCAAGGTTTATTTACCGTCTTCTACAGACATAACATTGTGAAGACTACAAATAGTATTCCCTGTTTTCTCAGACTCTTTTCTTGCAGTAATATTAGTCATGATAACATTAACTAAACTACAAATCAGATGTGTCCTAAATACCCCTTCCCTACATAAACTGTTTATTTCATCATGTTCTGCCAAGGTAAACACATTGGCACCGGTGACAGGATCTATTTCAGAGCAGTTTTCGGCTTCTTCATAGAGCTAGCTCAGCCTGGTTAATAATTACTATAAAAAAGCCCAACACAAACATTGCAGTTTATAATAGAGATTCAATAAATATGTATTACAGGTAAAAACATTCTGAATGGCCTTCATGGTTATTTTTACAGTGAACATGTCTTGTCTATCATTATGTTGCATAGATTATATTAATATTGATTATATTTTGTAAGGATATTTGTGTAGTATAAAAAACGACTGTACATGGGACATGTTCTTCGTAATCATGCAAAAATAAGTCCCACATTCTGCCGTAAAAGAAATACTTAGCATCCTTTCTAAATCAGTAGGATCTTTGTTGGACATAATAATGTATTATGCAGGTTTTGTTATTTTTCAGCTTGAATTTACTTTTGCTCGTGGATTGTCCCCACTCCCTCCTATCATTATATTGCTTGGACTATATCATGTTTCTATGATGTATATATATAATGAGGATGAGGAAAATTCTCTTTATCTAAATGAGTAGTTGCTACACCACATTTACAGGTGACGGCAAGATTTTTTTTTTATTGTTCCATGATCCACTATAGTTGCAAATGCTATCAGTAAGGACACAAAGTTTCAATGATGTTTTACTGCAGGAACCATGCACCAACTGCATGAAATTTTACAATGAGACGGACTGGGCAGTATGATGGCATTTTGCATTGGAGCCACGGTCTGAATCCGCATAACACTTTATGTTCTGGCATAAGGACACGGGGCTTCATAGCAGCCAATCAAAATCTAAGTTGTATTTTTCCATATAGGTTTAACTCTTTACTAACATCCACCATACATCGGTATAGTGAGGCGCTAAAACAGGTAACTGGTTACAGGAAGGGTATGTGTAAAGGGATGGAGCAGGTGTATATAGGCTCAGGTGGCCTTCATCAGGAGCATATAGACAAGCATAACATAACACAGTAAAAACTTAGTTATATAGAGGAGGTATACATCATTTGTTTGGTGGATTCCATGTGGCGTTTCATTGTGGGCAGTGATTTCCTGATCACATGACCTTTAGGGCCGGAAACAGGAAGTGCACTCACAGACAGCTTTAATAAAATAATATAATGATTATAAACTAGACGAATAAGCTCATCATCCTAATGTTAAAAAGAGCCATAAGGGTAGTCTACATAAGGATCTGTATACAAAGTATACACCCTGGCCAGGTTTGTATAGCTTGAAGCTTGCGGTGCGTTCCACTCTGGAGCGCACCACCACTAAGCTGGCCGGGTAATCTAATGTTCCTCGGTGCGTTTCCAGGCTTCCTGTAGGGAGGAATGGCCGTGGCTGTGTTTTTTTTTCTTTCAGATTTGCGATGCGCTCCAGCCTGGAACGCATCGCAGTGTAGGGGGGAGTAGTCTGGTGCTTGCCTTTTTAAGATAGGAGGAAAGAGGCGGTGTCCACTGAGATTGAAATGCACGTTTCACACTGGGACGCATCAGGACTTCCTTATCCAGAGCCAAAGAATTAAATTTAATTACAGGTGAACAAATCAATGAAAATAATAATAATCAAAGGGCCTTAGATGATATAACCCATCTATATAGAACATTAAAATATTATAAAATAGAATACATAAAAGTATTCCAGTGATTAGACATCATCTGGAATTAAAGAGCTGGAGATAAAAGAGATTTAGTACACATAATGGGTAACCATAGGGTCTATTAGATAATATACCCCATATATCTATAGTAGACAGTAAAATGTTAAAAAGTAAAAATATTCCAGTAAGTGTGCAATAATTAATAAGGGGAGGTGCGGGGCAAATACCTATATGAATAAATTCCCCTATATTAGAAAGTTAAAGTATTCCAGTAAGTGTGAATTAATTACTAAGGGGAGGAACGGGATAAATACATATACGAATAAATGCACCTATATCAGACCTGGCCAACTCATATATCAGATTTAACTCTTCTAAAATATCATGCGTAACCCAAACAATATATCATGTGCAATCAATTCTGGAAAGGATGCAATAATGTAATAATCACAAAGATCCTCGGACATTTAATCGGGTTTGTGCATAGAATCCATAATACTTGTTAATTAATTGGTTACGTTCCCATTTCTATCAGAAGGTTAGTTAATTACATCCCCATCTCTGTCAGGATAATTGGGAAGTAGGGAATTCGACGACTATCGTACTCAAACAACATATTTGTGCAGATTCTTAATGGTTCCGTCCCTACTTCTGTTTAGGGCAGTGGAGAAATAGGAAATTCAATAATTGCAATACTCAAGGGCCTTATTCAGCCCAAAGGGGGTTAGAGTGTTAAAACGAAATATCCAGAACATTTCTTTCTTGCATAATTGGGCATATGAGTAGGGAATCCAATCTATTGGTGTCAGCAGCAGCTTACTTGGGTCATTATTATGTTTGATGGAAAAATGTTTTGATACACTATGTTTTAAATAGCCTTGGTTTATATTCGAACTGTGCTGATTTAGTCTCTCTCTGAGTGTTTGAATAGTCCACCATACATGTAAGGCAGAAATTAGGAGTTTAAATATGGGCCTGGCTCAGGAGATGCACATTTAATATCTTTAATATCTCAGATTCTTTGGCTCCATGGCATTTCAGAGGTCATTTGGCGGTGAATAGGCCATCAAGCTCAGAATTAGCAGATATTTAAAGGTTGTGTACACCTTTGGAGGCAATTTTTTTAAATGATTGCATGTTTCTCATTTTTGGCTAGAAATCTTTTTTTCATTTGGCCTTTATTAAAAACATTGAGCTTTCACTTTCACTTTGTTTTGGTCATCTAATAAACTTTCTCTCTAAACTACTGAGTCATAAACACTTATTTAAGCCACATTTTTATCAGCAAGATAAGAACTGAGCTATAACAATTAGGAGGTCAGAGAGCAGAGATAAGGAGCCCGTCAGCTCCTGGTCTGAATGAAAAGACAGAAAATCCAAAGGTTGCTACTAGAGCATATCAGCTCTGTACAAAAAAATAAAAGACGTCATATTTTTTTAAATAAAGGCCAATTTTTAAAAATATATTTTTGCTCAAAATGAGTACAATGCAATAATAAAAAAATGGCCCAAAGGTGTACATAGTATTGTTCAGCGAACTTGCGATCTGCAAGTTCGGAGTTTGGGTTATCTAAGAATTTCATAATGAATTCCGTTACCACGGACCATAACGGAATTCTATGATGGCATGCACCACGGGAGCCTATAAGAAGCATTCCGTGTTGCATTCAGCATAAACTTCTATTGTAATGGAATGCAATATGGAATGCCTCTTATAGGCTTCAGTGGTGCATGCTTTCATAGAATTCTGTTTTGGTCCGTGGTAATGGAATCCATTATGGAATTCTTAGATAACCCAAACCCGAACCTGAACGCCGAACTTGCAAATCACAAGTTCGCTCAACACTAGTGCATAGCCTTTAGAGGTATAAAATACTATATATCAATCTGCTTGGCTTCTCCTGCTCTATAAAATGCTCCCTGAAGATTGCACTGCATTTCTTAGTGACAGGTCTTCTTTAAAACAATTTGTTGGTCAGTTGTGAAAGTTCATGATTTGACATAATCTGAGGTACAAGTTCATCTGTCTCACATTTCATTTCAGCATCCATATGAATAGGGTTGAGCGAACCCAAACTGTAAGGATTTTTGGACCCCAGACCCGAACATTTCAGTAAAAGTTTGGGTTCGTGTTCGGCAATTTAATGGCACTTTTTAAAAGGCTGCAGGGCAGCCAATCAACGAGCATTTAACTCGTGTGCCCTTAGAAGCCATCACAGCCATGCCTACTAATGGCATGGCTGTGATTGGCCAGTGCAGCATGTGACCCAGCCTCTATATAAGCTGGAGTCATGTAGCGCCGCACTTCACTCTGCTCTTACTAATGTAGGGATAGGATGCTGCTGCTGTGAGGGGGAGAATAGGAAAGAATCTATCTGTAATCAGAACTTGTTGTCAACTCTGTGATCTACTGCGATTTTGTTTTGTAGGTGCAGTGCAAATTTTTTTTACCCTGCCCTGAGCCCAGTGACACAGAAAAATATGTTTTATCCGTCTGTTAGGTGGGCGGTGGCGGCCATTTTGTGCAAGTTCAGTGTACCAGCACTGCATATGTGCCAGGGACAATAATTTAACCCTGTTCTTTTAGTTCAGTGGGCAACATATACCCATTTTTTAAGTGCACCTGCACTGCATATGTGCCATATAGGGAATCCGTCTGTGAGGTCAAGGACCCAGGGGGTGACTATTCAATTTTTTTTCTGTAAAGTACAATCCAAGTAAATCCATCTGTTAGATTCTGTGGGGACAAATTTATTTTTTTTTGCTAAAAAGGACATTTGCGTCCTGCACTGCATTTGTGATAGTGAAAGAAAATCAGTTAAATCCATCTGTCGATTTGTGGGTGAAAAAAATCTTTTTTTTTTTTCCATAAAGTACCTTTGCGGCCGTTGCTGCGTTTGTGACAGTCCAATACAAGCGTTAAATACTGCTGTTATACTCTGGTTTTAAAAAAAACACCCATTTTGTGCAAGACACTACATTTGGGGACATTGCTGCATTTGTGACAGTTCAATACAAGGTTAAATACCGCTGTTATATTCTGGTTTTAAAAAAACACCCATTTTGTGCAAGACACTACATTTGGGGCCTTTGCTGCATTTCTGACAGACAGAGGAACCAGCACAGCAAAAGAGGGAGCAGGGTGCAAAAGCGTCTGTTACATTCTTGGGTGACATTTTACCATTTTTGCCCCGAATTAACCCCTGCTCTGCATAGGTGACAGGGACCTAATTAAAAAAAAAAATTCTCTGATGCATGCTCAGGTGCCATTTTACCATTTTTACCGTATACAAACCCCTGCTCTGCATAGGTGACAGGGAACGAATTTTTGTAAAATCGTCTCTTCAATTGGTGGGTGACATGAACCCAGTTTTGCCGTGAATAAACCCCTGCTCTGCATAGTCGACAGGGACCGAAATTTTTAAAACTCATCTGTTCCATTGGTGGGTGACATTAACCCATTTTTGCCAATGAAAAACCCCTGCTCTGCATAGGTGACAGGTACCTAAATTTCAAAAATTCGTCTTTAATTGATGCGCTCCTTTCATTCGATCCTTCTGCTTTAACAACTTGTCCAGCATTTCAGTTCAATCACATTTCAGCCATTGACCTCCCTTGGATGTGGTATCCCTTTCTCAGGCTCCCTCTCCGGCATGGAACCCTGATTCCCCATTACCCGTGATCACCATGGAAGCACATAAAAGAACATCGAAAGTTGATAGAGAAGATATCCAATTGGATCGTGGACGTCACAGGGACGTACGATTAGGCAGAAGTTATCTAGAGTCAACAAAGCGGCAGTAGAGCCTCTCCTGTCTAACGTTTCCAAATCCCAAATACCCCAGTGACATTCCCTGTATTTCTTTATTAATCATTACAATAACAGGGCAACTTAAGAGTCCTGTATTGTTATTTATCATCACTACCTCCCCGAGTCGGGAGTGGGTAATTGCCGCGCGCCCCCTCCTTTACTTGGATGCTTCTGCTTCAATAATTTGTCCCACATTTCCACTCGATCACATTTCATTTCATCCATTGACCTCCCTTGGATGTGGTATCCCTTTCTTATGCTCCCTCTCCGGCATGGAACCCTGATTCCCCATTACCCGTGATCACCATGGTAGGAGCATAAAAGAACATCGAAAGTTGATAGGGAAGATATCCAATTGGATCAAGGCCATCACGGGGACGTGCAAGATGGTTGACCAGTATGTGTGCACACGCCTACACGTATTGACTGATGGATCTGCCTCCTTCAACTTCAGGAAACAACTCTATACAAACCGCTGGGGCACAGGCTTAACTCCAACCTGACCAAGTTGTTGGCAGTGTAGTCGCTGCCATACCACTTAGGCCTCATGCACACGACCAATGTGTGCACCCGTGGCCGTTGTTCCGTTTTCCGTGATTTTCTGCGGATCCATTGACTTTCAATGGGTCCGTTAAAAACTCGTAAAATGCACTGTTTGTCATCCGCCTCCGTGATCCGTGTATCCTGTCCGTCAAAAAAATAAGACCTGTCCTATTTTTTTGACGGACAAAGGTTCACGGACCCATTCAAGTCAATGGGTCCGTGAAAAAACACGGATGCACACAAGATTGGCATCCGTGGCCGTGATACGTGGCCGTAGGTTACTTTCATACAGACTGATCCGAAGATCCGTCTGCATAAAAGCTTTTTCAGAGCTGAGTTTTCACTTTGTGAAAACTCAGATCCGACAGTATATTCTAACACAGAGGCGTTCCCATAGTGATGGGGACGCTTCTAGTTAGAATATACTACGAACTGTGTACATGACTGCCCCCTGCTGCCTGTCAGCACCCGATCTCTTACAGGGGGCTGTGATCCGTACAATTAACCCCTCCAGTGCCGCACCTGAAGGGGTTAATTGTGCGTATCATAGCCCCCTGTAAGAGATCCGGGGCTGCCAGGCAGCAGGGGGCAGACCCCCCTCCCTCCACAGTTTCAATTTCATTGGTGGCCAGTGCGGCCCCCCCGGCCCCCCTCCCTCCCTCTATTGTATTTATATCATTGGTGGCACAGTGTGCGGGCCCCCCGGATCCCCTCCCCTCCCTCAATTGTATTTATATCATTGGTGGCACAGTGTGCGCCCCCCCCGACCCCCCTCACTCCCTCTATTGTATTTATATCATTGGTGGAACAGTGTGCGTCCTCCCCTCTCCCCCCCCCCCCAAGTCGGGAGCTTCTCCTACTGGTAAGTGACAGATCATTAAGCAATGCGCCGCACAGACCTGTCACTTACCAGTAGGAGGAGCTCCCGGACGGTCACAGACAGCGCAGCAACCAGCAGGTAAGTATGATGCTTCTAATATTGCTAAGTAACCATGGCAACCAGGACGGCAGTAGCGTCCTGGTTGCCATGGTTACCGATCGGAGCCCCAGCGATTAAATGGGACTCTGATCGGAACTCTCTGCTGCCACCAATGATCGGGGGGGGGGGGGGAGGCCGCACATTGTGCCACCAATGATATAAATACAATAGAGGGAGGGAGGGGGCCGCACACTGTGCCACCAATGATATAAATACAATAGAGGGAGGGAGGGGGGCCGGGGGGGGCTGCACACTGTGCCACCAATGATGTAAGTACAATAGAGGGAGGGGGGGCTGGGGGGTCCGCACACTGTGCCACCAATTATATAAATACAATCGAGGGAGGGAGGGCTGGGGGGGGCGCACACTGGCCACCAATGATAATACAATAGAGGGAGGGAGGGGAGGCCGGGGGGTGCACACTGGCCAACAATGATATTCAAACTGGGGAGGGAGGGGAGTCTGCCCCCTTCTGCCTGGCAGCCCCTGATCTCTTACAGGGGCATATGATACGCACAATTAACCCCTTCAGGTGCGGCACCTGAGGGGTTAATTGTGCGGATCACAGCCCCCTGTAAGAGATCGGGTGCTGCCAGGCAGCAGGGGGCAGTCATGTACACAATTCGTAGTATATTCTAACTAGAAGCATCCCCATCACCATGGGAACGCCTCTGTGTTGGAATATACTGTCGGATTTGAGTTTTCACGATGTAACTCAAATCCGATGGTATATTCTAACATAGAGGCGCTCCCATGGTCAAGTTAAAATATACCATCGGATTGGAGAAAACTCTGATCCGATGGTATAAAAGGGACTTCTGACTTTACATTGAAAGTCAATGGGGACGGATCCGTTTGCAATTGCACCATATTGTGGCAACGTCAAACGGATCCGTCCCCATTGACTTGCAATGAAATTCAGGATGGATCCGTTTGGCTCCTCACGGCCAGGCGGGAATCCTGAGTATGTGAAGGGGAGCACATTGTAGAAGGATGGATCCGAAAGTTTTCTGTAATTTTACTTGTTTTTAAGTGTATTTTTACATAATTAGAACTTAGTCCACAACCCAACAGACATAAAGCAGCATTAAGAAGTGATTGGGAAAAAAACGCATGGGAATCGCATCAAAACCGCATGGGTGTTTGATGCGTTTTTTAGAGGGAATGAACCAACAGAGTTAGATATATAATCTGTATGAAGTTTTTTTTTAAATTATTATTGCCATCATATGTTTTTAATGGTTTTGTCAGTTTTAAATGAACAAAACATTTTTATGTGATTATGGATCAATGGCATATAGAAGACAATATATTTGAAATTAAAAGTAAAAATGAGAATGTGGTATAAGACGGAATGCAAATCCCAGAAAAGGTTTTATCCCAAATCCCGGATCCATGACGGGTCTTGAAAGTGGATCATTGCAGTATAAAAGGAGGTACTTTAAGGGGGACTGGTAGCTACTGAGGAAGGGGCGATCAAATGCTCCGAAACGCATCTAGCATATACAGGACCCCGAACCTCTAAATACTGGAGATTGAAAGACATTGCCGAATCCTCACAACATTTTTCATCACCTCAGAAAGGGTAAAGGAGAAAGAATCTCTGAAAGACCTCAGTCTACAGCAAAGATCGGACTGCACGTGTCAAACACTTACCAACGTGGGAGGTGAATATTACTATCGCTCGATTAACTGGTTACTAACACAAAGAAAGACTCAGCAGAGCGATTTTTTAACGTTTGTGTGAGGAAAGACATACGGTAAGAAAACTTTCGAATTTTTCTCGAATTTTACTGGCAGAATATTTACTAGAACTTTTATGCTAAATATTCCAGTGGGACGCCGCTGGTTTGAATATATAGCGGGACGCTGCTACACCTTGCCGGGTTGGGACAAGAAATAATCAACGTTGCCCCCAATCACTATTTTACGGGATGTTTCAGGACAGTATGAACATTGTTGGCAATATTTTATTCTGGGATTAATTTGTGTCAGAAGGGAGAGAGCTAAAGGACAGTTGTAGCTATTATATTCCCTGCGAAGATTCAATACGATTTATTCAGATTCGAATATTTATTCAATTATTCATCGATGCAAATTGCTTTGTGGTTTTAGTTATTTATAGGCCATCTAGGTTTTAGCACTGGTACGCTATCCTACCTGCAGATCACCAACCATCCATTTATTGTAGGTTATTCACTGTTGGATATGTATGTTATTCTAACACGTGAGTTATATCCATTTTATTGGTGTTTTTAAAGTCATTGTACAGATTAATAAACTTCTGTATGGTTCTAATATCTTGAGAGTGCCCAGTTTCTCTATAACTACCTATTTTATGCAATGATTAAGAAGCTTTCTTTTTTAAATGGAGACATACCACCTGAACAAACAGGTTCAGTTCTACCTGGGCTCTGTAATTTTTCTGGTTCTTAAAGGGATTCTGTCACCAGCTTTTGACCCCCACATTCAAAAATATGGTTATGTGCATGGTGCCCTTGTGATTCCTAATGTGGTCTTATAAGCTAAATCTGTAGGCTCATTTAGTGTAAAAAACGTTTTATCTAACCTGTCATTCATCAGATTAAGGTGCCCAGGAGGACGCTCATGTCTCCAAGATACCGCCCGCCGCCGCCGCCGTTCGTGCCCAGCTCCTCCTTTGCTTTCTGAAGCGATGTGCCCAGCTGCTCCTTTGCAGTCCTGCTCCAACGGTCTTCAATCTGCCCAAGGGGCGGCGTTACACCTCTCTTGCGCCCAGCCAGCCTCCCCCAACTGCCAATTTGAAGCGCCGCCCAGCTCATGAATATTCAGTTTGCTGGGCGGCTTCTGCGGTCCCCGCTCTGAAGCGCTGCGCTGAACAGTGCCCTGCGCATGCGCCGGATCTTGTGAAGTCGGGGACAGTAAGCGCCGCCCAGCGAAGTGAATATTGATGAGCTGGGCGGCGCTTACTGTACAGGACTTCACAAGATCCGGCGCATGCGCCGGGCACTGTTAAGCGCTGTTAAGCGCAGCGCATGCCCCTTGGGCAGATTGAAGACCGTTGGAGCAGGACTGCAAAGGAGGAGCTGGGCAGATCGCTTCAGAAAGCAAAGGAGGAGCTGGGCACATCGCTTCAGAAAGCAAAGGAGGAGCTGGGCACGAACCATCTTGGAGACATAAGCGTCCTCCTGGGCACCTTAGTTAGATGAATGACAGGTTAGATAAAACGTTTTTTACACTAAATGAGCACACAGATTTAGCTTATAAGACCACATTAGGAATCACAAGGGCACCATGCACATAACCATATTTTTGAATGTGGGGGTCAAAAACTGGTGACAGAATCCCTTTAAAGTGTTCCCTGACCCCATGCCCTTTTAGGCAGGCAGATTCGAACGGTGGCCGGAACTGGCCCAGTTGGCTCTCTGTACTGTCTTGTCCAGCTTCCCGTGTACAAAACATCACTTTTGTTAAAATGAAATCAGGCATGGTTCTGTGAAGATTTTTACACACCTTAAGCTGAGGCTGATGAATAGATCAGCCATTGCTAATGGTCCCCCATTATGCTACTGCCGCTGTCTGCCTACCATTATGTTCTGTACCCTATGGCTATTGCTGCTTTCACCACTGCCATACCTGATACTCCCTGCTACTAATCCCCCTACTGCCACTTCCATTATCCCTACTGCCTCTACCATTACCCATATACATCTTTCATTACTACTGCTGCTACCCAATACAGCCTCATTACTACGTACTACATTGTCTGTTCCATGCTCTGCTGCTACTGCTGGTACTACTATTGGACCCACTGTTACCCCTACACACCTTACCCTTTCCACATCCACACTGTAATGCTTCTGCTCTCAAATAAAAGGGAGATTTTTTCCAAGTTCACCTAGAACAAGCCACTGTTTCATATGACAATTAACACTTGTGTGTATATAAATGGGCAGGCATTCTGCCACTATTAACACATCATTTTTGAACACTTGTTCAGAACAAGGTATTGTTTCTTATCACATTAAAAGTGCCAATTTTTTTTCCGATGCTTACTCCCAACAAGCCACAGTTTATTTTTCAAACAAACGTGTATTTAAACACCATCTGCCCCCAATAAGAAAGATGGTGTGATAGCTTAGTGTGTTTTTAAACATGCTGTTTTTAAACATCATCAACCATACATTTACCTATATCTAAATATATGTCAGTTTCACTCTGATATTATTTGCTATTGCGGTAATTGCTTTATAAAGTTCAACGGGAGAGGGGAGAGCTAAAAATCATTAAAACATTTTGTTTTAAAGATAATGAAAATATATATATATCAGAGTCCTAGGAGACCTCAGAGTGTCATATACCAATTTTCAGGCCAATTGGAGCATATTTGATTTGTATAGAGTCCATTTGGACTCTTTAATTTAAACTAACACTTCTATTTTTGAAAGCATTTGTACTTTGCAGTATTTTTCCCACCTGCTTAAAACATTTGCAATACTGTATATTGTTTTTACACTTTGTGAACTACATACTACATGCTTTTATTATATATATATATATATATATATATATATATATTTTTTTTTTTTTTGTCTTGTAGTTTTCCTTTGGGTCAAAAAAGGACTTAAAATTAGGCATTTTACGTATGTCACAAACCAGCAAGTGTTAACCCACTGTGCCACGTGTCCTACCTCCTCTAAGGACATTGTCTAAGTGAACCCCTCGATTTTCACAGTACCCCTAATGGTGGGGATAGACTTACTGAGGAGAACACCAGGTTGCTACCTCCTGAGGAGGATTGGCACACGAGGAAGCTGGTCCAGGAGGACCAGGAGCTACCTGAGCAAGGTACCAGAGGTACAGGTGTTGTCAGCAGGCTGAGTCATAACCAGTAGCAACAGTGCAGGACCGAAGGATGAGGCAGAGGCGAAGTCAAACAGGCAATAGGTCAGGGGAGGTGGCACAGGTATAGGTCAGGCAATCTGGGTCTGCAATAGAAGAGTCAAGGCAAGCAGGCAGGGATCAAACAGGTAGCTGAGTCCAGAAATGCAAGTACGATTCAGGAACACAAGCAGATATCAGAACCATTAGCAGGACACAAGGGCCTTGACACTGAGGCATCTGTGAAGGGGGCTGAGCCACTTATATATGTGCAGGAGGGCTAGGATTGGTCAGCGAGGTCACATGATCCAACTCATAAAGCACAAGAAGTGAAGCGGCGGCCCATAAGGAAATGCTGCGGGAAACAAGCAGCAAGCATGCTGTGGCCAGGGCTCAAAGGAAACACTGGCTGCAGATCACAGCTGAACACGGCGCCCCAGACTGCGGCGGTAAGCAGGGGAACAGCGGCGCACAGCAGCCACTGTCACAACGTATAAGTTAAACATTTATTTCTAAGGCTCTGTTCACATCTGCATTGTGGCTTTCCTTTATAATAGAGACACTGACGCAGAATGTGAACTCATCTTATAATTGGAGATGAGAGCAAATTGATAAATAAAAAAAATCAAATTCAACTTTTACAAAAATTTTATCAACATTTTTGGTGATTTGATTTGGTCAAATGTCTCAAAATAACATGTGACATTTTACAGATAAGTAAACAGAAAAGATGATGAAGAAGAATTACATTACCCGAATGCTGCATGTGTGTATACACACCAGCAGCCATTTCCCATCAATAGGGAAAACTTTTTGGACCTTTTTAAATATAAAATATCCTTCAGTGCAATTTGTTCTTAAAGAGGGTGTTTGTTACCACGAGCAGCCATGTGTTTACTCATAGCCATATATATTACTGTCATATTACTAATAATGACTTGACAATAAAAAGCTTGAAGCATAGGGTCCTAGGAGACCCCAGAACACCATCCAGAACTTTTCAGGTAAATTGGAACAGTTGAGATTGAGGTTGAATTTATTTGGATTCGAATCAACTTGCCTGACCACTTCAGCCAAATCGAATCCGAATCGAAATTTCAAGAATTTTGCTCAGCACTAGTCATAATAGTTACTTAATATAGTTACAGTATGTATTGATTTTCTGTTGCTTAATATGCAGGACTAAAGTCTATAATTTTTTTCTACTATAGCGATTCTTGTATTATTGGCAGCTTTTCCACGATTAGATTGACAAAGAGTAGCAACATCTATTAAACCATTTCAAGATGTTTCTCACAACAAGTTTGTGTAAAATGATTGCAAACATTCTATTCCTTCTTATTAATTGTGCATGCTAATCCTTTGTTACTGAAATTGTGACATTAATTGAGAAGAACAAGGCTGTGGCATTTAAATGAGCTTTCCCACAGTGCCATTATACCAGTGTGTGCTAGGCCTGAAGCCAACATACTGAATGTCTATTTCTAATGTTTTTCTATTTCCACTATGAGAAGCTTTTTCTTATGCACACCTTGTATTATACACCACACAGATATATAATTGCAGAGCCTCTGATCCCATTACCAACCAGTAATAGAAGATCGTGATTACATATAACTAACCCTGGTTTATGCTAGGCTTGTTATTTGAGGTTATTTACATTTGTAAATCCTAAAATCAATACCCTTTTTTTATTTTATTTTTTTACGCTATGCTAATGTAGTCTGTCTTAATCGTACCTGAGTTTTGAAAAAAGTTTGCATAATGGCTGTACTTCTTTGTACAATCATAACTGTGAAGGAACAGTTATGTTTGGGCTTCCCTAATGTTTTTTTCAGCTATATTATTCCCTGTTTCAGCTGCACAGCTATAGGCATTTCTCTCTGAAGCAGGGGGTGCCTCCCTTCTGCCAGGAATGAACTGCCGTGACATCCTTTACCTTACTTCCCACTATGTTTGTTTTCAGCTCTGGAGCTCACAGAACAGATATGGAGGGATAAGTCACACTTACAGAAAGGTGGGAGGCTCCTGTGATGTTCAGAAGCTGTGTAGAAGCAGTTATTTTATCAGACTCATGATCTCAATCTCAGCTTGCTCCGACACCCCCACACTTGCTCTCAGCCATATTCCAAGGCTCTGTTACCAGGGACGGATATTGCCTGACAACAGGCAGTGGACTGCAACTTAGGTGGAAGTGAGCCACCTAATTATTACCGGACAGAGATAAATAACGAAAAAATACCGACCCACAAGGAGCCATAAATGTCGCCAAAAAATTGAACCATAATCTTCGCAAAGTGAAAATCGATAAACTTTATTGATAGCCCATAACAATTACATACATGATGGTAAAAGGCAGCACAAAAGTGGAACCCAAAGATGAGGAACAGGACCCAAGGGGGGGCCGAGAGGTCAGCACACCAACAAGCAGGGAAAAGAATACAAGATGGTAAACACCAAGACACCTCAGAATAATAAGCCGCAAACAATGCTACAATGGAGGCAAATATGAGGATAAAAAGACTTGGTGATTGAAAAAGAAAATGAGTATATCCAAGTCTTTTTATCCTTATATTTGGCTCCATTGTAGTATTGTTTGCAGCTTATTATTCTGAGGTGTCTTGGTGTTTACCATCTTGTATTCTTTTCCCTGCTTGTTGGTGTGCTGACCCCTTAGTGGAAGTGAGACCCCTAGTGGCCAGGACTTTACAGTTTTTGTTTTTTTCAGGTGGATGCAAGCATTTTTTTTAAAGGGAATCTGTCACCTATTTTGACCATATAAAACTGTTAAAATAGCAATGTGCAATAAAGTACCTTCTTACCTACATGGGTCTTCTTTCTTTTATTCCACTTTTCATTCTTATGAAAAAGCGATTTTTGTGATATGCAAATGAGTTTCCGAGGTGCCCAGAGGGGCGTTATTACTCTGCTCTAGTGCCCAGTAACACCCCCCTGCAGTGCCCAGCCCGTCTCTCTTCCAAGCCCAGTCGGCCTCCTCATAAATGTCCTCCCACATATTTCCCGAACGGCGCCGCCCCCTCCCCACCACGTCATTTAATTTATTCATGCAACATCATGCTTCCTCCTCTTTTGGACTACGGCGCCGCCCCCTCCCGATTACGTCATTAAATGTATTCATACCACCGGCCCTCCCTTCCTCCTCTCTTGGTCCACTGCGCCGCCCCCCTCCCGATTATGTCAGTAAATGTATTCTTAGCACCGGACCGGCCCTCCCCTTCCTCCTCTCTTGTCCTCCGGAATTCCCGCGCAGGCGCAGTATGGGTGAGTGCCTGCGCCTGCACGATTCTCCTGTGGCAGAGGGCAACAGCCTCAATATTGTCACTGGGCATGCGCCGAGCTCAGTGAAAAGAGAGGAGGAAGGGGAGGGCCGGTCCGGTGCTAAGAATACATTTACTGACGTAATCGGGAGGGGGGCTGCGCAGTGGACCAAGAGAGGAGGAAGGGAGGGCCGGTGATATGAATATATTTACTGACGTAATCGGGAGGGGGCGGCGCAGTAGCCCAAGAGAGGAGGAAGGGAGAGCCTTCCCAAACAGCTGATCGGCAGGGGTCCCGTGTGTTGGACCCCCACCAATCAGATACTGATGACCTATCCAGAGGATAGGTCATCAGTATAAAAGTACCAGAAAACCTCTTTAAATAAAGTGATTTAGAAATTTGCTAGTTAAAACATTCACTATTAAATTAAATGAAATTGTGTGAAAGTACAAAGACTCTTTAAACACACACACAACCCTAAAATATTGCTAACTACCTTAGTACCAGGGGTCTTTCTCCTGTTAATGCCCAGACCCATCTGAGCCATTTCTAGTGCATGATAATATAATAGTTGCAACTTTCTTTTGTTTGGGTTATCCATATTTTTTTTCACACTGAAGGCATCAAAACTATGAATGAACACACGTGGAATTATATACATAACAAAAAAGTGTGAAACAACTGAAAATATGTCATATTCTAGGTTCTTCAAAGTAGCCACCTTTTGCTTTGATTACTGCTTGGCACACTCTTGGCATTCTTTTGATGAGCTTCAAGAGGTAGTCACCTGAAATGGTCTTCCAACAGTCTTGAAGGAGTTCCCAGAGATGCTTAGTACTTGTTGGCCCTTTTGCCTTCACTCTGCGGTCCAGCTCACCCCAAACCATCTCGATTGGGTTCAGGTCCGGTG
Source organism: Bufo gargarizans (assembly GCF_014858855.1). Lineage (NCBI taxonomy): Eukaryota > Metazoa > Chordata > Amphibia > Anura > Bufonidae > Bufo > Bufo gargarizans. The sequence goes on along the minus strand of NC_058081.1, from coordinate 258,257,955 downwards.
ACTGTGGAGGCCAGGTCATCTTGCGCAGCACCCCATCACTCTCCTTCATGGTCAAATAGCCCTTACACAGCCTGGAGGTGTGTTTGGGGTCATTGTCCTGTTGAAAAATAAATGATGGTCCAACTAAACGCAAACCGGATGGAATAGCATGCCGCTGCAAGAATTTTGAATACATCCCCAACAGTGTCACATGTAGAGTCCATCCGTTCACCAAAGACACGGTGGTTGGAACCAAAGATCTCAAATTTGGACTCATCAGACCAAAGCACAGATTTCCACTGGTCTAATGTCCATTCCTTGTGTTCTTTAGCCAAAACAAGTCTCTTCTGCTTGTTGCCTGTCCTTAGCAGTGGTTTCCTAGCAGATATTCTACCATGAAGGCCTGATTCACACAGTCTCCTCTTAACAGTTGTTCTAGAGATGTGTCTGCTGCTAGAACTCTGCGTGGCACTGACCTGGTCTCTAATCTGAGCTGCTGTTAACCTGCGATTTCTGAGGCTGGTGACTCGGATGAACTTATCCTCCGTAGCAGAGGTGCCTCTTGGACTTCCTTTCCTGGGGCAGTCCGTATGTGAGCCAGTTTCTTTGTAGCGCTTGATGGTTTTTGTGCACTTCGGGACACTTTCAAAGTTTTCCCAATTTTTCGGACTGACTGGCCTTCATTTCTTAAAGTAATGATGGCCACTCTCTGACAGAACAAGCATGTCCGTGTATGATGTAATGCATAATGTAATTTGTGGAAAAGCATAGGCAAAACCGCTTTCCTCTGCAACAACAGCTGATGATTTATAGATGTGCATAAGTGGGATGGATACCTCCCTATATAATATGGCAATTAGCATTTCACTTAAAAAAGACTAGTCATGCTGAAACATAACTCTGTCGAGAGGCAGTTTTCCCAAACTGTTTGGTAACCCAACATAGAAGTCAACTGTTTGTCCAGCATATACATTTATAATTATGTACATAACTGATGAGAAATGTGACAGTGTGTTTGTCAGTTTTACCGAGGTTTTGCTGGAATCATTTTTATGAATTTATAAATTAAAGGGATATTCCAGTTAGGCTACTTTTACACTTGCGTCTTGTTTGGATCTGTCATCTGCATCCATTCAGAACGGATCTGTTTGTATTACAGGGAGTGCAGAATTATTAGGCAAGTTGTATTTTTGAGGATTAATTTTATTATTGAACAACAACCATGTTCTCAATGAACCCAAAAAACTCATTAATATCAAAGCTGAATATTTTTGGAAGTAGTTTTTAGTTTGTTTTTAGTTTTAGCTATTTTAGGGGGATATCTGTGTGTGCAGGTGACTATTACTGTGCATAATTATTAGGCAACTTAACAAAAAACAAATATATACCCATTTCAATTATTTATTTTTACCAGTGAAACCAATATAACATCTCAACATTCACAAATATACATTTCTGACATTCAAAAACAAAACAAAAACAAATCAGTGACCAATATAGCCACCTTTCTTTGCAAGGACACTCAAAAGCCTGCCATCCATGGATTCTGTCAGTGTTTTGATCTGTTCACCATCAACATTGCGTGCAGCAGCAACCCCAGCCTCCCAGACACTGTTCAGAGAGGTGTACTGTTTTCCCTCCTTGTAAATCTTACATTTGATGATGGACCACAGGTTCTCAATGGGGTTAAGATCAGGTGAACAAGGAGGCCATGTCATTAGATTTTCTTCTTTTATACACTTTCTTGCCAGCCACGCTGTGGAGTACTTGGACGCGTGTGATGGAGCATTGTCCTGCATGAAAATCATGTTTTTCTTGAAGGATGCAGACTTCTTCCTGTACCACTGCTTGAAGAAGGTGTCTTCCAGAAACTGGCAGTAGGACTGGGAGTTGAGCTTGACTCCATCCTCAACCCGAAAAGGCCCCACAAGCTCATCTTTGATGATACCAGCCCAAACCAGTAGTCCACCTCCACCTTGCTGGCGTCTGAGTCGGACTGGAGCTCTCTGCCCTTTACCAATCCAGCCACGGGCCCATCCATCTGGCCCATCAAGACTCACTCTCATTTCATCAGTCCATAAAACCTTAGAAAAATCAGTCTTGAGATATTTCTTGGCCCAGTCTTGACGTTTCAGCTTGTGTGTCTTGTTCAGTGGTGGTCGTCTTTCAGCCTTTCTTACCTTGGCCATGTCTCTGAGTATTGCACACCTTGTGCTTTTGGGCACTCCAGTGATGTTGCAGCTCTGAAATATGGCCAAACTGGTGGCAAGTTGCATCTTGGCAGCTGCACGCTTGACTTTTCTCAGTTCATGTGCAGTTATTTTGCGCCTTGGTTTTTCCACACGCTTCTTGCGACCCTGTTGACTATTTTGAATGAAACGCTTGATTGTTCGATGATCACGCTTCAGAAGCTTTGCAATTTTAAGAGTGCTGCATCCCTCTGCAAGATATCTCACTATTTTTGACTTTTCTGAGCCTGTCAAGTCCTTCTTTTGACCCATTTTGCCAAAGGAAAGGATAATAATTATGCACACCTGATATAGGGTGTTGACGTCATTAGACCACACCCCTTCTCATTACAGAGATGCACATCACCTAATATGCTTAATTGGTAGTAGGCTTTCGAGCCTATTCAGCTTGGAGTAAGACAACATGCATAAAGAGGATGATGTGGTCAAAATACTCATTTGCCTAATAATTCTGCACTCCCTGTATCTTTAACATAGCCAAGACGGATCTGTCTTGAACACCATTGAAAGTCAATGGAGGACGGATCAGTTTTCTATTGTGACAGATTGTGTCAGTGAAAACGGATCCATCCCCATTGACTTACATTGTGTGCCAGGATGGATCCGTTTGGCTCAGCTGCAAGCAGCGTTTTGGTGTCCGTCTCCAAAGCGGAATGGAGACTGAACTGATGCAAACTGATGCATTCTGAGCGGATCCTTTTCCATTCAGAATGCAAACTGATCTGTTTTGGACCACTTGTGAGAGCCCATGACGGATCTCGCAAACGGAAAGCCAAAACGCCAGTGTGAAAGTAGACTTAGATTAAGTTATCCCCTTTCCACAGGATAGGAGATAACTATTAGATCAGTGGGGATCCAACTGGAGGCCCACTGATCTCGAGAACAGGGGCCCTGTATCTCCTGCAGTCCCCCTGAAATAAATGGCCAGTTGGGCATACGTGCGGCCTCTCCATTAATTTCTATGTGAATTCCGGATATAGCCAAGCGCTATACTCGGCTATCTATGGAACTCCCATAGAAATAAATTGAGCGGGCACGTGCATGTACGATCGGCCGCCCAGTTCATTTCAGGTGTGCTGTAGGAGGCACGGGGGCCCCGTTCTCATGATCTCTGGGGGTAAAAACAATGGGGTCTTTTCAGGCAAACTTGAGAAAGGCCTCAGTGTGTTTGGCTGAAACATTGCATGGGGGGATTAAAGCGAGGAATGACGCCTCTTCTTTTTGCCTTTGGATTATCCTTTCTTAGGGCGGCTTATACTTTTCTCATACCCCTAGACCTGACAACAAATAAGGTGGAGTCGGCATACTTCTTTCCCCTCAATGCAGTTTTCAGGTCATTCCCCCAGTACCATCACCCTCATTCTCATCTTTCTAGGTCCACACCTTAAGATTCTTCCGTCCTCTCTCCCTCAGAGTAGTGGATGTTTACCGACTCCCTGGCTGACCCACCCAGTTCCTGGATTATTTTGCTGCCTGGCTGCAATACCTCCTGTCCTCCGAATTACCAACTCTCATTTTCAGCCACTTTAATATTTACATAGACAGCCCTATCTCCCTGTCTGCCTCCCAGCTTCTGGTTCTAGCCCCTTTCATGGGCTTTCACACATTTCTAACTCACAGATGCAGAAAGATGGTATCACACTAGACCTGGTCTTTTTCTGGTTCTGCTCCATTTCTGACTTTACTAACTCTCCTTTCCTTCTCTCCTTCACTGTCACAAATCATCATCCATCTCAGCATGCTTCTACATATCCCACATTCAGAAATCTACATGCCATTGACACTAAGAAACTTACAGACTCTCTACGGTCAGCATTGTCCCCAATCTCTTCTCTCCCCTGTCCTGAACTGCTGAAAAACACTATAATGACACACCCTGGATGAAGTAGTGCCCCTACAATCAGAACCTCCAAACAGAGACTAAAGCAACCCTGGCTTACACATCAAACTTGCTTTGCGGTTCCCCCAGCGGTCGTTTCGCGGCGAACTTTGCGCGTTTGCGATTCGCCGAACATGCGAACATATGACGTTTCAGCACATGGACACACCCCCACCCTCTAACATAACCCAATCTGGGCGCCATTTTACATTCTATTTTTTTTGCCTGTGTAGGGAGAGTTTGCTTTGTGAAGCAGGGACAGGCTGTAAGGGACACCAAACGCTAGCTAATAGGGCCACAAAAGTCCTTTTAAGGACTAGTATAGGTGTGCTATCGATGGGTGTGACATACTAAGGAGTGTGATATACGTATAATATACTTTCTAACATAGAAAGTATATTCTAGTGCATTTGTATTGTGCAGCAGTTGTGTGCGGTTCTGGTGCGATACTGCAGCTATACAGAGGGACAAACACTATTGGAATAACTTATTGCAACTGGTGTGACATACCTGTTGCCCCCCCAAAAAACTGATTGAGGGGTGTGATATACCTATAATATACCTTCTAACATAGAAAGTATATTATAGTGCATTTGTATTGTACAGCAGTTGTGTGCAGTTCTGCTGAGATACCGCAGCTATATAGAGGGACAAGTGCTATTAGAACAACTATTTGCAACGGGTGTGATATACCTGTTGCCCCCAAAAAACTGATTGAGGGGTGTGATATACCTGCTTCCACAAAGTACTATTTGAGGGCTGCGATATAACAGTTGCCCCAAATAAACAGGGTGGTGTGATATATATAGAGGGACAAGCGCTATTGGAACAACTATTTGCAACGGGTGTGATATACCTGCTTCCACAAAATACTGATATATCTATGTACCTCTAAATAGGTCTGGAATTTATTACCTGTATGGGTGGGGGTGAATTTTAAACCTTTATTCAATACTTTTATTTCCTCTTCTGATAGATGATATGAACTTAGGTTACATATTCCCTCACTATTTACTTTACCTTCTTGGCCACGGGACTTTTGTTTATTCTTCCCCCCCTCTTGTTCCTCTAAAAGTTTTCTTTTTCCGTGAGAACTCCACTGATGCTTCTGATCTTTTATTACTCTCTATTGTCACTCCTTTGATCATCTGGTGTGGAAAATTTTAATCTCCAATCATTAAATGAATATTTTCATCTATGTCTTTTGTTTCTTTCTCCTTTCTCTCATTATATTTACTCTTTTAATTTATCATTTTGTTCTACTAATCCTATATCTTCCTTTTTATGCATAGATTTCTGTATTGGGCCATTATATTGTGGTCTAAATTCCCTATCTGAATATTGAGATCTGTAACCTGATTTATATCTGGGGTTATAATTGTCTCTATATCCTGTATAATGATTTTCCTTATACCTCTGGTTAGACTCATCTCTCCCCCTCCCGTGTCCACGTTGTGGATGAAATCTCCAATACGAACTATCACTCCTATAATTATTTCTCCCTTGATACTGGAAGGGTCTGTGCGGTCTCCTCTCCATAGATGGACCCATATAGGGATCCCCGTACATTTTCCCTTGATTTTGTCTATTGTCTCCCTGAGAGTCACCCATCTCCCTTGTTCAGGTAAGGCTTCTGAAACCTCTACATTCACATGTAATTTATCTAGAAATTTTTGTAGAAGAGGGGCTAATTATCACAAGAACATACTTTAAACCCACAGATAGCAATGGATATATAGAAAAGAACAGCTGCCATTATAAACCATGGATAGAAAATATACCTAGAGGGCAATTTCAAAGGATCCAAAGAAGCTGCACTAAGAAGAGTGACTACACTAAACAAAGTGAGGTCATTCAGCGAAGATTTATGGAGAAAGGTTATGAAGAGAGTGTATTAGTGAAAGAGAAAGAGGAGGTTGCACGTAGTTACCAGATGGATGAGATACAACAACAAAAAAAGGGAGTAAATAAAAAGCGCCCGAGGAATAACAATGAAGGTTATAAGATTGCTTTTTCCACCCACAAAACCTAACCTTTGTCCATTACTTAAGCAGATCATTCGAAAAAATTGGAAGGTACTACATAACCCAATATTAGGTAAAATACTGCCCACCAATCCTCAGTTTATATTCCAAATAGCACCGACTATCAAAGACAAAATAGTCCACAGCTCCTTACGTAAGGATCCACATTTACCTTATGGACAATTCACTTGGTGCGGTTTCTGTGCCGTGTGTAAAAATAGAGAAGGGGATTGATTAGAAGCAATGTGGAGAATAAGGATTTCAAAATAAAAGGACATATATCCTGTGAAAACATAGGAGCACATTTAAATTGGAGTTTATACACCTCCAGGCATCTCTATAAATACAAACTGAAAAGAATGGCGTGGTATTAAACAAGCAGGAAGTGCTCAAACCCAATTTAAATGTGCCTGATTTCCATCTACAGGCTACATTTAGGTGCACCTGTGAGGCCTGGGCCATATCAGCCAGTCTTGAGTGGGACTTGCAGACTCCTCCCTCCTCCCATTGCTGGCATGGTTACATGCTGGAGGTAACTGGTGAGTTGTTTGTGAGTCGGCCTCATGCTCCTGTAATTTGCTCACCGGCTCCTGGTATTGCCCATATGGCACAGGTAGCTGAGTGTTAGGTCTCCGAGCTACTTGAGAAACCTTGGCGCGGTGCTCGGGCTCAGACATGTCCTACACCGTAAGACATGTTGGCTAATCTCTACATTTTTAAATCAGTTTGAGGGTTTAGTAAGACCACAGAGTGTACCTGTTTTTGTTATTATTTTGTTACCTACCTGTCAAAGTAACTGTTTCAATACCAGAAAGGACTAGCGATGCATGGTGCTCAATGCACAGTGATGTAGGCTGATGTACAATGTCCCCGCAGTTTAACTGCAGGCCGGAATATACCTGATTTAACGTGCTTCATGGTGAATTAAATCGGAACTAAGCAAATTTCTTGGAGAAATTTGGCAAAGCGTCAGAATCAAATTTTTCACTCATCTCTAGCCACCAGCAAACTATGATTTTTAAGCCAGCATCAAAATGTGGAATGTCTGATAAATAAGCGTCATTCTTCAGTTAATCGGCGGCAGTATTACACTACCACATTATCAATAATGAGAATTCCTACGAACACTTGGTACTGATGATCTGTCTAAAAGTTGGCCAGTGTAATACAGCATACAAACTGAAATGAATGGCGTGGTATTAAACAGGCAGGAAGTGCTCAAACCCACATGCAGTCGTGCATATATATATAGGGGAGCAAATCCTGCACTTGTGGCCTATTGCTAATGACGATCTCCAGCAAAAATGCATACAGTGGAGGATGCCCGCAGCGAACCACAAATACCACAATAGACATCCTACACAAGATAGCAATTATGTGGATGTGATAATCAATATAACAATATAATAAAATAATAGCAAGGACAGGTGCACTCTGCAGTCTTACTAAACCCTCAAACTGATTTTAAAATTGAGAGAGCCCGGGCACCACGCCAAGGTTTCTCAAGTAGCTCGGGACCTAACACTCACCTACCTGTGCCATGTGGGCAATACCAGGAGCCAGTGGGCAAATTACAGGAGCATGAGACCGACTCACAAACAGCTCACCAGTTACCTCCAGCATGTAACCATGCCAGCAATGGGAGGAGGGAGGAGTCTGCGAGTCCCACTCAAGACTGGTTGATATGGCCCAGGCCTCGCAGGTGCACCTAAATGTAGCCTATGGATGGAAAACAGGCACAGTTAAATTGGAGTTTATACACCTCCAAGCATCTATATATATACAAACTGAAAAGAATGGAGTGGTATTAAACAGGCTGGAAGTGCTCAAACCCATGTGCAGTTGTGCATATACTGTGCGTTTTTCTTTACTTAGCTGCTTTTTTCTTGCCATAATACAAGTAGGACTATTCAGTAGGACTATCAGCTGTGTATCCACCTGACTTCTCCACAACGCAACTGATGGTCCCAACCCCATTTATAAGGCAAGAAATACCACTTATTAAACCTGACAGGGCACACTTGTGAAGTGAAGACCATTTCAGGTGACTACCTCTTGAAGCTCATCAAGAGAATGCCAAGAGTGTGCAAAGCAGTAATCAAAGCAAAAGGTGGCTACTTTGAAGAACCTAGAATATGACATATTTTCAGTTGTTTCACACTTTTTGGTTATGTATATAATTCCACATGTGTTAATTCATAGTTTTGATGCCATCAGTGTGATTCTACAATTTTCATAGTCATGAAAATAAAGAAAACTCTTTGAATGAGAAGGTGTGTCCAAACTTTTGGTCTGTACTGTATATACAAGGGAGCAAATCCTGCACTTGTGGCCCGTTGCTAATGACGATCCCCAGCAAAAATGCATACAGTGGAGGATGCCCGCAGCGAACCACAAGTACCACAATAGACATCCAATTTAAATGTGCCTGCTTTCCATCTACAGGCTACATTTAGGTGCACCTGTGAGGCCTGGGCCATATCAGCCAGTCTTGAGTGGGACTCGCAGACTCCTCCCTCCTCCCATTGCTGGCATGGTTACATGCTGGAGGTAACTGGTGAGTTGTTTGTGAGTCGGCCTCATGCTCCTGTAATTTGCCCACTGGCTCCTGGTATTGCCCACATGGCACAGGTAGGTGAGTGTTAGGTCCCGAGCTACTTGAGAAACCTTGGCGCGGTGCTCGGGCTCAGACATGCCCTACACCGTAGGACATGTTGGCTAATCTCTCAATTTTTAAATCAGTTTGAGGGTTTAGTAAGAGCGCAGAGTGTACCTGTCTTTGCTATTATTTTGTTATACAGTGTAATTCAGCCTTTACATCATGTCCTCTCTGTTATTGAAACTTGAGTCTTTTAAAAACTGCACTACTTGTGTTTTCTCCATCACAATATCTCCATCTCAGTGTGTGGCACTACCATTAAGCCTAGTCAGCACACCCGCCTTCTCTGTGTTATGTTTCATACTGACCTTTTCTTCTCCCCCTAAGTTCAATTGCTTGCCTGGACCTCAAAAACTTCTCTAAAATCCATCCCTTACTATGGAAATAACAAAAACTCTCATTCAGACCATAATCCATTACTGTAACTCATTACTGATTGGCCTCCCCTTCACCAGACTTTCCCCTCTTCAATCCATCCTTAATGCATCAGCCAGGCTTATCTATGTGTCTAACCTCTACTCCAATGCCTTCGCACTATGCCGGTCATTTCACTGGTTTCTCATACAGTACAGGATTCAATTTAAACTGCTTACTTTCACCCACAAAGTTCTCCACAGTGCTGCACCCCCCCCCCCCCCCTACATTTCCTTCTTCATTTCTGTCTACCAATGCTAATGACTTATGACTGACATCCACCATAATCTGAACCTCTCACTCCCATCTTCAAGACCAAGCTGCACCAGTTCTCTGGAATGGCTTAACCCAAGCGATTAGGTTAATGCACAACATCCACAGATTTACGCACTCCTCTTTTTTCGGTTGGCCTATCACATCCCCTAATCAACTTTTCTCCATTCACCCTCCCCCATCATCATCATTCTTCTGAAACTGATCCATTGTCAATTAACCACACCCCAGAAATCAGCTGGTGGCTAGCTCATGCAGCTTTATATCTGCTCCCCTATTATGTTAAGATGGCTGGACCATGGTACAAATCAAGCACTTCTTTCCTTTTGTGTTACCCCTATCTCCTCATAGATTATATCTTACGAGCAAGGCCTTCATTTCTCTTGTTTTAATTGTTGACTTGTTTGTCACTATGTTATTTATGACTCTGATTGTACATGAACCCCTGATTGTAAAGCTCTGCGGAATATGTTGGCACTATATAAATAAAGATTATTATTATTTTTATCCTTTGACCTGTAGATAAATAGATATTGTATAAGCATCATATAAACAAAAACATACCATTTAGATTACTAATTATTTCTGAAGTGAACTAATGTCTCCTGGTAGTGGAACTGAATATTAAATTGTAATCCAAATAATCCATGAAGATCAAAAAGCTAAAATGGGAAGCACATTGAAGAAATCCCCGGCTAGTTTTATATTAAATGGGTTTAAGTTACATTTTATAGAAATCCCCAAGCTTTCCCTCTTGGAAAATCCTGAAACTATATTATGATGTTTATTCTTGTAAATATTTTATAATTTCATGTATGTTTTCTTGTGAAACAACCAAATACAGGGTGGAAAAAATAATGCTCCCAAATACATTTCTTAATGCCTCTCCCCTATATATGACCTAATTCATAAGAAGTTTATAATTCTGCAGGGATTCTGGTTTGTTGTGAGCGCTCACTAGTTAAATGAAGAAAAGACTATGGAGATCATTTATCAAACTGGTGTAAAATAGAACTGGTTTGGTTGCCCATAGAAACCAGATTCCACCTTTCATTTTGGACAGCTCCTATGGAAACTGAAAGGAGGAATGTGATTAGTTGCTGTTGGCAACTAACCCAGTTCTTCTTTACACCAGTTTAATAATTGACTATATATATATATATATATATATATATATATATATCAGCAAATATGATACAGCACTCCCACAGGGTATGAGAATCAAAAATGGGTGCCAGTGTACTTAATCCTAACCGAGGATTTGAATAGTCTTAAAGAGGGCCTTTCATCAGAAAATGGTTTGTTAAATTCTTATACGACCTTATGGGGCTGCTCTCACTGATGTCCGGACACTTTATTTTATTTTATTTTTTATATATATATACACAGTGCTGCCCATAATTATTCATACCCCTGCCAAATTTTGACTTAAAGTTACTTTTATTCAAACAGCAAGTAATTTTTGACGGGAAATGACATAGGTGTCTCCCGAAAGATAATAAGAACATTTCTCAGCTTTTATTTACATTTGAGCAAAAAGTGTCCAGTCCAAAATTATTCATACCCTTCTCAATAATCAATAGAAAAATATTTATTGGCTATTACAGCAATCAAACACTTCCTATAATTTCAGACCAGCTTTTTACATGTCTCCACAGGTATTTTTGCCCATTCATCTTTAGCAATGAGCTCCACATTTTTCAGGTTGGAGGGTCTTCTTGCCATCACCCTGATCTTTAGCTCCCTCCACAGATTCTCAATTGGATTCAAGTCTGGACTCTAGCTGGGCCACTCCAAAATGTTAATGTTGTTGTCTGCTAACCATTTCTTCACCACTTTTGCTGTGTGTTTTGGGTCATTGTCATGCTGAAATGTCCACTAGTGCCCAAGGCCAAGTTTCTCTGCAGACTGCCTGATGTTGTCGTTGAGAATCCTCATGTATTGCTCTTTTTTCATGGTGCCGTTTACTGTGATTAGGTTCCCTGATCCATTGGCTGAAAAACAGCCCCAAAGCATTAGGTTCCCACCACCATGTTTGACAGTGGGGATGGTGTTCTTTGGGTTGAAGGCTTCTCCTTTTATATGCCAAATGAAGGAAACATCATTGTGACTAAACAATTAAAATTTTGTTTCATCTGACCATAACACAGAAGACCAGAAGTCTTCTTCTTTGTCCAGATGAGCTTTTGCAAAGGCCAAGCAAGCTTTTGTGTGCCTTATCTGGAGAAGTGGCATCCTCCTTGGTCTGCATCCGTGGAACCCAGCAGTGGGCAGTGTCCGTGAGACATTGCCACCAGCAGAGCCCAGATTCACCAGGATGGCCTTGGTGGTGATCCTTGGATTCTTTTTCACCTCTCTAACTATCCTCTTGGCCAGCACAGGTGTCACTTTTGGCTTCAGACCACGTCCTCTGAGATTTTCCACAGTGCGGAACATCTTGTATTTAAAAAAAATAATAATTTGCACTGTAGCCACTGGAACTTGAAAACATTTAGAAATGGCCTTGTAGCCCTTTCCTGACTTGTGAGCAGCCACAATGTGCAACCGCAGGTCCTCACTGAGCTCCTTTGTCTTAGCCATGACTGTTCACAAACCAACTGCAGAGAGCTGCTGTTTTTCCCCTGTTGAGTTAATTAAAACAGCTGTTCCCATTTAATCAGGGTAATTAGGATGCTTTAGAACAGCTTGGACTATTTGAAATGGTATAGAACTTTTGATTTTCCCACGGACTGTGACAGTTTGTGAAGGGTATGAATAATTTTGGACTGGACACTTTTTGCTCAAATGTAAATAAAAGCTGAGAAATGTTTTTTCCCACAATAATGCCTCTTGTACATCGTATTATTATCTTTTGGGAGATACCTATGTCATTTCCCATCAAAAAATTACTTGCTGGTTGAATAAAAGTAACTTTAAGTCAAAATTTGCCAGGGGTATGAATAATTATGGACAACACTGTATATATACATATCGTTCCCCCCCCACCCCCCCCCCCCGCCCCTATGTTTTAAGAGGAGGAAAATAAGAAAAAAATATATTTTTCATCAGTCCCCCCAATTATCATTACACCCCCAAATCAAACCTCCAATTTTCATCTGACCTCAGATCAGACCCCCATTCCTTATGAGACCTCAGATCAAACCTCCATCAGATCCCCATTTCTCATCAGACTTCAGATCAGACCCCCAAATCAGATCCCCATTGCTCATCAGACCTCAGATTAGACCACATCAGGCCCCTATTACTCATAAAACCTCAGATCAGACCCTCAAATGAGACAAAAAAAATAAAAATAAATGAACCTACCTCTCCTGTTTTGGACAGTGCTAGCACTTGCAGATCCCGCACTCACCACTCCCAGGTCTTAGTCTGCAAGCGCTGCACTGCAATGTAACCTGACGTTGCACAACACCAGGTCAGAGTGGTGAGTACAGCCAGCCCAAAGAGCACTGTATTCACCACTTTCCGATCCTACTGTGTCCTACTATATACAGTTGCAAGAAAAAGTATGTGAACCCTTTGGAATGATATGGATTTCTGCACAAATTGGTCATAAAATGTGATCTGATCTTCATCTAAGTCACAACAATAGACAATCACAGTCTGCTTAAACTAATAACACACAAAGAATTAAATGTTACCATGTTTTTATTGAACGCACCATGTAAACATTCACAGTGCAGGTGGAAAAAGTATGTGAACCCTTGGCTTTAATAACTGGTTGAACCTCCTTTGGCAGCAATAACTTCAACCAAACGTTTCCTGCAGTTGCAGATCAGACGTGCACAACGGTCAGGAGTAATTCTTGACCATTCCTCTTTACAGAACTGTTTCAGTTCAGCAATACTCTTGGGATGTCTGGTGTGAATCGCTTTCTTGAGGTCATGCCACAGCATCTCCATCGGGTTGAGGTCAGGACTCTGACTGGGCCACTCCAGAAGGCGTATTTTCTTCTGTTTAAGCCATTCTGTTGTTGATTTACTTCTATGCTTTGGGTCATTGTCCTGTTGCAACACCCATCTTCTGTTGAGCTTCAGCTGGTGAACAGATGGCCTTAAGTTCTCCTGCAAAATTTCTTGATAAACTTGGGAATTCATTTTTCCTTTGATGATAGCAATCCGTCCAGGCCCTGACGCAGCAAAGCAGCCCCAAGCCATGATGCCCCCACCATCATACTTCACAGTTGGGATGAGGTTTTGATGTTGGTGTGCTGTGCCTCTTTTTCGCCACACAAAGTGTTATGTGTTTCTGCCAAACAACTCAACTTTGGTTTCATCTGTCCACAGAATATTTTGCCAGTACTGCTGTGGAACATCCAGGTGCTTTTGTGGAAACTGTTAACGTGCAGCAATGTTTTTTTGGACAGCAGTGGCTTCCTCTGTGGTATCCTCCCATTAAATCCATTCTTGTTTAGTGTTTTACGTATCATAGATTCGCTAACAGGGATGTTAGCATATGCCAGAGACTTTTGTAAGTCTTTAGCTGACACTCTAGGATTCTTCTTCACCTCATTGAGCAGTCTGTGCTGTGATCTTGCAGTCATCTTTACAGGACGGCCACTCCTAGGGAGAGTAGCAGCGGTGCTGAACTTTCTCCATTTATAGACAATTTTTCTTACCGTGGACTGATGAACAGCAAGGCTTTTGAAGATACTTTCATAACCCTTGCCAGCTTTATGCAAGTCAACAATTCTTAATCGTAGGTCTTCTGAGAGCTCTTTTGTGCGAGGCATCATTCACATCAGGCAACGCTTCTTGTGAAAAGCAAACCCAGAACTGGTGTGTGTTTTTTATAGGGCAGGGCAGCTGTAACCAACACCTCCAATCTCATCTCATTAATTGGCCTCCAGTTGGCTGACACCTCACTCCAATTAGCTCTTGGAGATGTCATTAGTCTAGGGGTTCACATACTTTTTCCACCTGCACTGTGAATGTTTACATGGTGTGTTCAAAAAAACATGGTAACATTTAATTCTTTGTGTGTTATTAGTTTAAGCAGACTGTGATTGTCTATTGTTGTGACTTAGATGAAGATCAGATCACATTTTATGACCAATTTGTGCATAAATTCATATAATTCCAAATGGTTCACATACTTTTTCTTGCAACTGTATACACATTTAAACTGGCCATATCCCTTGACAGAAAGCATCGAAGTATGGCAACAATAAAGCATTGCTCATCTATATATACTCTGCTTCCTGCTTCTACCAAGAAAAAAGTCCTTTTTTCTCTTGTCTTAGGCCTCAGTCACACTTCAGTATTGGATCAGTACAGGCCAAAACCAGTATTGGAACATACACACAGAGAATATGTAATGGAAACATTCATACATTTTTGCCACTTCTTATTATAGGTTAAAGAAAGCAGCTGAAAAACACTGATCAAATACTGAAGTGGCAATGACGCTATACTTAAATAACTCAGTCTCTCCTTATCAGGATACATGTCCAGATAGCTCATGTTTGCATATCATTTTCCCAAGGCGCATTTCCTGAAAATAAGTCTCCGTACATCCACTGGGTCTCTTCAATGAGAATCAGTAACACACCCTGAAAATATTATGACACTAGTGTTCTTATGGCTATGTGGCCTTGTTTAAACCCCTTAGGTAATTGTAACAGACTGTAGGAAAGATGGGAAAACAGGTTCACATCAGCTATAGCACACTACATATAATGTTGTTATACCACCTTATATTCTTACTACATTGGTTCATTTTGGACTTAGCTTACTATAAATAAATGTTCACCTGGCACTCAGACTACATATGGAAAATCGTAATATACTTATTACATTGTAACTGAGGGATTAGATCACAGGGTAGAAAATTTGCACAACTATAGTTCTTCAACATGACAACTTTGCTAGTGCCTTTAGCATCTACATTTTTCAATGCAGCCCATATCTGTAATGACCGGTGTCACGCACAGGGAGGAAAACAGGGAAAGCCCTGCCTAAGGGAGAGGGAAAGGTGGTGACCCCTAACTCACCTTGCGGCTGGCACCTGACTGCCCTGACGTCCCTAGACGGGTTCCTCACCCGTGCGGCGATCACGTGCCTAAACCCTGGCTTTCCCTGAAATGAGCCCTAGATAGTGAACGGGCCGGTGGGATCGCTAGTCCTCACCACTGCACTAAGAGGGAAACACCAGGGAGAGGACAGACAAACACAGACAAACACAAACACCCAGGTGGACGACAACAACTGTCCACAAAGGTCCAACAGGGATCCGGAGGGTAGCGTTCTGAATCAACAGTCAGAGAACGCAGCAACACAGCTCCAGTGGGTCAGGATAGATGTCCAGGCAGGAAGCTCTATCTCTGGCAACCAGAGAAGTGTGAGAGAGGAATATAAGGAGGTTTGGGAGTGCTGGACAAGGAACAGCTGAGGAGAAGGAGCTACGGATCCCTGAGTGAGCCAAAAGGGTTTGCAAAGCAAACCCAGAAAGCTACCATAAGGAAAACAGCCCTATCTTAAATAGAGCGTGCAGCCAACCGCTGCGACTTCCTGACCCCGGGTATAACGGAGTCAGGCGTGGTTCTCGATACCCTTGTGACAATATCAGCCTAGTGATAACTGACACTTCATTGAATCCCTCAGGCACACCTTTCTTGTGCAATTTTGCTGACGTCCACTGTATCTATCAGGTCCACTTCTGTTCCAGTGGCACCTGGCACATCCTATTCTGTCTCAGGCTAGGTGCTTCATAGGCTCAGATGACATGCTTGAGTCCTACCTCTGCAGAGCAGCGGTTCCTGCTATCTCCGCAACCTGGATCAAGAACATTTGCTTGTTCATCAGGTGAACGGCAGCACCTTTACACTGGGTCATTATCAGGAACGAGTGTTCCTAGGAATGCTCCTTCGCTATAATTGTCCCAATTATTGGTCAATTGTCAGCCAGATAAAGGGGTAGATAGGACATGGAGATAAATACAGCAGGACAAACACACAGACAGATGGATAGACAGACAGGTGCATAGATAGATAGATAGATAGATACAGTTAGGTCCTGTGACGAATACAATACCCCTCGTGCCCCGACTGACGCTACGTCGAGCTCACGAGATGCGGTATGGTCACTGGTTACCAAGGCGTGATGTTATGCCCTCCTGGAGGAGCAGGTAAGGTCAGTTTTGGTACAGTTTTCACAGACTCCTCCTGTTCACAATGGCACAACAAGCTGAGAGGGCCTTTTCACTGCCCCAGTGAAACAGCGCATTCTCAGCCCGGGAAGACTGCCACCAGTTTCTTGTTTGATATAAGCCCGGTCCGCTAACGGGATTATATAGGGCAAGAAACCAACCCTCGGTTGAGGATTACTAGGCCGAAACACGGACATGGGGATTCGTGATCGAGATACAAGACAGCACAAGATTAAATTATATATTTATTCACCTTAAGGGCTCACTAGAAATAACACTATACACACAAGGAATATATACAGTGGTCTGAGGTTACAAATACAGGTGGTATTGTACAAACAAGGTTAAGCAGAACAAGTCAGTTTACCAGATGGATGAGTCCGTTTGGGTAGTGATGAGTTCTTAGCTGTAGTCACATGGAGGGCAGTGATGTCAGCAGGTTGCAGGTCCCTCTAAACACATGGCACGATGTGACCCTCCCTCAGAGAAAAGACACGCCCACTTGCTGGCACAATCCTTTTAACCTGTAGCCGGCCCCTCCCCTCCTGGCCTCTGGGAGGGGTCCACCCCCCTCAGCTGGGCTGGCAGCACATGAGCCACAAAAACCCATTAGATCTCATGGCTCCAAACCAGAATGTCGCAGGGAGGTGGTTCTGGGACAAATAGATTCGCCTGGGTTCCGGCTACCAGTAGAGTTCAAGCGTTGTACCATTATTTGGTTTATGTGGGGAGATTTGCATATCTCCCTTCCCTGGCCTCCCGCCGCCAAACTATAACCACGGGCCTGTTCGTCGTGGCCACAGGGACAGAAATGTGTATCTGGTTTATGTATGTAATGCATGGGTGATTCATAATTCCTTATGAATCACCGGTTCCAACCTGTCTGATAATCTGAGTGAAGTGGTGAATGGCTTAGACCTCATGCTGAGAGATTCTTCCTGTTACATCAGCTTGGTTCCTGGCTGACTGGAGGACGTGTGAATTTGTAAACAAGTGGCTTGCTTAAAGCCAGGACCCCTGTGGAGTTCACTACCTCTGCAATCTGACAAGCAGAGGGTTGAAGTGAGAACTTATTTTGCATGTACACTGACCAGGCGAGGTGAATTAAATAAAAATCATGGCTGCCATTATACGATAATCCATATTCCTCACATGTCCATATATATTTGGACACAAACACAAATTTATTTTTTTACCTGTTTACTAAAACATATTCAAGTTATAGTTATATAATAGACATGGACATAAAGTCCAGACTTTTAGCTTTCATTTGAGGGAATCCACTTTAAAATTGGATGAAGGGTGTCACCCTTACATGTGGCACCCTGTTTTTAAAGGGACCAAAGGTAATTGGACAATTGACTCAAAGGCTGTTTCATGGGCAGGTGTGGGCTATTCCTTCATTATTTCATTTTCAATTAAACACATAAAAGACCTGGAGTTCATTTGAGATGTGGCATTTGCATTTTGAAGATTTTGCTGAGAAGTGAACATGCGGTCAAAGGAGCTCTCCATGCAGGTGAAACAAGCCATCCTTCATCTGCCAAAACAGAAAAAACCTATCCGAGAAATTGCTACACTATTAGGAGTGGCAAAGTTTACAGTTTGGTACATCCTGAGAAAGAAAGCACTGGTGACCTCAACAATGCAAAAAGACTTGGACGCACACGAAAGACAACAGTGGTGGAGGATCGCAGAATAATTACCATGATGAAGAGAAACCCCTTCACAACAGCCAACCAAGTGAACAACACTCTCCAGGATATAGGCGTATTAATATCCAAATCTACCATTAAGAGAAGACTGCATGGAAGTAAATACAGAGGGTCCACTGCACGGTGCAAGCCACTCATAAACCTCAAGAATAAGAAGGCTAGATTGGACTTTGCTAAAAAACAAACAAAAAAAAAACAGCACACTTCTGGTAGAACAATCTTTGGACAGATGAAACCAAGATCAACCTCTACCAGAATGATGGAAAGAAAAAAGTATGGCGAAGGCATGGTACAGCTCATGATCCAAAGCATACTACATCATCTGTAAACACAGCGGGGGCAGTGTGATGGCTTGGGCATGCATGTCTGCCAGTGGTACTGGGTCCTTAGTGTTTATTAATGACGTAACACAGGACAGAAGCAGCCGGATGAATTCTGGGGTTTTCAGAGACATACTGTGTGCTCAAATCCAGCCAAACTGATTGGTCGGCGTTTCATAATACAGATGGACAATGACCTAAAACACAAAGCCAAATCAACCCAGGAGTTTATTAAAGCAAAGAAGTGGAATATTCTTGAATGACCAAGTCAGTCACTGGATCTGAACCCAATAGAGCATTTAACGTGTTAAAGACTAAACTTCAGACAGACTGGCCCACAAACAAACAGCAACTGAAAACTGCTGCAGTAAAGGCCTGGCAGAGCATTAAAAAGGAGGAAGCACAGCGTCTGGTGATGTCCATGAGTTCAAGACTTCAGGCAGTCATTACCAACAAATGCTTTAGTTCCTTACATTTTTATGCAATCATTTTGTTCAACCCACTGAATTAAAGCTGAAAGTCTGAACTTCAACTGCATCTGAATTGTTTTGTTCACAACCCATAGTAGTAATGTACAGAACACAAATTAGAAAAATGTTGTCTCTGTCCAAATATATATGGATCTAACTGTAGATAGATTAAAGATTAGCAATTTGTATACAGTAGGTCTACATTTACAGATCTACAAAGGGATTATGGACCTTGATAAGGGTAAAAACTGGCAGCAATAAAAGCCTAAATATTTCTAGGTATAGTGAATGAGGAAATAAAAAGCTTTAACCAGTTTGCCATGCAGACAAATCATCTGACACTCTTTGTAAACATGTTTATGGACAGCCTCTTGTGTTTCGGTAACGATTATTAGTTCTGAATCCCACATGGTGAATCTGCAATTCAGTTTTGGACTCCACATTCTAAAAAAGGATATAGGAAAGCTACAAAGGGTTCAGAGGTGGGCAACCAGATTATTAAATAGGATGGAATCTCTAACTTATAATGAGAGGCTTAAAAAATTAGGCTTGTTCAGCTTGGAAAAAAAATACATCTTTGAGGTGATCTAATTTACATGTATAAGTCTACTTTGACATCTGTGTTTTCCTTTCTGGTTTTGAGATCCATTTATTATAAAATATATATTAACATGCCGCATCCGTCATCAAATACCATTGTAAGTTATTGGACGCCAGATCCGTTTTTTTTCGTGTACCGGCACCATTGACTTACATTAACTTACATGTTCAGTTTTCCATGCCGCACAAAAAAATGCTGCCTGTGGCGGTTTTGTGTCCGGTATGGGAACGCAAATAAACGGAATAGAATACATTAGGGTGCACTCCGTGTCCTCATTGACAATGAATGGGGAACAAACTGAAGCATTTTCCTCCAGTTTTGAGATTCTCTGTCGGATCTCAAAACTGGAAAGTGGGTATGAAAAAGTACAAAGAAGAGACGAATTAGTCTAATAGAGGGATACAAAGGGAGCATTATTATTGTATGGAGACACATTGGTGGACATTATTTTTGAAAAGGAGCACAAAGAGGGGTATTATTATTACATGGGAACACAAAGGGGGGCATTATTATTGCATGGGCACGAAGGATAACATTTTATGGTACCCAAAGAGGGACATTACTATTGGATGGGCACTAGGGGACATTATTATTGAATGGGGCACAAAGGGGGGATTTACTATTGCATTGGGGAAAAAGTGGGTCATTATTATTACATAGTGGCACGTTTACTACGTCTATATTTAAAAGGGGACTATGTGAGGCACAAAAAGGGGTTATTATTACTGTGTAGGGCACTGGGGGAGACATAATTACCATCTTAGGCAATAAAGATGGGTATTGAGATGGGGAAGATACCAGAAATTAAAGATGCTTTTGGGGTTGCGGTCTGCATATGTTGTGGCCAGAAGGATTCTTCATGGCAGTCTGGGCCACATGGAGAAGAAAAAGCATATGGAACAACTCCAATTAATGATGTTACCTGTAAGTCACTGATCTAACCCTGTGAACGCTTATATAGCCTGCAGAGCACCTGCATAGAAATCTTATCTACTACTGTACGGTCACTATAAGGAAGTATTTTATTTTGTGTTTTTTATTCAGTATCAGTATTGTGCTATTGTCAGTCAGTTGTTGTGCTAATATATGTTTGTGTTCTTGCTTTTTTAGGTAGAGGGGAGATATATGACTCTACTCGTTATTGGTTTCCCACATCTGAGCAATGTGGAGGGGGGGTCAAAGATTTGTCTTGCGGCCCATAGGACCCAAGTTAATCCTCTGACTATTGTGCATCTTTTGCTATGGTAGTTCATATGAGGCATGTATAACGTAATAATTACGTTTGCATCACTTCTTTGAAAGAACTGTGTGGATTATGAAGTAAACTGTGCTCTAGTTCATTTCAGGCAAGGAGCTGATTTCCAGAATAATCCACATAACTCCAGACTAGTTACACAATGTCTTTCAGACCTCAACAAGTGACTTCACTATAGCTGTAGAAGAACTGTTTTGTCATATGACAGATCAGGTGCAGATAATTGAGGACCCTGTGACCAGTACGTAAGACGATCACTTCTGTTTACATTACATGGAAGGATATCATTTTAAGGACTTTGTAAACAACACTGTGAATCACAAGGTTTTTAGCAGATGGAGAGCTGAATCTGTGCTACATTTTCTCATGTCTCGAGTTCACATTTTGATCTTGAGAATGAATGTGAAGAATAGTACTGTTCACACCAGCTGACACAAGGTTATTCAAGGAAAGAAATGTACCCATTGAGTATAGAGACACAATGACACGTTATATTATATATATTTATCTAAGTAACATATCAGTGTTTTTTGTGTTTTTGCTAAATGAAGCCAAAAATGTGCATACAGCAGATCTCACAAAAAGGTTTGGATAAACTCTGGACAAGAATGACTATTCACAGTTGTGATGAGTAGAGATGAGCGAAGTTATGGAAAATTCGTTTCGGCTGCTTTGAAAAATTTCACACAAAAATTCAATTTGTGACGAATTACTTCATCATGAAGCGCATTTCTTTGTATGTAGCGGGCGCAGTGATGGGGAACAGTGATCAGGAAGTACTCAGAGGCCGCATTCATCGCTGATCGCGGCATCTGAGGCTACAATTTAGGTCTTTCAGGGCTTAATCAGGGTTAAAATAACAAAAATAAATAAATACTAACCTTATACATTCGCTTACATAGAGACTGTCATGGGCATCTTGATTTAAGACCAATCTCGTGCGGTGACATGACTACCTCACCACACCCGGCCAGCGCTCTGGCGAGGTGATGTTATCCGTGACCCTGCACAAGATTTTGCACAGTTTATGCAATCAAGATGGCTGCAACAGCCTCTTCACGTGCAAATGGATGAGATGAGGTTTTTTTACTGTCATTTGAGGAAAAATTGATTCGTTACCACAAAGCACAAGGAAATTTGGCTTTGCGGCGAATCAAATTTTTTCTGAAATCATCATAAGCTGTTACTTAGACGTTATCACCTACACTTGGTGAGGCAAGATGTGCAAAGAATGACAATTCACCTAAATAAACATGAAAGACCAAAAGTGAGCAGTGTAGATGCATATATACAGATGTATATTTCTTACTTTTTCTCTTGGCTTGAGATATCCCAAGATGAGTGGCAGCAAATGACTAGTTTGAAAAAAAAAAAAAAAAAAAAAGCATTACATCTTTTTTTTTTACTTGGTCATCTTGTGCCACTCATCTCACCATGTCTCAGGGAAAGATACAGAAGTGCATATTTATCAGACAACCAACATGAAATATTGCTAAGTCACAGGAATTAATTTATCCACAAGTTACATGGAATATTCAAGAATTATTTGTGTTGACCACATATTATGTGATATCGCAGGGTTGGCAAGGGCACAACATGTCCAACAAAATTCATTATAAAGTGTTGAACATATCTAAAGATGACTCCTAGTAGTGGTCATCTTTAAGCAAAGCTAAAGGAAATAAGCATCATACAGCCATATCTCAGCAGAGGGCCATATGTCATATGGTTTATGCTATAATAGCTCCTCCCTAGATAGTTGCCCTGTCATACTGCTCAATCATAACTTGCAAATCTGAACATAGTATGGATAGACTTGGTGTAGTGTTTGCATTTGTTTTGTTTTTTCAACATTCCCTAATGGAAGGATAATTAGAGAGTGTTGGGACAGAAAGTTCAGAACTGTAGTTGCACCTGTGTAATTGTACCCGAGGACCCAAAATACCCTTATGGTAAGTCACCAGTTCTATGAATGACAAATGATTGTGGTTGGGATGGATGTAAAGTTACAAACTTTACACTGGGGCTCCAAAGCTCCAACTTCTGGAAACAAGACTTTATTATATTATTCTGATGTGGGACGTACACAAGCTTATCTTAGGGGTTTTCTACATGGGCATTCCTAATAAATGTTCTCTAGCAAAATAGCATGTACTACAAGCAGGGAAAACTCCAACCAGAGAATGGAAATGTATTATTGGATGCTGTTCAATCTCCTCTATAAATTATAGTCTGCCTGTACCAACTGTAGGTAGGGACAGAACAAGGACAGTGATTCCCTGAACTAGAATCCAGACCGCTTTCCCTACCTACTTGCAGTGTAAGCCCTAAATGGCAGAACCCCAACATGACGACAGTCCTTACACTAGTATACGTGCAGGACAAACAAGACACACAACACAAACAACACATAAGCAGGGTAGTACGAAATGGGTCAGAAACAGACGGGCTACGCAGTCCCAAATGTGAGACAGAGGGTGGTCAGAACTCAGAAGCCAAGCTGATGTCAGAACCAGACAGGCTACAGAATTCCAAAACATGAGACAGAGAGTGGTCAACCAGATAGACTATCACTGTCAATGGTGTATGGCCAGGAAGGGATTTAAATAGAGCACCAAGTCCATGGATCAGAACCTGATAGATCCATTGATTCAGTGCTCCATTAGTTAGAAACACTAGTACACAGTAATAGAGCAGCTGAGCTAGTTAGCCCACTGCAAATCTCCCCCCAGCACACACCCGCTGTGGGGAGAAATAGAGCATTTCTGTCACGGTGCGGTTGTCACGGCTGAGGATGGGGAAAACCCTCAGCCGTGCTATATCAGAAGATGGATGGTCAGAGCATGGCCAAGACAGGGATCAGGGAGCAGGTCACCTCCTAATCGCATCCCTAATCTGACCCTGACTCCTAGCTGTATGAGCTGACCCTGATGGTAGGAGGGCTCATACTCCGCAACCTTGAAGTCCCTGCTAGCCCTCAGGGTGGCCCTAAACTAGGAGCAGGGTAAGACGACCTGTTCCTCCTGGACATGGAGGAACAAGAGTCTCACTGGCCAAGCTGCAAGGAAAACACAATTACAAATACAACATATAGATATGGCAGGAGAACTAAAGCAGTTCCAAACCTACCTGCCACAGCCACGCTGACTGGAACCCGTGCATGACAACTGATGTCCACAAAACACTAAGGGACACAGCACACAACACATATCACACAGGTAACCAGGACATCCATAGTTGTAATAAACAGATAGACCATAAAGACATAATCTAACACCAGACATAGAATTTTATGACCACAAGAGTGGCCCCCACTGGCAGTAGGTAAATAACAGGAGGATGTCTCCAGCAACCATGGCTGAAGAACCCCTCAGCTAACTGAAACCAGCAGAGGCTTTATAGCCCAAAGTAGCCACACCCACACTCAGACACACCCAGTGCACACACACTGAGGGAGTTAACCCTTCCTTAACCAGGGAGTGTAGTGAAACCACAAAAAGGGGAATACACAAGCAAACTCTCACTGCAGCTGTTACCAGAGACAACGACATGCGTAGCAAATGTGTCCTGGGAGCCGGCCAAAAGGCCGAGACACTGCCACCACATGTACACAACACCACACGTTGCCATGGGCAGCCACAGGCGAAGGGAAAATGTCACAGTGCACACATAACATAAAACACAGTGCACACCAGACATTCAAAGTGCATACAAACACCCACACATAACCAAAGGCAACCGCACGCATACCTGTTGTCCGCGGCAACCGCACCTGAGGCAAACAACAAAGTGCCCCCAGCTGCAGTTGACACAACACCAGACCGCGGGCAACTGCATGCGGCTCCCAAGGAGTCACGGCCATGAACATGGTCGTGACAGCGGTTCACTGTGACAGTTGTGACCGTGTAGCCTGGCTGCATGCCCTCTCGCATACTGGATGCAGGCTGACTCCTGTGTATGCTGGTTGCTTGGGGCTACGTGCTGGCTGCGGTGTCTTGTGTGAACCTGTGAATGTGTATTCTTCCCGTGATCTGCATCTCTGTGCAGTTCTTGTCACTGTTCCTTGGTATGCTGGTCCTGCGATGCGTGCTGGCTGCAGCCTTGTGTGTCAACTATGGCCTGTATCGTTTGTTCTGTGCTTCTTGCTAATCCTGGTTCTGGTGGTGTTAACTTCCCCTGGTCTGTTCCTGGGTGTGGCTTATCAGGTGCCCTCCTTAATCCAGCTATATCTATCTGTGAGCTGTGGGGCTTGTGGTCAGTCTTTCTTCTGCATTGCTGGGTGTGGCACCTTGCTGCTCATCCAGGGGGTCAGCCTGTCTTGTGTCTTTCTGGGTGTTGCACCTTTCTGCTCACCCAGGAGGTCAGTCTATCTTGAGCCTTGCTGGGTGTTGCACCTTGCTGCTCACCCAGGAGGTTAGTCTGTCCTGTGCCTTACTGGGTGTAGTCCCTTGCTGCTGAGCCAGGGGGGTTTTGCCATCTGCCCTTGTTTGTGGTGTCGCCTGGTAATGGATTGTTGTTGTTGCTTTGTCTGTTCTTCTATACCTGTCTTGTGATGATGTTGATGTTGTTATCCTTGTCCATGCCTTCCCTGGCATGTTCTTCTGTACCTGTTCTCTGTCTGGATCCACTTTTTTTCCATGTCTAGCAGTGCTCTAACTGAGTCTGATAGCCTGGCAGTGTTAAACTGCTTCTGATCCTGTCCTATGTCCAGCCTGGCAGTGCCTACTGCTGCTTATCTAGTCTGTTCCTTGTCTGTCCTGCAGTGCCTTACTGGTTCTGTTACTGTCCTGCCTTGGTGAGAGAGCTCCTGGGTTCTCCGGTGGGAGGATCTCTAGTCTGTGTACAGCTCTGCCTGAGATCACCATGCTTCCATTCCGCTTAGGGTCCAGGCACCTGCTTCTGTGCTGGTTCCCGTTTGTCTTGTTGTCTGATCCATGTCTTGTGTTTGGTTGGGTTCCAGTCCTGTGGCTGTGGTTTCCTGCAGGTAGCGACCAAGTGTACTGGGACCTTCCTTGAGTTGCAACTAGTGAGCCCGTGGCCCAATTCATCCCCACCACCAGGGGTTCTGTGAAGAACGGGGCTCACTGGCTCCCCGCCCTCTGGGTTTTGCCTCTGGTCTGCCGGTGCACTTGGTTCTCTGGTAGTGCTACCACTATTGCTTAACCTGCCGTACTGTCATGTTCTTTTATTACATGTGTAATAAAATACTCTGTTGGTCCCTGGTCTGAATCTTGCCTGTGTCCTGTTTGCATGATGTCCCGGAGGTCTGCCTTGGGCCCTGGCACATGACATTTGCATACTATTACTAATGATGCGGGTGCGTCACCAGCGCATCTCTCCCAACTCGGCCATGCTGAGGATTGCGCTGCTGGAGCATGGATAGGAAAGTTTATTACACTGCCATTTATGGTGATCTAGAACTTCTCTGTGAAGCATAGGCTACTGTCAAAAGACAGTACTAGTATATGTGCCCTGTTGACAAGCTCAGTCACATTTGATTTTTCTGCATGTAATGAAACCACTTAAAGGGGTATTATCATCTTAATGATCACTATGATCACTGTTAAATCTGGTAATGATTTAACAGTGATCATTTTTCTAAATATATTTTATTAACAAATCCCCACCCCTTAGAAAAAAATAAACCTATACTTACCTGACTGTTGTCCTCCGTCTCCCCTGGTTACGGCCACCGCTTTTCTCAGGAATTGCAGTGGCCGCGCGTGCACAGACGACTTTTCTTTTCTTCTCCCGGTCGGCCACGCGCTGTACTGAACGCGCCCGCCGAGTCCGCGCATGCGCCCTTGGTGACTTCTTCCTGGCAAGTATACTATACTGGCCAGGAAGAAGTCACCAGGGCGCATGCGCGGACTCGGCGTGCGCGTTCAGTACAGCTTGCGGCCCGGCCGGGAGAAGACATCAATGAAGATGGAGCCCGTTCCCTGCCGAGTGCCGAAACCAGGAAGTGGACGGCGCGCTGGGACCAGGTAAGTATGAAATAGCCTGTTGAGAAAACCCCTTTAAAGAATATGGACACCTTCAGGGCAGTTTTTGTTATGATTGCATCATATTCATTTTGGGCTAAAAATAATTTTTGCAATTGGTCTTTACTAAAAAATGTTCAGCTGTTTTTGTAATATAGGGGCTAAATTTCAGTCTATTTGCATACTGTCACTTTCTGCTTAGTCCTGTCAGACTATGGCTCATGTAGAGCTCTTATCTCTGATCTTCTGACTCCTGATTCTTCCTTATCAAACTGAAGAATGGCTTAAATGAGTGTTTATGAGGTCAGGAGATCAGAGATAAGAGCTCTAACTGAGCTCGCATCTGACAGGGCTCAGAATAAATAGAAAGTGACAGTCTGCAAATAGACTGAAATTTAATGAGTGTATTTAAAAAAATGCTGAAAATCTAATATATAAAGCTGAGTGTATTTATGTATGTCCGACTAAGGAATCCACACCATCGCATTTACAATCGCAAAATTTGGCACACAGGGACATCAGGTTTCTGGGAAGGTTTTAGACTGGGTCTCAGCTTTCTAGCACATACCATTCCTGAGATATTCCTAAAAATGCAAATATGGCACCATCACATGACCTACATTAGCCAATAGAAGCCGGCAGCTCTTTCTCCTCACATCCCAACTGCTATACACATGGTCACATGACCCTTATCAGCCAATAGAAGCTCGTAGGCCCTTAGTATCCACCTACACACAGTTTTACACCAGGTTTCCATAACAACCCAGCCATTTTTCTTCACTGCTGTAGGTCAGCTTTAAAGTTGCAGGGTGTTGTGGATGACACTGTTAAGGGAGCGGAGTGCTGTGGAGGTCACAGTTAAGGGGGTAGGCTGCTGTAGAGGTCACAGTTAAGGGGACGGTCCACTATAGAGGTCAGTGTGGGCGGGTTGCTGTAGAGGTCACTGTTAACCCCTTAACCACCTCCCGACCGCTGTACGCGTATATGCGTCCGGGAGGTGGTTGCTTTATTCCTCCTGGACGCATATACGCGTCTTCTCGCGAGACGCGAGATTTCCTGTGAACGCGCGCGCACAGGCGCGCGCGCTCACAGGAACGGAAGGTAAGCGAGTGGATCTCCAGCCTGCCAGCGGCGATCGTTCGCTGGCAGGCTGGAGATCCGAATTTTTTAACCCCTAACAGGTATATTAGACGCTGTTTTCATAACAGCGTCTAATATACCTCCTACCTGGTCCTCTGGTGGTCCCTTTTGTTAGGACTCAGGTAGGTCAGTACAGTCCCACCAAACACTACACTACACTACACCCCCCCCCCCGTCACTTATTAACCCCTTATAAACCCCTGATCACCCATGATCACCCCATATAAACTCCCTGATCACCCCCCTGTCATTGATCACCGCCCTGTCATTGATCACCCCCCTGTCAGGCTCCGTTCAGACGTCCGTATGATTTTTACGGATCCACGGATACATGGATCGGATCCGCAAAAAGCATACGGACTTCTGAATGGAGCCTTACTGGGGGGGGATCAATGACAGGCGGGTGATCACCCATATACACTCCCTGATCACCCCCTGTCATTGATCACCCCCCTGTCATTGATCACCCCCCTGTAAGGCTCCATTCAGACGTCCGCATGATTTTTACGGATCCGATCCATGTATCCATGGATCCGTAAAAATCATGCGGACGTCTGAATGGAGCCTTACAGGGGGGGTGATCAGTGACAGGGGGGTGATCACCCTGATTACCCTGATCACCCCCTGTCATTGATAACCCCCCTGTAAGGCTCCATTCAGACGTCCGCATGCGTTCTGTGGATCCGATCCATGTATCCATGGATCCGTAAAAAATCATGCGGATGTCTGAATGGAGCCTTACAGGGGGGGTGATCAGTGACAGGGGGGTGATCAGTGACAGGGGGGTGATCACCCTGATTACCCTGATCACCCCCTGTCATTGATAACCCCCCTGTAAGGCTCCATTCAGACGTCCGCATGCGTTCTGTGGATCCGATCCATGTATCCATGGATCCGTAAAAAATCATGCGGATGTCTGAATGGAGCCTTACAGGGGGGGTGATCAGTGACAGGGGGGTGATCACCCTGATCACCCCCTGTCATTGATAACCCCCCTGTAAGGCTCCATTCAGACGTCCGCATGCGTTCTGTGGATCCGATCCATGTATCCATGGATCCGTAAAAAATCATGCGGATGTCTGAATGGAGCCTTACAGGGGGGGTGATCAATGACAGGGGGGTGATAAGGGAGTCTATATGGGTGATCACCCCCCTGTCATTGATCACCCCCCTGTCATTGATCACCCCCCCCCCCCCCCCCCTGGTAAGGCTCCATTCAGACATTTTTTTTGGCACAAGTTAGCGGAAATTTTTTGTTTGTTTTTGTTTTTTCTTACAAAGTCTCATATTCCACTAACTTGTGTCAAAAAATAAAATCTCACATGGACGCACCATACCCCTCACGGAATCCAAATGCGTAAACATTTTTAGACATTTATATTCCAGACTTCTTCTCACGCTTTAGGGCCCCTAAAAAGTCAGGGCAGTATAAATACCCCACATGTGACCCCATTTCGGAAAGAAGACACCCCAAGGTATTCCGTGAGGGGCATATTGAGTCCATGAAAGATTGAAATTGTTGTCCTAAGTTAGCGGAAAGTGAGACTTTGTGAGAAAAAAACAAAAAAAAAATCAATATCCGCTAACTTATGCAAAAAAAAAAAAATTCTAGGAACTCGCCATGCCCCTCATTGAATACCTTGGGGTGTCTTCTTTCCAAAGTGGGGTCACATGTGGGGTATTTATACTGCCCTGGATTTTTAGGGGCCCTAAAGCGTGAGAAGAAGTCTGGGATCCAAATGTCTAAAAATGCCCTCCTAAAAGGAATTTGGGCCCCTTTGCGCATCTAGGCTGCAAAAAAGTGTCACACATCTGGTATCGCCGTACTCAGGAGAAGTTGGGCAATGTGTTTTGGGGTGTCATTTTACATATACCCATGCTGGGTGAGAGAAATATCTTGGTCAAATGCCAACTTTGTATAAAAAAATGGGAAAAGTTGTCTTTTGACGAGATATTTATCTCACCCAGCATGGGTATATGTAAAATGACACCCCAAAACACATTGCCCAACTTCTCCTGAGTACGGCGATACCACATGTGTGACACTTTTTTGCAGCCAAGGTGGGCAAAGGGGCACCTTTCGGATTTCGCAGGCCATTTTTTACACATTTTGATTGCAAGGTACTTCTTACACATTTGGGCCCCTAAATTGCCAGGGCAGTATAACTACGCCACAAGTGACCCCATTTTGGAAAGAAGACACCCCAAGGTATTCCGTGGGGGGCACGGCGAGTTCCTAGAATTTTTTTTTTTTTGTCACAATTTAGCGGAAAATGATGATTTTTCTTTTTTTTTCTTTTTTCCTTACAAAGTCTCATATTCCACTAACTTGCGACAAAAAATAAAAAATTCTAGGAACTCGCCATGCCCCTCACGGAATACCTTGGGGTGTCTTCTTTCCAAAATGGGGTCACTTGTGGGGTAGTTATACTGCCCTGGCAATTTAGGGGCCCAAATGTGTGAGAAGAACTTTGCAATCAAAATGTGTAAAAAATGCCCTGCAAAATCCGAAAGGTGCACTTTGGAATATGTGCCCCTTTGCCCACCTTGGCAGCAATAAAGTGTGACACATCTGGTATCGCCGTACTCAGGAGAAGTTGGGCAATGTGTTTTGGGGTGTCATTTTACATATACCCATGCTGGGTGAGAAAAATATCTTGGTCAAATGCCAACTTTGTATAAAAAAATGGGAAAAGTTGTCTTTTGCCAAGATATTTCTCTCACCCAGCATGGGTATATGTAAAATGACACCCCAAATCACATTCCCCAACTTCTCCTGAGTACGGCGATACCAGATGTGTGACACTTTTTTGATGCCAAGGTGGGCAAAGGGGCACATATTCCAAAGTGCACCTTTCGGATTTCACCGGTCATTTTTTACAGATTTTGATTGCAAAGTGCTTCTCACACATATGGGCCCCTAAATTGCCAGGGCAGTATAACTACGCCACAAGTGACCCCATTTTGGAAAGAAGACACCCCAAGGTATTCCGTGAGGGGCATGGCGAGTTCCTAGAATTTTTTATTTTTTGTCGCAAGTTAGTGGAATATGAGACTTTGTAAGGAAAAAAGAGAAAAAAAAAAAATCATCATTTTCCGCTAACTTGTGACAAAAAATAAAAAATTCTAGGAACTCGCCATGCCCCTCACGGAATACCTTGGGGTGTCTTCTTTCCAAAATGGGGTCACTTGTGGGGTAGTTATACTGCACTGGCAATTTAGGGGCCCAAATGTGTGAGAAGTACCTTGCAATCAAAATGTGTAAAAAATGGCCTGCAAAATCCGAAAGGTGCACTTTGGAATATGCGCCCCTTTGCCCACCTTGGCAGCAAAAAAGTGTGACACATCTGGTATCGCCGTACTCAGGAGAAGTTGGGGAATGTGTTTTGGGGTGTCATTTTACATATAACCATGCTGGATGAGAGAAATATCTTGGCAAAAGACAACTTTTCCCATTTTTTTATACAAAGTTGGCATTTGACCAAGATATTTTTCTCACCCAGCATGGGTATATGTAAAATGACACCTCAAAACACATTCCCCAACTTCTCCTGAGTACGGCGATACCAGATGTGTCACACTTTTTTGCTGCCAAGGTGGGCAAAGGGGCGCATATTCCAAAGTGCACCTTTTGGATTTCACCGGTCATTTTTTACACATTTTGATTGCAAAGTTCTTCTCACACATTTGGGCCCCTAAATTGCCAGGGCAGTATAACTACCCCACAAGTGACCCCATTTTGGAAAGAAGACACCCCAAGGTATTCTGTGAGGGGCATGGTGAGTTCCTAGAATTTTTTATTTTTTGTCGCAAGTTAGTGGAATATGAGACTTTGTAAGAAAAAAAATAAAAATAAAAAATCATCATCATTTTCCGCTAACTTGTGACAAAAAATAAAAAGTTCTATGAACTCACTATGCCCATCAGCGAATACCTTAGGGTGTCTACTTTCCGAAATGGGGTCATTTGTGGGGGTTTTCTACTGTCTGGGCATTGTAGAACCTCAGGAAACATGACAGGTGCTCAGAAAGTCAGAGCTGTTTCAAAAAGCGGAAATTCACATTTTTGTACCATAGTTTGTAAATGCTATAACTTTTACTTAAACCATTTTTTTTTTGCCCAAACATTTTTTTTTTATCAAAGACATGTAGAACAATAAATTTGGCGAAAAATTTATATATGGATGTTTTTTTTGCAAAAAAATCGTTACATTTTGATTAATAACAAAAAAAGTAAAAATGCCAGCAGCAATGAAATACCACCAAATGAAAGCTCTATTAGTGAGAAGAAAAGGAGGTAAAATTCATTTTGGTGGTAAGTTGCATGACCGAGCGATAAACGGTGAAAGGAGTGTAGTGCCGAAGTGTAAAAAGTGCTCTGGTCATGAAGGGGGTTTCACCTAGCGGGGCTGAAGTGGTTAAGGACCAGGCTCATTTTCACCTTAAGGACCAGGCCATTTTTTGCAAATCTGACCAGTGTCACTTTAAGTGCTGATAACTTTAAAACGCTTTTACTTATACAGGCCATTCTGAGATTGTTTTTTCGTCACATATTGTACTTCATGACATTGGTAAAATAAAGTCAAAAAAATTAATTTTTTTGCATAATAAAATACCTAATTTACCAAAAATTTGGAAAAATTAGCAAATATCAAAGTTTCAGTTTCTCTACTTCTGTAATACATAGTAATACCCCCAAAAATTGTGATGACTTTACATTCCCCATATGTCTACTTCATGTTTATAGCATTTTGGGAATGATATTTTATTTTTTGGGGATGTTACAAGGGTTAGAAGTTTAGAAGCAAATTTTGAAATTTTTCAGAAATCTTCAAAATCCCACTTTTTATGGACCAGTTCAGGTTTGAAGTCACTTTGTGAGGCTTAGATAATAGAAACCTCCCAAAAATGACCCCATTCTAGAAACTACACCCCTCAAGGTATTCAAAACTGTTTTTACAAACTTTTTTAACCCTTTAGGTCTTCCACAAGACTTCATGGCAAAAAGACATACATTTTAAGAATTTTGATTTTTGGGAAAATTTTCCAATATAATCAATTTTTTCCTGGAAAAAAACAAGGGTTAACTGCCAAACAAAACTCAAAATGGGTTGCCCTGCTTCTGTAGTTTGCAGAAATACCCCATATGTGGTCGTAAACTACTGTTTGGCCGAACGGGAGGACATAGAAGGAGGGGAACACCATATGGGTTTTGCAAGGCAGATTTTGCAGGACTGGTTTTGTTTATACCATGTTCCATTTCAAGCCCCCCCCTTGTACCCCTAGAATAGAAATTGCAAAAAAGTGACTCCATCTAAGAAAGTACACCCCTCAAGGTATTCAAAACTGGGTTTACAAACTTTGTTAACCCTGTAGGTGTTCCACAAGAGTTAATGGCAGATGGAGAAACAATTTAGAAATTTCTATTTTTTGGAAAATTTTCAATTTTAACCCATTTTTTACAGCAATAAAGTAAGGGTTAACAGCCAAACAAAACTCAAAATGGGTTGCCCTGCTTCTGTAGTTTGCAGAAATACCCCATATGTGGTCGTAAACTACTGTTTGGCCAAACGGGAGGACATAGAAGGAGGGGAACACCATATGGGTTTTGCAAGGCAGATTTTGCAGGACTGGTTTTGTTTATACCATGTTCCATTTCAAGCCCCCCCTTGTACCCCTAGAATAGAAATTGCAAAAAAGTGACTCCATCTAAGAAAGTACACCCCTCAAGGTATTCAAAACTGGGTTTACAAACTTTGTTAACCCTGTAGGTGTTCCACAAGAGTTAATGGCAGATGGAGAAACAATTTAGAAATTTCTATTTTTTGGAAAATTTTCAATTTTAACCCATTTTTTACAGCAATAAAGTAAGGGTTAACAGCCAAACAAAACTCAATATGGGTTGCCCTGATTCTGTAGTTTGCAGAAACACCCCACATGTGGCCGTAAACTACTGTACGGACACACGGTAGGGCGTAGAAGGAAAGGTGTGCCGTGTGGTTTTTGGAAAGCAGATTTTGCTGGACTAATTTATTTACACCATGTCCCATTTGAAGCCCCCCTGATGCACCCCTAGAGTAGAAACTCCATAAAAGTGACCCCATCTAAGAAACTACACCCCTCAAGGCATTCAAAACTGGTTTTACAAACTTTGTTAACCCTTTAGGTGTTCCACAAGAGTTATTGGCAAATGGAGATGAAATTTGAGAATTTACATTTTTTGCCAAATTTATTATTTGCTCCATTTTTTCCAGTAACAAAGCAAGGGTTAACAGCCAAACAAAAGTCTATATTTATTGCCCAGATTCTGTAGTTTGCAGAAACACCCCATATGTGGCCGTAAACTACTGTACGGGCACACAGCGGGGCGTAGAGGGAAAGGTGCGGCGTGTGGCTTTTAGAAGGCAGATTTTGCTGGACTGGTTTATTTACACCATGTCCCATTTGAAGCCCCCCTAGAGTAGAAACTCCATAAAAGTGACCCCATCTAAGAAACTACACCCCTCAAGGTATTCAAAACTGGTTTTCCAAACTTTGTTAACCCTTTAGGTGTTCCACAAGAGTTATTGGCAAATGGAGATGAAATTCGAGAATTTAAATTTTTTGCCAAATTTTTTATTTACTCCATTTTTTCCAGTAACAAAGCAAGGGTTAACAGCCAAACAAAAGTCTATATTTATTGCCCAGATTCTGTCGTTTGCAGAAACACCCCATATGTGGCCGTAAACTACTGTACGGGCACACAGTAGGGCGTAGAGGGAAAGGTGCGGCTTGTGGCTTTTAGAAGGCAGATTTTGCTGGACTGGTTTATTTACACTATGTCCCATTTGAAGCCCCCCTGATGCACCCCTAGAGTAGAAACTCCAAAAAAGTGACCCCATTTTAGAAACTACGGGATAGGGTGGCAGTTTTGTTGGTACTATTTTAGGGTACATATGATTTTTGGTTGCTCTACAAAAAATTGCTGTGTTGGCACCATTTTTATTTTTTGTTATTTACAACATTCATCTGACAGGTTAGATCATGTGGTACTTTTATAGAGCAGGTTGTCACGGATGCGACAATACCAAATATGACAACTTTTTTTGGTTGTTTGTTTCAGTTTTACATAACAAAGCATTTTAAAAAAAAATGATTCTTTAGTGTCTCCACATTCTGAAAGCCATAGTTTTATTTATTTTATTTTGGGCGACTGTCTTGTGTAGGGGCTCATTTTTTTCGGGATGAGATGGCGGTTTGATTGGCACTATTTTGGGGTGCGTATGACTTTTTGATCGCTTGCTATTACACTTTTTGTGATATAAGGTGACAAAAAAATGGCTTTTTTTACACCGTTTTTATTTTTTATATTTTACGGTATTCACCTGAGGGGTTAGATCATGTGATATTTTTATAGAGCAGGTTATTACGGACGCAGTGATACCTAATATATATACTTTTTTTTTATTTATGTCAGTTTTACACAATGATTTCATTTTTGAAACAAAAAAAATCATGTTTTAGTGTCTCCATAGACTGATAGCCATTGTTTTTTCAGTTTTTGGGCGATTATCTTAGGTAGGGTCTCATTTTTTGCGGGATAAGATTACGGTTTGATTGGCACTATTTTGGGGTGCGTATGACTTTTTGATCGCTTGCTATTACACTTTTTGTGATCTAAGGTGACAAAAAATGGCTTTTTTTACACAGTTTTTATTTTTTATTTTTTACGGTATTCACCTGAGGGGTTAGATCATGTGATATTGTTATAGAGCAGGTTATTACGGACGCAGTGATACCTAATATATATACTTTTTTTTATTTATGTCAGTTTTACACAATGATTTCATTTTTGAAACAAAAAAAATCATGTTTTAGTGTCTCCATAGTCTGAGAGCCATAGTTTTTTCAGTTTTTGGGCGATTATCTTGGGTAGGGTATGATTTTTGCGGGATGAGATGGCGGTTTGATTGGCACTATTTTGGGGTGCGTATGACTTTTTGATCGCTTGCTACTACACTTTTTGTGATGTAAGATGACAAAAAATGGCTTTTTTTACACCGTTTTTTATTTTTTATTTTTACGGTATTCACCTGAGGGATTAGGTCATGTGATATTTTTATAGAGAAGGTTAATACGGACGCGTCAATACCCAATATATAAATATTTTTTTTATTTATTTAAGTTTTACACAATGATTTCATTTTTGAAAAAAATAAATTATGTTTTAGTGTCTTCATAGTCTGAGAGCCATAGTTTTTTCAGTTTTTGGGCGATTGTACTATGTAGGGGCTCATTTTTTGTGGGATGAGGTGACGGTTAGATTGGTACTATTTTGGGGGGCATACGCCGTTTTGATCGCTTGGTGTTGCACTTTTAGTGATGTAAGTTGACAAAAATGGCTTTTTTATACACAGTTTTTATTTTTTATGGTGCCTATCGGATGGGGTGGATCATGTAATATATTTATAGAGCCGTTCGTTACGGACGCAGCGATACCTAATATGTGTGTTTTTTCTTTTTTTTTTCAATTTTTTATTAGAAAATCAGGGGAATGGGGCTTTTTTTTTTTTTTTTTTTACTTGAAACTTTATTTTTTTATTCCAAACACTTTTTTTTTAACTTTTTTTTAAAACTTTATTTCTATCCCACTCTGATCCCCTCTGCAATGCATTACAATACATCTGTATTGTAATGCATTGCCTGTTAGTGTATGACACTGAGTCATACACTAACTGGTTGCCTAGGAGACCCAGCCTGAAGCTGGATCTCCTCTGCTCCCGTAGAAGGCAGTTCCCGATGCCGTGCAGGGCATTGGGCAGCCTCTGCACGGCATCGGGCTGCCTTGTCACGCATCGGGTCCCCGCCACAGCAGCGCGGGGACTCGATGCGATCACTCACCTGCCGCAAACAACTTCTATGTCGCGGTCCGCGCGGACCGCGGCATAGAAAGGGTTAATCCGCCGGCATCGCTGTAAACAGCGATGCCGGCAGATACAGCAGGGGCCCGGCTACCAGGGACTGCCGGACCCCTTCAGTGATCGGGTGCGCACCGCTCCGGTGCCCGCCCGATCATCCTGCCGTACATGTAAGGCGGAATGCATTCTGGCAATGCATCCCCCGCCGTACATGTACGGCGTTCTGCGCTAAGGGGTTAAGGGGGCGGGTTATTGTAGAAATCACTGTTAACGAGATGGGGTACTGTGGAGGTCACTAATAAAGGGCCAGCCACTGTGGACGTCACTGTTAAAGAGGCGTACGCTGTGTAGGTTACTGTTAAAGGGGAGGTGTCACAAAGAGAGGGAGGAGATGGTGCACCACTGACTCCACCCACACCCCTGTCCCTGCCTACTTGCACTAACCGTCCTAAGTAATGGAGCACAACTGGGCGTCGTTCCCTAGCCTTGGTAAGTGCAGAGGGACAAACAAGACAGACAAACATAGAATGGTCAACAAGCAGAGTCAGAACCAGGAGGTAACAACAATACAAGAGGATTAGCAAAGACGGGTTTAAAGAGAAGCCAAAGTAAAAAACCAGGTGAAGCGAATCAGACACAAGGAGCAAGCAAGGATGGAGACGATTAACGAGTCGGGAGTCAAAAGCCACGGAATAACACTAAGGAACTCTGGATAGGACCTTATTCACAGGCAAACTGTGGCCAGCAGGTTGCCTGTATATATAGTGGGGAAGAGGAGTTATGTGATGTGGCAAGCACCACATGACTCATTCCCAGCAAGAGGAGTCATGTGACGTGGCCAGCACCACATGACTCATTCCCCTGCAACCAGCCGAGCGCAGACTCCTCACAGTTGCCATGGGAGTGGAGGACGCCGACCGCGCTAAGAAGGTGAGTGCGGCCAGGTCCTCCCCGCCCCCCAGTGCTGTGGAGACGAGGACGCAGCGCGCGTTCTCGTTCCGTACTAGCCGCAGGGCGCCAGCAGCACTGAAGAGGGGAAACGTGAAGCCGGCGCCTAGTGACAGGAGGGCTCTGTGGATGTTACTGTTAAGGGAGCAGGACGCTGTGGAGGTCACTGTTAAAGGGCTGGGCACTGTGGAGGTCACTATTAAAGAAGCAGCAGGGTACTGTGAGGTCATTGTTAAGGCAGCTGGGTACGGTGAGGTCACTTTTAAAGGGGCAGTCGCTGTGGAGGTCTCTGTTAAGGGGGCTAGTAATGGTGGAGTTCACAGTTAAGGGGACTGTAACCTATGGTCAGTGTTAAGGGGCGGGTGCTTGGAGGTCACTGTCAAAGGGGTGGGGTGCTGTGGAGGTCACTGTCAAAGGGGAAGGCTGCAAAAATTACAAAATTATTTTAGCCCAAAATTAGTGGAATGCAACCATTTAAATAATTGAGGCTGCCTTAAGTGCAATAAAATCAAATTTGACACAGGTTTACAGCATCTTGTCAACAGGGTATATACTGTCCCTTACCCTACACCAGTCTTGTGCACAGATGCCTCTTAAAAAATAAGGTGTATCTTTGGACCTCTTATAATACAGTTTAGTGGCCAGGCAAAAAGAACGTTTTTTTCATGTTTGAAGCTATATCTATTGTGGATTTTTTAGTTTTAGTGCCTTTGCACCGGAGGTTAGATTATTTTATAGTGTACTTATAGTGCCACCATCTGGAATTCTAGAACTAAAAAGCTTAACTTCAAAACCCTTTCAAAGAAACTAAACGCTGTACAAAAAAAGTGTCACATGCTATTTGTTCAGCACAATTGTAATGCCATGAAACACTCTTTCAATAACTTGTACGCTACAACAACAACAACAAAACATTTGTAAAGTACTTGTACACTAGTGAAAAATGAAAAAAATAAAGAACACTTGGAAAACATAATGCTCATACTTAAGAGCTCAGACTGGCCAAGCAGGAACTGCTAGTGGTGCTTGGTCAATGATCACACAACTAAGGTGGTGCCCCCTTTATTTTGGTTTATGCAGAAGGGTATATGTTGAGGCAGGGCTCAGAGATTGTAAGCTCTTGAGAGCAGGGCCCTGACTCCTAGTGTTTCAGTTGCATATTAGCCAGTTAATTTTGGTTCGTACATGAACCCTATGAATTTGTAAAGCGCTGCGGAATATGGTGGCGCTATATAAATAATTTTTTTTATTATTATTATAGTAATTATCATACAGATGCTGGAGATCCGCCTGCGATATATCATTCCAAGCTCCTTCAACTTGGACCCATAGTTTAGCCATGGTGGTTGTTGGCTGCTGTGCATGGGAGATCTGTCTCCCCATCCACTTTCAGACATTCTCTGTGGGGGAGAAATCTGGTGATCAAGCTGGCCAGGGATGCTTCTTGATACCCTGAAAAGCACATTGTGTATCGTGGGCAGTGTGTGGGTGGGCATCTCCTGATTCTAAAAAAAAAAAAGGCAGTAGGACTGGTTCCATGATTTCCTGGACATACTGAAGCCTGGTCAATGTTCCCTCCACAAATACCTGGAGTTAACGACCTTGGTAGCTAATGATATCCCACAGCGTCATCT
The DNA here is from genome assembly GCF_014858855.1 of Bufo gargarizans. Classification (NCBI taxonomy): domain Eukaryota; kingdom Metazoa; phylum Chordata; class Amphibia; order Anura; family Bufonidae; genus Bufo; species Bufo gargarizans. The sequence goes on along the minus strand of NC_058081.1, from coordinate 258,218,369 downwards.
GGTATTGGTCCTGTGTGTCTCCACATTATGCATGATGATAGTAGGTGGTCTTCAGCCATTCTCCGAACTTTAATGCAGCCATCATTAGTACCAAGACAGAATCTGCTTTCATCACTTAAACACTAATGTTTGACATTGATGGCTGCATTGGAGTTTGCAGGAGGACTGGAAAGTGCCTACTGCCATCAGGCGGAGACACACAGGACCAGCACCAGGTGTGGGGCCATATTAGCTACTATGGCTATTCCTGTCGGATATTCACGGAGGAAAAATTGACCAGTCTTTTGTATGACCAGGACATCATGGAACTAGTTTTACTGCCTTTAATGGCTAAGTTAGGAGATTTTCCAACAAAATAATTCACTGCCTGACCTGACTTCTGTCTGATTTCCATACTGACCCTGAGCTGAATGCCCTGACCTCGGATTGTATATCGGATTGCACATACTATGCCTTCCCTGACCTTGGCCTGTCACTGACAATGGTTTTGCCTGACCCCTCAGCGCTCTGTGCCAGCGTCTTGTTAACCCTCGTGGGTCAACTGTAAACTGAACAATGACTGTGCCTGGAGGTAGCGGCCTGGTAGTTCATCTGCAGTCAATCCAGATCCCTGAATAGGGGTCAAAGGCTGAAAAAGAGGAGACTGCCAGGATATCGCCCTTAGAAGTAGCCTCAAGTCAGATTTGTTCAGTTGACACAGCTGTTTCACACAGACTGCGTAACAATAATACTACAATATGTGCTCTTCGGGGTATCCAGCAGCTCCCCTGGCCTGCTCCATTGACAGATCTGTCACTCATTGAAAATGTTTGGCACTGGATGGATGACGGATCTTCCACTGCACAAAAGCCAACAACCACCTTGTCTGAATTACAGGTTCAAGTTTAAAGAGCGTGGAATGATAAATCACAGGAGGCTATCCAGCATCTGTATGACCTTTACCATGTCAGAGTGACAGCCTATATCACAGCAAGGGCAGATGCCACCCAGTATTAATGTGACCCTACCTCAACATATATCCTACTGCAGAGCCCAAAATAATGGGTGCACTACCTTGGTTGTATAATCATTAACCAATCGACAATCAATTTCTTCTTTGTCAATCATAGCTCAATTGCTTTAGGTGTTCCAGGTGTTTTTTCTTTCATTTTCCAGTAGTGTATTTTACGGCATCTCTTTCACATCCTTTTCACTCAACAATTTTCAAAACTCAAGAAATGAGGTAAAGTGTTAAAAAACACACACTAAACTCGTTTTCACTATATACAGACAACTGCAGATATAGGGCTACAAACTGGATGATTACAGGGAAATGGCTTGGTTTTGCACTGGTTATCAATAGTGGAAATCTTATATCTGCAGCCCTAGTGCTACATCACAACCAACACCTTTGTGAAATGTGTAGCTCATCAGAATGGTAGCAGCATACAAGATGAGTCTTCTGATCTTTAGGATTAGCATTAGGATAGCATAAGGTAGCATTAGGATAACATAAGGTAGCATTAGGATAGCATAAGGTAGCATTAGGATAGCATAAGGTAGCATTAGGATAGCATAAGGTAGCATTAGGATAGCATAAGGTAGCATTAGGATAGCATAAGGTAGCATTAGGATAGCATAAGGTAGCATTAGGATAACATAAGGTAGCATTAGGATAACATAAGGTAGCATTAGGATAGCATAAGGTAGCTTGGTGATAAAGACCATTTGGAAGACACTAATTGAGAGAAAGTGCAAGAAGCATAAAATCTCATTTTCATAAAGGTTAATGGACATGTAAGGGATGCTCCCTCTGGAATGAAATGGACTGTTTGCCGATGAGCAAATTGTTTTTATTCAACTATACAGTGGACTTACGAATTCTGAGTGGTCCTTGTATCGTAAATTGTGGACCATGACATACACCAACAACTTTAAAAGATTTTACGCAAAAACACAAAATTCAATCGCACACTGCAACCAGCACTCTGCCCTGCCTCTATGCTGGATGTTGAATAAGGCATTGGTGTACATTTTGGCCAAAGCGTAATAAGCCACTCACCACGTCAAGGTCGCCTTAATGAGTGGTCCCTAACACTAGTTCCTACCTAAGTGACTGCTGGGCTATACCTGACCTACAGTTCACTAAATGTGTCGCAAACCCCTACCGCAGCCTGCCCTGCTGATACACCACTTGAAGGGTTGTGCCACTAGTGTAGGTTTTCCCTATGCCTCCATGGGTCTTCATGGCCACTACTCCACTACCTTTTGCAGATGCCTAAATACCCACAGCTGTATATGTGTAGCATGCAAATCACACAGCTCTCTAAAAACATGGTCAAATAATGGCCAATACATTTTCAGTTTATACCATATTAGAAAATGGATATAATCTTTTTAAGGACTGCTCAACTTAACTTGTAATAGCATCAAAACAATATTAATTGAATAAATTCACACAGGTGAACTTCAATGTGCAGGAAACAGTTCAACACTTGAATGCTAAAGAGCAGAGGCAACATATGGTCAAAACTTCCAAAAACTGGCAGGGACTGGTCTGCTTCTATTGTCAGCTTGGGAATGTCCTAGCCTAGGCCAAGCTTGGCTGCTAGTAGCTCTGTATGGGTAACTCCCATATGACAATTTGTGCAAGATCTGCAGGATAAAAATAAGCCCTGGGCATTCAAACATAGGGGCACCAAAACTTTATTGCAGTGCAGTACCAGATTCAGTGGGAAAATAGCAATCGGAACAATACCTGCCTTGTATTCTCATGTGGCAGAGAATGTGGGCTGCTTCTTGTAATTGTTGCTGTGCAGCAAGGTGTGCACCACCATAGACACATGAAGAAGCTACTATGGGCAGGGACAGTACATGTCTTTCATGGCCCACTGGGTCAATGTTTTGCATGGCAGTGGTAACGCAGCACCACAGCAACAATACCAGGCCCTATTGACACCTCCACATTTGTGCCGGCTGGTTCCCACACCAGGTGCTTATCCACCTCCTCCAAGGTGTTCCAACTGAATGCAATTGGGTTAATATGTGTTCATATAAATATATCTACCTTGATATTTATATGTTGGACTAGCAGAAGGACCCGGCTTCTCACTGGTATATTTCATCTATTTCATTTAATGTTTGTGTGTGTCGTTAAAATATATCAACAGTATCCCATATAACAGTGACCTCTACAGCACCCCACCCCTTTAACAGTGAACGCCACAGTCCACCACCCCTTAACACTGACCCCCCCCCCCCATAGTGCCCCGCCATTTTAAAATGGGACCTCCACAGCAGCCCACCCCCTTAACTTTGACCTTTACAGCAGCCCGCCCCTTTAACAGTGAGTTTCACAGCACCCCACTCCCTTGACAGTGACCTTCTCAGGGGCCCGCCCCCTTAAGAGGGACTTTCACAGTACCCCGCTGCCGTAACAATGACCTCACAGTACCCTGCTGCCATAACAGTGACCTCCACAACAGTAGCCCCTTTAATAGTGGCCTCTGCCTCCTTAACAGTGACCTCCACAGTGTCCGCCCCTTTAACAGTGACCTCCACAGCGGCCTTCCCCCTTAACAGTAACATCCATAGTGAACGCCCCTTTAACAGTGACCTCCCCAGTGCCCGCCCCTTTATCAGTGACCTCCACAGCACCCTGCCCCTTTAATGCTAGGGCTACACGACGAAATGTGTTGTGCAACATTTTGTCTCAACAATTTTTATAATGATAGACATGTGACATGCTGCTCCAAGATGGATTTTTCTGCGACTGTCACATCACAGTCACAGCATGTCACATGTCTCAGTGCGACACCATAGACTATCATTATACAAATTGTTGTGCGACATTGGTGTGACATCAATGTCGCGTGACACATGTAGCAGTGTAGTTGTGCCCTATGTGTCGTGTGACTAATTGTCGCGTGACACATGCCGTCGTGCAGCCCTAGCCTAAAGCTGACCTACAGCAGTGAAGAAAAATGGCTGGGTTGTTATGGAAACCTGGAGTAAAACTGTGTGTATGTGGAGACTAAGGGCCTGCGAGCTTCTATTGGCGGATAAGGGTCATGTGACCGTGTCTATGGCAGTTGGGATATGGAGAGAAAGACTTGCAGGCTTGTATTGGCTAATGCAGGTCATTTTTGGGGAATATCTCAGGAATGGTACGTTCTAGAAAGCTGTGACCCCCTGCAAGATTTCTTTCCAGGTAGCAAGGGATGTGTATACCAAGTTTAATTGAAACCAATGGTTGCGTTTTTTGAGAGATCGCGGAACATACACACACACATATATACGTCCTTCTTTATATATATATATATATAATAAATTGGCTATGTTTGATATGAATTACTAAAGTGTATGTGGAAGCTATTTTGGTTTTTAAATCGGCCAATGTATTTAAGGAAGTCAAGCCCAGGAAGAAGCAGAACTGTGAAACTCGAGTTGGGTAGCAACACGATGGGAAAAATGATCAGCCTGAGGACGTGTTTTATATGCTTTTTAACTGATTTATTTGTGAGTATATATTAAACCCTTGTGCAGAGAAAAACAGGCTTTTTTTTCTGTATTCCTCTGTAGGAGGTACAGGTTGAGTCACTGGAGAAGTTGCCACAAGCAAGACAACAACAGACATGTACAGCTATCCTACAAGTACTGATTAAATTGTGTGTTGTTTAACGATCTTTGAATTATACTTTTTTAAATGTAGGAGCTGCATACATTTTTACTCTGGGACTATTTATTTTTGCCTTTGAGTTAAAGAAATACGTCAGAAGAAAATTGGCTATTGTTTAAATCAAGGTTTTCTGTTAAACATTTTGTTGTTTTATATAAAAATGTTCATGCCACTATGTTTATAGAGCCTTTGTCAGCATTATGAACCCTATTAAACCAGGTACGGTTGATCATGCTGATTAGAACAATACCTTTCTTTTGTCTGCAGAGACATCTGTGCAGCGTGCCAGACCGCAGGGGAAACACGTGAGGCTCACGTTGGGCCGATGGGTGCAATAGTTCAGGTACTCACGGTTCGCAGTGCAGTGGATGGGAAGACAGCACGAGATCCTCCGGGGCACTCTCCGTTGCAGGGAACACCAGCCAGATATTGGTTGAGGTGCCCTTGATGGTGGTGATGTTTAGGGTGCATGTGGCTGGGCCCCTGTGTCCGTGACGCCAGCACCATTAGGTGCACATGTTGAGAGTAGTAGTAGTAAGAAAGATATGGAATAAAGAGACTAGAGTTTTAAGTAAACTCCTGATATTTTACTGAAGCTGATCCAATGTATGAAAAGCCATTTACATCAGAGCAGCTTTTATAATGATTCCCATTAGTTCTCAGAAGTTGCATGGGGGAATAGTCTTTTATGACAATCAGTCTTTCTCTCTCTTAATGCTCCAAATTGGAGGTTAATGCTGTTCTTATTGTACTGTATAATCCTATACCTTTTATAGGAATACTATATTCAGACAAATGATCCTTTGTCTTTAAGTATGGTGGGTAGCTGATAGCTTGAGATCTCTCTACCTAATGGAAGGGAGGCTGGTGACACACCAGACAGTTACCCTCCTTTGTCAATATCTTCATTACCTCTCTGAGTTGTCTGGAGATACTACGATCTTTTCCCTTCTATGGGCTGCTACGTAGAATTAACTATGGAGGTTTTGTAACCCTCCAAGATGGAAGCTGAGGTGCAGGTTGTCCTCGGGCATAACACACCGACCTCCTTCTTTCTGCACTGCCCACACACTGAGTGTAGGGCAGAGTTAGCCCTGGGAGGCTTGTTAGAACCTCCCACTCCCTATGCCACTATTTGAGAACACTAGCCGAAGGACCCGGCTTCGCTTGGGTATATTAAATCTATTTAATTTAATGTTTGTGTGTGTCGTCAGGGGCGTAGCTATAGGGGAAGCAGGGGAAGCGGCTGCTTTGGGACCCTGACCCAGAAGGGGCCCATCCAGGAGGAGGAGGACTAAAAGATTTGGTCAGGGCCTCCTCAACAGTATTACACAATGAAATTATATACAGTGACAGTATAGACAGTGTAGAAAACGCATGGAACAGCTGCCGGGCCTGGTCTGAGAGAGCGATCTTTACTAGCCACAGGAATGGGGCCGGCATGAAAGGAAGGGGTTGTAAAAAAATTACTGGGGGAGGGGGGCCCTATTGAAAAATTGCTGTGGGCCCAGTTATTTCTTGCTACACCACTGTGTGTCTTTAAAATATATCAACACTATCCACTATAACAGTGACATCTACAGCCCCCCACCCCTTAACACTGACCCCCACACAGTGCCTCGTCCCTTAAAATTGGACCTCCACAGCAGCCTACCCCGTTAACTTTGACCATTACAGCAGCCTTCCCCTTTAACAGTGACTTTCACAGCATACCACCCCCTTGACAGTGACCTCCACAGGGGCCCACCACTGTGCTGTCTGAGTGTGATCTGCAGGGAGAAAGTCACCCTCCCTTCCACCTCTGCAGCTGACAGAAGTTGATTTTTACCTTCATTTTTACAATCCGCATCAGCTCACGAGTGGGATGGGGCATGGCCTAACCAGATCTGGGCATGGCTTAGCGGGACCTAGAAGTTGATTTTAAACTTTATTTTTTTCAATCTGTCGGCTGAGGAGTGGGAGGGGGGTGGCCTAACCGAATCAGGGGCGTGTCCCTTTGAACAGCTCACTCTAAGACAGCAGCATTGTGCTGTCTGAGTGTGATCTGCAAGGAGAAAGTCCCCTTCTCTCCCACCTCTGCAGCTGACAGAAGTAGATTTTTACCTCCATTTTCTTTCAATCCCTGCTGCAGTAAGCCCGGATTGGAATAATGCACACTGACGCTATAATATGCAATGACTGGGTCAGGTGTAAATGATAGTTAAGAGTTTTTGTTCGTGACGCCAATTTCAGCGTGCGCAGGGTACTAACACAGGGCCCTTTAAGGTGTTGCAACTCATGTACCAGGTTAGGAATGCCAGAGTAGTGTAATGTCTCTGTGTGGTAATAGCAATGGTGTCAACGGTGTCTCCTACCTGGATACGGCTGGACTCCTGGATCCTGGCTTACTTTCAATAAATGAGTGTGTTGGTAGTAGGAGTAACTGAGGGATTTAGTAGCAGTAAATGAGATCCAGACTTGGAATATAATTCAAACTGGTCTTTACTTGATGCAGCAGCAATCCATATGAGGTACAGCAATAGTCTGAAGTCCCAGCAGGTATTGGCAATGTATGGCAGGCATCTATATCTTCTGCTTCTATCATGTGCCTGGAGCTCTTTTGCAGGATAAGTTGTCTGCTTGTGGCT